>NW_024523822.1:10342491-10739991 GCF_017590135.1 Pyrgilauda ruficollis | reverse complement strand
CTTGCTCGTCTTTTCTCGCACACAGTTTCTGCGATCTTCTGGTACTTACTGCAGCCCAGGCTCGCATGGGTCTGCTCACACGAGCTAGGCGCAGAAAGTTGCTGAGTGGTAGGGACGGTGCTCGCAGGCTGGTTTGTGCGCTCTCCCGGCGCTAGCTCAACTTAAAAACACATGAGCGATCCCACTCCGATACACGGAGCAATAGTTTGAACAGACTACGGGGCGGCAGCACGAGCTCCAAAGGAGCGAATAAAACCGAGACAGTGAGGAGCCTGCCAAACCCGCATC
This sequence comes from Pyrgilauda ruficollis, assembly GCF_017590135.1. Classification (NCBI taxonomy): domain Eukaryota; kingdom Metazoa; phylum Chordata; class Aves; order Passeriformes; family Passeridae; genus Pyrgilauda; species Pyrgilauda ruficollis. The sequence continues at coordinate 10,739,703 of NW_024523822.1, read as the reverse complement.
GGAGCAGCTCCCGCTTTCGCTCACGTCCCCTTTTCCATCTCCCCATCCTCAGCCTCTCTGGCAAACTTTCATCACCGGTCCGTACTCCGGACCCCCCTACTGCTCCCCACACCCACCTCTCTCGCGTCTCCCAAGAACGAGATAAATAAAAGTCTGTTAGAGGGAGCCCCCCTCAGGAAACTTACGTTTGATCTGCCTGGGTTTGCTCTGTTTCCTTCGGGACATGCTGCTCGGCTGCCGCTCCTGCCTTGCTCCAGGTACAGGAGTGGAGCTGGGAGGGGACGGGGGTGGAGGGAGGGTGACAGATCAACAGACGGGATTCATAGAGAAGCCGGTGGCCGCCTTGAGATGCAAAGTCAAATGACAGAAAAACAAGCAGAAGGGAAAGAGTGTGTGCGCGCGTGACGGAGGAAGAGGGGAAGAGAAACGGAGATCGGGGTGGGTGAGACGGTGGGTGAGAATGAGGGGAGAGAGAAGCAGAAAGAGCGGAGGGAGGGAGCAGGGGAAGGAGCGAGGGAGGGAGGGAGGGAGAGAGGAGGAAGGAAGAGAGGGAGGGAGAGAGGGAGGGGAGAGCTTGGCTCCTCGCTCGCTCTCTCTCTCCCTCTCCCGCCCGCTCTCTGCCGTTGCCGCGCCGCCTCCGCTGCCCGCGCCGCACTCCGCTCCGACTGACAGGCGGCAGGAGGTGCCGGCGAGGGAGGGGGCGAGGGAGGGGCTTTCCGGGACGGGGGGGCGGAAAGAGGGGGGCGTTTGTCCGTCAGGCTTGACGGGCAGTGGCTACTACCAGCGACAAGTCCGCATGCAAATCGCCTCCTGCCTCTGGGGCACGGGCTGTCGAGGCGGGAGGCTTCAATCGTCCCGGCGCTGCCAGGGCTCCTGGTGGCGGGGAGAGCCGCAACTTTCCTGAAAGAGGCACGGCGGCAAACGGGCGAAGAAACTCGGTGACAACAGGCAGGCGGCACGAGTCCCCCCGCCCCGCACAGGGATCCCCGGGGTGTCCCGGCACAGCCCCCACGTTCGCCCGCAGCCTCGGCCTCAGCGCTGCCCGGGCCGGAGCAAGCGCCTCCCGCCGCGCCGGCCCCAGGCCGGGGGGTCCCGCACGGGCCCAGGCTGCGCCCCGGGCAGGTCTCCCACCGCCCGCTCCGCACGGACGGGTCCCCCTGCGCCTCGCAGGTGCCGCCGCCGCAGCCGGCACGGAGCCCGGGGCGCTGCCTGCTCCGACGGACGGACGGGCGGACGGGCGAGTTGCCAGCGTCCTTCCCTTGCGGTCCTCTGGCCGCTAGCACTCAGCTGCGGTAGCCTGAAGAGTCCTGGCTGTGCGGCCATCGCTCTTTGCCCGCCCCCGAGTGCGCGGGTCTTGGCTCGTAGGTGAGCGAGGGAGACAAGCCGGCCGACTGACTCCCTCGGCTTCGTTAGTTTCGCCTTTCTAAACAGTGATAATAGTGAACAGTTTTTCTTGCACGGTAGAAGCCAACACTTGACGCTCCTGTTACTGACATCAGTTAAGTATTTGGACAAAGCTAAAACTATTAGCAGTGCACATGTTTACAGTCTGTGTCTTTGGACAGAATTTCTCTTGAACGTTCTTGAATAATCTCGTTTAAGTGTATAGTTGTAAATGACCCTCCATGAACTGACTAAACTCTGTATCTCAGTGCACTGCCAAGCTTTACATGCCCATTACCACCTTCTCAGTGCTGTCAAGCACTAACTTGTGAAAAATTCTGGAAAAAAAAACTATCCACACAAACAAAAGAGAAAGCCTGATTTCATGGATGCCAAGGAAGGACATAGGATACTGAAATGTCTTTATTACGGTGCTTCCAGAAATTTCAGATCTGACACATGAATGCGATACAACAGTACGTGTTCTTAGAGCTTCACTAGCAGGACTTATGTTCAGGTAAACTCTTAAGCATTGCTTTCAGTCTTACCTCTGTGGTCAAAATACTCTCAACAGAAGCAGTTTTTGAACTTGACATCTTGACACATTCAGTCCTTCTTTTTAGGGACAATATTGCAGAAGTCTTCGTATAAGCAGCAGGAATTCTAATATGGAGATGTACTAAAACATTCCATCATATTTTGTTGGAAATAATGTTTGTAAATGATAACTGAATTTACAAAACCACTTTTTGATTAAAGAAAAAAATGTGGTGTAATCTGTGAATAATATTTAACATTTGTTGCTGTTCAGATACTTTAAAGAATCTGATTCTATTATAAGTATTTTCTATTTAGCTGAAGTGATTGTGGTGTGCCAAATTTGTATTTCAATTTCTTTCCTAGAGGTGTAGGCTCTGGTTAACTGCCAGTGTAACAGTGGTAGTGTTTGCAGGAAGGGATTCTATGGCAGTAGATAAACATGATAAAAATGCACCAAGTGAAATGCTCTGCTATGGTTTTGTTACAGAACAAGGCTCGAAAGGGGACTTACATGGATGAGATACCCATCTTTCAAATTTAAGTTAATGTTTTTCTTATTCATTCTCAACATTCTAAACTCTCGTAAATTGCAGTCTGGTTCCCTAATTAGAAATAGCAATGTCTTTTCCTTCATATAGGCTGACCGTTTATTTCTGTTTCTATTTTATTGCCAGGCTCTCACACAGTTTTTAGTCTGCGCAGGCAATTTGACAGATACTGCCTTTAAACCTACTGTTGTTTAAGTGTTAAAGAATGAAGTTGAGTAATCTGTTGCCAACACTTGAACAATATATTAACTGTAACTTGTTAAACTGTCACTGTAACTTAAAAGTTAGTACATATTATGTGGTACAAACCAGTTACAAATAATCCCTATGTGTTTATTCTTAAATACTGTTTAGAGTAAATTACATGACATAATTTTTGTGCTGACTCCTGCTTTTTTTAATAGTAATGTTAGTTGCATATTTTGTCTATTCTGAGGCATTAAGGCTATTTTCTGCTTCATCAGCTCAAAAGAGTTCATATACAGTTGTATTATTTCTATGGCCATTCAGAGATATGTTTGATCTCTTAAAGGATTATTACGCTTAGTCATTTCAATGTATTTCAGGTTATTTTTGACCTATTTACCTAAAGTTAAAACAGCTGTTTGTGAAATGTCAGAAAAGAAACATACATATGCCTGATACATTAATGCAATTAATGGTGTAAACTAATGAGCCATTTTGTCTCATTTATACATGAACTCTTATTTAGTACATTTTAATACTTCACGGAAATTGCCCATTTTCTTTGTCAGAACAAGTAGCCTGTAGTATATCCCAGATGAAAAAAATCTGTATCAGGCCATGTGTAGTTGCTGCGGCTGGGCCAGGGAACAGCTCGAGCCCTGCACGTGATCGCTGACGCTGTGTTATTGTGAGGCCAATCTCCGGTGCTGCTCACCAGGAGCTGTTTCTGATAAGCTGTGTGGGCAAAGCCACTTTCTTTTGCTGTGGCAGGGGCTTGAGTTGCGTGAACACAAGTCAAGCAGCATAGCTTTCCCTCGGGGCTCAGGAATAGGCCCAGCATTTCTGTTAACCTGCAGAGAGAGTCATTCAGAACAGATCTTTCAAACCTTACAAATTACCTCTCTCTCCCTAACTGGATAATTTTCTGAACTGCTATAGAAACTGCTATGGAGTTGCAATGTCCAAACCAAGGTTGCAGTGCCTGTAGCGTTCACTGTCTCTTCCTGCTCACCTGTTAAATGTTGCCTGTAGCAACCAGAGCGTGCTCTCAGAGCATGGCCGGGCACTAACACTACCCAAGAGGCAAATGCAGCATCCGAGCATGGGGGCAGGGGGAAAATGTGTCCAGTTTCTGTACTGAGGCAATGGTGGCCATATGTCTACAAGCTGAGGGTACAGACAGATTAGGAAATAATTAGGAAATGATGCACTAAGAGTAGTTTAAAAACTATTCAACCAAGATGGTGAGTGGATGTGAACAGTGGTGGCATAGGACCAGTCCAGAAGATGTATGTTCTTGGTTAATTACAATATCTCAAGAAGAAGAAAATAATCTCAACAGAGGCTCACTTCTTAATCATCTTGAACTTCATCACTTCCAACTCTCTATACTTGCTAAGATTCTACAAAGGTTTATAGAAACCCTTTAACTGAATGGATATCACAGTTTAAAACCTAAATTCTTGAAATGCCTATATTCTGGCAAAGGAAAAGTGCAGCTCAGATTTCATGATCTTCCAGTATTAGCAACTTTCTTACACATAGATAATATGTATAATTTTCAAAACAGTGTCCTCTGTTGGAGAAAACTTAATGATTCTTTAAGCAATCTTTTCTTTCCATTCTCTCATTGAAAGGAGGAGATACTAAAATTTTGAAATATTTTCTTGGAAGCAGAATTAACATCTTTACTAGCAATAATGCATTTCCCTCTTCTTTGGTTTCATGTGGGTTTTTTTTGTTTTGTTTTGTTTTGTTTTTTTTAGGGGGGGGTTGTTTTTTTTTTGTTTGTTTGTTTGGTTTTTTTTTTTTTTGTTTGTTTGGTTTTTTTTTTTTTTGTTTGTTTGGTTTTTTTTTTTTTTTTTTTTTCTAAAAAAAAAAAAAAAAAAAAGTACACTGAGGAAATTAACTTCAGAATTCTCCCATAAATCTGGATACAGATTGTATCCAAAGACACTACTGTACAATGAGGATACCATGAAGTTTAGGCAGCAATTGATTTTGGAAGAAAATATGCCTAATTTTTGTGTTGTATACTTAACCAAGTTCTGACTGTTCATAATATGAATAGGAATGTGTAATGCTAAAAATATAATTGCATAGGTTCTCTTAGGCTCTTAGGCTACAATTTCCATAGTAAGGACTTGGGTTCTTCCAGGATCTTAATCATAGTGTTTGGTTCTTTAGCTCTTAATGAAAAATAAAAAGCTGGTATTTTCCCAACTCTTATCCACTTAGAGTGTTAGAAAGAGTACACGGTGTAGGTTTATAGAACTTTATTCCTCTTTTTCATTGGTCAGTACAGAAATAGTTAACTAGACTGAGCATGAAATTGCTAAGGCTCTGAATACCCCTCTAGCATGAATATGGGACAATTCACACTTTTCCCACCTCTTGGAAAAATCAACAGTTTATTCTTATTTCACAATGTGTAGATTTTCTGTGTGGTCATACCAGACATACATATATTCTAAGAGAGCAAGAAAATAGACCCAAATATATCTCTGGGCAGCTGATGGATGATCAGTCTGAGATTCGAATTTAGAAATGAAGCTTGCTCTGGCTTTTGAAATAAAGAAGAAAAAACTCCGCCAGTGTGTTTCTAGATGACATATAGGAAAAAATGCTGCAAGGCAGATTCCTCAAACACAAAGGAACCTACAGAGGATCTGAGGCTGTCCAAAGAGAACGTGTGAGACCAGTGGATATGAACTGCCCTTTCACAATTAATCCTGTAGACAAGTTAGAACTGAATTGCTACTGCATATTTTTGTGAATGTTCTGCTCCCTAGGAATGATCACAACCCTACAGTGAAGTTCCTGGCCACAGGATTTCAATGGATGCAGCAATGTGGGAAGCCAGACTCACAGAGTGCTGGAATCAATGCTGAGTCAGACTTCACGTTGATGGTCCAGACCTTTGCATCCATTCTGGGAGATGTGCCAGTTTTTAGAGGCCAAAACCCATGTCCACTACATATGGAGAGGGAAGAATAGCATAGAAATAAATGGTGACCTCAGAAACTTTCTGGATTCCTAAGCAGACTTTTCCTGAAAAGGGTATTCTCTGAATTTGAGTTAATTTTTGGTTGGTGCAAAGCTTAGCATTTTCATGGTGTCAGTTTGCTGTCTCTTTTCATGTATTTATTTAGAGCAGAAATCACTGATCTCTTTTGATAGTTCAGTTATGCAAGATACTTTTCATCTCACATTAAAATTTATATCTTATTTGTTATCCAAAAATAGTGGCAAAGATTATTCTTCATTTCCTGACTGGATGCTCTCTGATATTGCTCAGGTAATCTTATAGATGAACAAAATGATAGTTTACCAAACTGCTTAGACATTTTGGGGAACTTTACATCAGAATCACAGAATATCCATGATCTTCTTAATAATATAAAATACTCTTTTTCACTGCACAGAATTGTACTAAGGCCTGGAAAAATATTTCATTTCTTTCTGAAAAATTATACATATAACTCAGCTCCTAATTTTGACATCCATGCTCTCCTTATAGGAAAATTGTATCTCAATATCAGCATGATTCTACTGCAAAACTGACCTGCACAAGCTAACCTGTCATGTGCTGTGCCTTCAGCTGGAAAAGAAAATTCAGTAGGTGTGGCATAGCTAGAGGAATCTTTTTGAACAAAGCTGAAAATATGGATGCATGTTCACAACAAGATATTGTATCACACATACGGCAGCATCTGGAGTATGGGATGGAAGGAAATATTTCCTATGAGGAAATATTCCTGGATGCCTTGGTTGTCTGAAATGCAGCCCATTCACCCCACTGCTTACAGATGGCTACTGAAAACTTCAAGATGTACTGAAACATATATAATCCCACACCACATTGCAGATTTCTGCCAGTAGCAATACTGCAGCCCACAGCAGCAGTAACTTACTGTTTTGGCATGTGTGTGGCCTTCAGAGACCTGTTTTGTTACAAGTCAGAGAACTTCTCTGCTTTCCATGACCCTACCCTCCCCAGGAACATTCTACCATAAGAACAGTCTTAACAGTGTACAATCTGGGCTTCTGAAAGAGGCACCTTGCTCAGACACACAAACAACAACGTAGCATGAGCTTTCTTGAAGGTTATAAGCCCCAAGAGGGAGGAGTTCAGAATAAGATATGAGAAAAATGAGGGAAAGTTAAGGGATAGTAGAATAGAAGGAACAGGAGGAAGGGAATGAACAGCTTTAGTGCTTTAAATATCTTTATTTCTATCTTAATTTCTTTTTAGATAAGCCAACAGCAGTACGTCATGTAGACATAGCTTAACACTGAAAAGATAACATTAATATTGTCAAATTACTGTTTATGACTTCAGAGTGCAAGTCTCATAAAGTAGTGACATGAATATAAAGTACAACCCTAGATGGAGAGTTTGAAGTAAAATGGCATTTTCTCTTCTCCTTGGTCTTCTTCCATAATTGTTATGTAACACTTATTTTGGAAACTGTTAGTAGTGTCTCTGCTCTTGCCAAATTAGATATTATGAGCATCTCTGTTTGCCCAGTTTCAGTGAAGGAGGTTGCATGCACACCAGCATGTCAACATTATTCATAAAAGCATGACCAGACATTAAAAATAGAAAACTGTAAACATATATGGTGATTCCTCTATAAGTATCATTGTACCAGTTTACCATTATGGTATTATAATGGCATTCATCAACTTCTTTAACTTTTTTCCAACAGGATTTTCTTCTGCTAAATATCTATGGAATGGATGTTCTTACTCAAATGCACAGTGATAGGTGGTAGAGAATATGGGATCATCTGTACTTGTGTCCTATCTGTTCCTCATATTGTGCAAATAAAACTCCCCCCCCCCCCCCAAGAGCAGTTGCATAAATTGTCCTCTGTATGTATCAGAACTGGTGTTGTTTACCACTTTGAGGTATATATAAAACTATGCATCATCGTCATGAATAGGAATATATTGAAACTTCAAAGTCTATGCCACCATAGACTCTCTTTTTGAGATTTTAGGTTCCTCTCAGCAGCATGGACATGTTTTGGGTTATTAAGGGGGTGTTCATAATTTATGCAACTCTTCTTTGCCTTTATCCTATAAATAGAATTGACTACGTTAGAAATGAAATCTTCCCAGGCAGTCTTTTGAAAGTGTGACCCTCCCAAGGTTTTCTACCTTCAGAAACAGATGCTTTGCGCAGCAAACTTAAGAAATAAGTGAAAGACATAATAGTCCACTGGACTGAACAACAAAGGGAAAATACAGTTTCCCTCAGTAGTTTGTAACCCCATATTGTTTTTCAGAAAACGTATAGGATTTTTAGTAGCCCACTTTACAACACTGTAAAGCTAAATTATTCTCAAAGTTGGTTAATTTAAGTGCATCATTGACTTTGAAGATATTGGCAGTATATGTGGTGTTTATCTTCTTCATATTATATCTGCTCACAACAAAATTTTGTTCAAATTCCCTTGTCCTTCTAAAATCTGCAAGTAACATACAAATATTCACATAGCACTTTAAAATGTAAAAGTAGGGTTGCAATTTTTCTGGAGTGCCTCAGTAACTTAGAATTATTTTCAGTTTTCCTTTTTAATCCCTCTTGAAAATAAAAATTAAATTTTGAATCAAGCTTCCAAAAATGTTGCTCGAGAGACAATCCTTTGACTAATACTGATAGTTAGGAATTATACCAGCATTAAAAGGAGAAAATCAGAGTTTATGATTGTTTCCCAACCACTGATTTTAAAAGGATTAAGGTGGAAGCTCTCCAAATAAAAGTCCTAAAGAATAATCACTCCCTAGCCTTTTCCCATCAAGAACCCAAAGGAGAATGTTGCCCTCAATTTTATAAAATCATTTTCATCAATACAACTGAGTAGTGTTCTCCAAACATAAAAACAAATTACTTTGGGCATATTACACTTTGATATAAACAACTAAGTAAAGCTAACTGTCAGATCTATGATTTTATTTGTGTATAGACCTTGTTTCATTCAAATCAGTTTCCCTTTATTTGAAAGTGTTTCTATAATGAACACAAAACAATCTAGTATATGGCTCATATATTCCTGCTTGTGTTTCCCTGTTTTATGGACAGTGACCAGCAAAATCCTACAGAGATTTTTTAAATGGCCCTTTCCCTAGAGGTGGTTTCTGTGGCCACTTTCAGGCTATGAAATGGAGATTACATCAAATAGACACAAATAGCCACAGATGAGCTTATTTATTCAATGTGGTTTTGCACTTTAAATTCTCTTTTACTCACTCGGTAGGACTGGTGCAAACAAAAAAAGCAAAATTTTGTGTATGTTGCTCATGCTCATCCAATTCCTGAATTACAGACTGGAATTATTAATGAAGAAATTTTTTTGTATTATTTTGAAGACTTCACATTCTTACTTTTGTTGCATCATTAACAGCAATGTTTCCTTTGCTTTGTCAACACGTTTGTGCTTCCAAATAGCACAAATTCCTTAATCCATCATTTTAGTTTGTATATCAGCTACAGGAGGGTCCATGTCATTTCTGGCCTAAGAATTTTGGGATGACAGAATGGCAAATTTACCCCTTTCAAAATAATTAATAAATCAAACTTTCTAAAAATTATTATTATTTTCTTGTCATTATTCCTGTCATTATACTCACGGATAGTTCCATGATATTTTCTGTTCTTCTAATGTGTGTGGTACTTAGATATCTTGTTTATAGGCTGTATTTTCTGCTTCCCAGAATGCATCTTGTGATGATAAAACAAGATAATTGCTATTCTAAAGGGTTCTTAAGTTTTTATTTTGTCCTTTAAAATGAAAAATGTTGTTTGAGTCATTGATAAGTATAGGTAGACTACTGAAGTAATAATAAAATTTCCAAAGATGTACTTTTTTCTAATATCTATCAGTTGTGCAAAGGATAAAATTTCTTCAGAATTAGAGACTTATTGACAATTTTGAGTAGTTATTCATCTAAATATTATAATAAAACTCATTACAATTCCTGAACATAGACGTGGATGTGGATTTTGTATGATTACCATGCAAAGATCAACTGAAAAAAGTATAATATTATTAATTAATTTTCTAAGACAATCTCAACTGACTAATACCACAAGTAATGATTTATATTTGTGCTATAAGACTTGTAGCACAAATTAATTTATTTCATAAAATCTATGTGGCAGTAGAACACATAATGGCTCTGTGACTACTTATGGTTTTGGGTGTTTTGAGCCATAGAGAATATCCCAACAAGCAAAAAGTTGGTAAAAGTTTGGAGCTTGGTGGTAAGTGTTTGAAGCACACAGTTTTCATTTTATTTTTCTTCATAATGTGGATATACCAACATCTAAATGGCTAATCCATGATAAAAAATATTTCAAAATGTATAGAAAAAAAACAGCAGCGTAACTACCAAATGGTTTAAAAATTAAAGTCCTGCTGAGATCTGTCATTGGTTGTCTTTAACAACCCTGTTGCAGGTGAGCTCAAATCAGCTTTGATATTACCTTGGTCAAAATGTGCGTTGTGAATCTTTCCCTGTGCACATTTACTGTGTAGATTACCAGCCAATACTTACATGAAATTAACATTTTTCTTTTTCTTAAATTACACCTAACTGGTGACTTTAAACATCTTTTAACTCTAATCATGCTGCCAGAAGAGCTGTGGATCTGCAACATTCAATTTAACACCACAAACAGCAATGGACCTATTTAATTGTCCTCCATTCTGCCTGGGGGGGAGGTTGGGAAAAATGCTCTGGATACAAGATCTGGGACCTACAGGAAGAACCATCCGTTTCTCACAAAAACAAAGCTTTGATCATTTGAAAGACAGAAAAATATTGATGAGTATGCCTTATTTTGCCTATTAGTTACCTTGTACATTATTTTCAATGCCTATTCACTCACTCACTCACAGGGTTCTATCATCTACCTTTCATATTCTCTTCAGTGTTTGTCAATATATCCCTCTTGTTCCTATTCCTAACTCCTCGTCCTAGAATTTTAACTTTGGTCCTCTGCACTGCAGTATGAAAAAACAAGAAATTCCAGGAAATTAAAGAAAGATGGGTATCCTGAGGAGTGGCTTATGAGTAAAGCTGATGAGAAACAAGTGTATTTTACTATGACCAAGATAATGCTGGGAGATCACAATCAGAACAAATATTCAGTAACATATAATATTTAAGGACTGGTGGTGCAGAATTCTAGAATGGGAAGTTTAGTCTTCTAACCAAGAAAATACCTAAATGCTTGTCATGGTAGATTTTACATTGTGAAAATAAATTTTTTTAAAGGTGAAGCGCTTTCATTTATAGCTTCAAAATTCAATTAAGTTAAATATATTTTAGAAAAAAGGAACATTTGACGTAAATTACCTGCCTTTGGACTGAGTAATATAATTGGATAGACCTATCCTAGAGCTGCCTTTAATTCCAAGAAATTTCCACTCTATAAAAATACACAGCTTTAATCTATTTTCTTTATTTTTATTACTTCTTTTTGGGTTATCTACTTTTTTTAAAAATGCCTATGTATTAAAAATAGTATCTTGAATTGAATGCAAGAAAACAAGTTGAAATAAGTTCAACTCATTCCAATTTTTAAAATTCAGAGCAAGGCATTTATAACAAGTTATCTTAGAACACAAAGGCATGCATATACTAAATGAACCTAGTAAAAAGTCTAAAACAGCAGAGGATGTCCTTTATGACACACAACAATTCTGATTCCAATTTTAGATCAGGAACAATTATTGATCAGCAATTCATAACAAATCCCCCTGTTCTCTGAGAGGATTGCAGATCTTGACATCATCACAATTTCAGGCTATCTGTTCCAAAATTTGGTAGCCCATACAAAGCTCTAAACTTCAAACATTTCATATGATCTGAACCTTGGATTGAGGTAATGAGCAATGCTGTAGCAGACAGCTCAGTTTCTCTTTCTGCAGCGGAGCTCCTGTAGTCTCTTGCATTTTCAAACAGCTTAAAAAAAGTCAGAGAGCAGTTCCGTGTGAAACTACTGCCGTATCTGCCTCAAACGTACATGATGGCTGTAGAAGGTGTTGAAAACCAGTTCCTTATGTCAAAACTATACAAACTTTGAAACTGGTAATGAAATACAGATCTTTGTCCTGAACCAGTTCATGACATCAGCGTATCCCAGCAGCAATAATGTTTAACTGTTACCAGAAATCCACAATATCACTAGAAAAAAAAAAGGACAACTGCTTTACATTATCACTTACTTGTATTTAAATAGCCCATGCTACATTTGTACTTCCAAAGCCTTCCTTTAATTCTGACATGAAGGTAAATGGCTGAGAACAATATATTTCACTTCATATGGATGATACATTGCTTTCTTGTTAAGCTTCCTTATTTGAGATGACTTCTCTGTCTTATAACTATGACTAAATCTCCAGCTACAAAATGAATTTGATTAAATCCAACCACTTGACCTTGTCAACCAATGTCCCCAGACACCTCTTTACTGACTACATTATTCTATGGGCTTCTAAGCAGTAGAGCTGGAATGCATACACCCTATTCCATGTTCTCTGCTCTCAATAACTACAAATTCTCCAAAATAATTATCAAGTTAAAGATTATTTAGAAGGCTGGACCTTCATCTCTTTCAGGCTGAGTTATTTTATTTAAAATTAGTTATTTTCTTAAAATATTAAATTTCATCCAGATGTTACCTCATTGTGGACATCTCTGACAACTATTTAAGACATGTAGCAATCCCTCTTGAAGTAAAATTGAAATTAAAAGTAGTTTTAGGTGAAAATTACATTGCTTCAAGGTATTAAAATTATTTTAGATGTGCACATTGACTTAAATATCAAGGCTTAATGATTCAAAATCAATTTAAATCTACAGGGATATAATTTCTTTATTTAGAATAATGTATTATTATATTTTCTTACTCTGAGAGATGTAAAGTAATGTAACGTCTATACAGAAATGGAATAATAAATTTATGTTCTTTGGCAAATTATGAAACCTCCAGCCAGTGCTTTATGCAGAGTCCCACTGGATGTCAGTGAGTTGTGTACACACCTTGACCTAATATGATCAGAGAAATATGAGCCAAGGGAAGGAGTATCAAAAGGAATGTTAAACTTAAATGATGAAACCAAAAATAAATGAGACTATATTGACTGTAAGTAAAAGTGACCCAAGACTTGAGTAAGGTTTCCAGCTGTAAGAAGCCATCAGCAGAAGTAAATATAGATTATCTAACAGGTTCAGGGCAAACAAGGATTTTCAGAGAAGGATTATAGTAAATAAGGGCTATAATAATTTTAAAATTTCCTTCAGTTATATGCAAAATGTATGTTATTTTTCAAACAAATTACTATTGTAGTATTTTTGACAGACCAATTAGAGTATTTGATTCAACAGAAAAAAGTAATTAGGGGTAATACTTATATCTGATGCAAAATTTCTCTGTTACATGGTAGACATCACAAAAAGTTGATATCTTGAAGAACACAGACTAACAAACTTTACCTGTAGTGGTCATAGTATACTGGGCTCATTCCTCTGCTACACTGAAATAAAGAGGGGAGATAAAGATTCTTTTATGCCTCCCCCATCTCAGCACCATCCTGGTGATAAGAACCCAAGACAGCCTTCAGCACGAAGCTGGAGAAATCGCAGGGGTGCTCTAACCACTGACAACTGGAACAAAACACTCAGTACCCTCTGTCAGCCAGAGCTGGGAGAGCATTCCACACTGCTCCTCTCCTCGATACTCATTGCCTCCAGGCATCACAAACTGTCTGAATGCATGTAAATATATGTCATTCCTGAAGCTGACAGAAAATGAGGCTTTCTATGAAAATTACTCAGATTCCATGAAGGGAAAACTTATGATCATTTAACTTGTCTCCAGAAACGTAAAACAGTATTATAGGACCTTGTTTGTTTTGTTTCCTGCAACACACTATTTTCTGAGTATTTTGTTAAAACAGACACACACACGTAAACACACAGGCATATCCCAGGCATACATGCACGTATTTACACATATATATTGCCTATACAGATAGACACATATGTGGATACATATATATAGAATTGTTTTAATACACCCACAAACTCATTAAATGATGGTAACTCAACTTTAAAACAGGAGGATTCATTGTAATCTCATCACATGATTTTCCTGTAAAACCCTCTCTCTTTGATTTTACAGTGTCAGGTTTGATCTTACACAGCTTAGGTGCAGTATGTTGCTTCTTTTTGTGAACCATCCTCCTATCTATTTCCTAAGCTGTTGTTCCACACTTGTAATCATGTTATTTGAGTGCCTTATGTGTTCTAAAAATAACCATAATAGAAGTTGCATGTAAGTGCAAGGTGAGAAGTGATGAACAGGACAGCAACACAGCACAACCAATCATACTGGATGTAAATGGGAAAACAGACCACACTGCATAGCAATAAATGATTATTATTACTACAGTTTCTAAAGAACAAAGGGGTAGGAGGAACTTCAAAGTGCACACCAAGAGACATATTCATTCCCTTAAAGAGTTTAATATCTATAAATACTGCCTGGCTGTTTCTTATTGTCTAACAAGATGAAAAAAAAAATAGAGAATGATGAGTTAAATGCGGCATTATATTGGATCATGTTTAAGCCTATACTGCACCAACAAACTTTATTCTTTCCTCCCCCTACATTATAATACATTTTTGCCACCCAGGAAGGTGCCCTAACAGCAGTTTGAGATTTGCTGAAAGTCCAGTTGCAAGTTATCAGTGATTAAACTCACTTGCCTATCCACAACTTGCAAAGGAATTTGAATTAATGTAAATCTTAAGCTCATCACGACTTGAACTAAGCCAGACTTTCACTTCCTGGAATCATCATTTCCGAGTGACTCCACAGCAAAACTTTCCTTTGTCTTCCAGCCAACTGCTTCACTTTTCTGCAAGTGTGTCCTGCACTGCAGACCCCTGAACAATGGAAGTTCACAAGTTTCTGCAAACAAAACTAATCCATCATTTCCACTGCAATAGAAAGTACCCTTCATGAAAGAGAGCAGTAAACAGTTCCTGAAGAGGAGTATTCCCTTCCACAGAATTCCTTTTCCAAACTGTTATGCTAACCCTATCATTAAACAGTACCACAGCTGGTAACAAGGTAAATTTAAGCAGGCATGAGCTAAACTTTAGAACTTGCTGGAAATTCTGTTCTAGAAAGATGCTATACATGTGAAGGTCAATAAAGGTGAGCACAAAGACAAAAATCTGGTATATGATAATGATTAAAAATCTCTACTATATAATTTAAATTCTCTGTATTACCAAATGGCATGATGCTCATCAAAGGTACATAATCCTTTTCTGTGATGGTACTTTACTTTCTCGTGCTGCTAGGCAGATGCCAGGACCAACTCTAACAGCCAAGGAGATCAGGAATTAATCTGACTCTTCTGAAGCTAATGGAATCTCTGCCATTTACTTCAGTGGGATCAGGGTCTCACATTGAACATTAACAATAGAAAATTATTTCTGTGCGATTGCTCAAGGGTTAAGGTTCTATTTCAGTGTGAAAAAGTAAAACTAAATCTCATTCTTAATGAGAATGGGTTGTTTTCTCTACAAATACCATCTATCTCAAATTACAGTAATAGAATATTTTCATTTTCTGGAGATTGATTTGTAGTCTGATTTTTTGCTTTTCTGTATTTTGCCTTTTCATACAGCCCCCAAGCTGAGAAAAAAGTGAAAAGGCAACCTATTGGCACACAGTGTTGGAAAGTAAAACAATTTCAAAAGCCCATTTCCACTCTGAAATTGCAAGCACCTTTTAAAATAAATAAACCTGAACAAGATTAGAAAAGAAACAAAAATATTTGTCTTCCTTTGGTAATTTGTTTTGTGCATATAGTAAAGTGTAGTCAGTTTTACTTTTTTCAGGGAAAATGAGCTTTAATTTTCCAAGGTTACCAGACAGTAACTGTGTTATTCTCTGTGCTATGGGAGAAGCTCCTGTGCATGCTGACCATTAGACAGTGGAAAACAGTGATTACAGCATATTTCAGCACACTGATGACACTGAGCAGACTGCATGGGAACATTCAAGGGGAAGCAAAAATGGAAAACATTGCTCTTATGTCCAGGTCATTTGACTCCAAATATATGTGATATTTGATATATGAATTTCACTGAAGATTTTTTTTCACTTTCTCTCAGCTTCAGCAGAAACTGGGAATTTCTGTTCAAAACCAAAGCAGATGGTTTTTATTTCCATTCAAGAGAATTTGAAAAATTCCATGTGAAACTGAACAAGAACACAAGTTCTGAGCCTTCTGGCTTTTTATGGCTTGCCTTGTATCTATGTTCTCCTAAATGAAAATGAGAAGGTAAATCAACCAACCTCTGCCTGCCCTTGGCTCCACAGCAGAGAAACTGGAAACTCAAAGTCACAGTCTGAGCCAGATCTTCCAGGCAGCTAAGACAGCACTGCGGGATTGGTGCCTTGAAAATGGGAGCACTAAGGTCCTCATGCTCACTGTGTGGTGAATGAGGTCTTACCAAGCCACTGAGCAAAGTCCACACGGACTATTTGTGGACTTGAGCTCCCAGTTTTGGAAGATTTTCACAGAAAGAGTAAGCTAAAACAGAGGAACCTGGAAGCTGGGGACAACCAGCAGATGGCAAAGTAAAATGCTATGTGGACTGCCAAGAAAATTTCCATGACTTTCATTGGAAACCTGTCTGCCGAACTGAGGAGCCATTCTGAAATGTTGAGTCTTTTTATTTTATGAAAACCTAGCACCTTTAGAGAATCTTAACCTGTTTTCAAAGGCATGAGAGAAAATAAGCCGAAGAGGTGGATTTTGCAGTACTGCTCCAGCTCCAGCTCTGAGTTGCACTCAGGTGTGCAGTGACAGAATTTTGTGGTGTGCATGGCAGGGGTGGATGGAGCCTAGAAGTGTTATTACAGCCTTCATAATCTTCATATAATAGTTATTTTATAGGCAATGAATGTCAGCAAGATGTTGTCTCCTCACCTTGTTTACAAAAGAAGCAGTGGTACCTGCAAAGGCTGCATGCTCCAAAGAGCCACTAGAGGGGAATTTACAGTCAAGCAGGTGAGGAAGAGCCCAGGCTCCAGGCCACATTCTCCAAGTGTGATCCTCCAGTAATTAGTGATGATTTTTGTATTCATTTCTCTAATATGTATCAATAGACTTGGTGTGTCAAAAAGAGAGTATGTATTATTGCCTTCGGATGTAGTAATATTAAGACCTTCATCTGCTTTTCTTACAAAATTTCCCATGTGGAAATTCACTTCTTGTTCACTTCTAGCAGCAATGCAATAATGGATTTTATTAAAGGAATCCAATGTGACTGTCAACAGACAGAGCAGTAATATTGGATATCTTGTGCTGGAAATTTGAAATAACACTACATAAAACTTATCAATATGAATTAATTTATAGGCCATGGATTTGACCATTTCTTAAATTGGATTTAGTTCTATAATGTACATTAAAGTGAGATAAATTTACAATTCACATTTCATTGATTTAGCGAAGTTCAATTGAGAATTTGTGTTGTTGTTTTGTGTATTTATATTTGACTGTTTCTTCCTAGAACCTTAATCAGTGTAAGCTTACATAGCCAATACAACCTGCTGTGAAAGCTTGGATCTTTAATACTGTACCATAAGCCACACTACTGAGGTAGAAAATTTACTGCTGGCCAGAAAACTAAGAATACCCTTCCTTCAAGATTATGAAGTGTATTTTGAAAAGATCTCCAGCTGGTTTTCCAGCTAGTTGGTTTCAGACAAGGTGTCTTAGACATAGAAAAACATCACTGTGTGCACAGAAAACTGCACATAAGAAAGATAGAGCATGCAAATCAAAAGCTCTAATGCCTTTCTATAGTTCAATGCATACATTAAGTCAAATGGCTCTCATCATCTTTGTACTGCCCAGATGTGTAACACCTAGAGAGTCCATACATTTCAAGGAAGTCTTTAACGTAACTCAGTAAAAAGCTCTTGGAAAAAAAATTAATTTATTAATTATTTCTAACTGTATTTCACTGTAGAATACTTCTTTTTCAGTTAGTGGGCTATATAACATTGCTATCTGTCTTATATTAAGTATAACGTACCAATTTATAAGAAAAATGCATATTATTATGCATAACAATGACATATTAAAAGTTCTAGGTATTCACATTTCTCTTTAAAACATATAGTGTGATTTTGGTATTCCGTATGTATCAATAGTTATCTTAATGTTGGATAGGAATACGTAGTATTCTTACAGAAATTGCTCTCCATTAGTCAGTTTTGACATGGTTTTGTAGAAGCAAAATGGTGGAAAAACAGACAAAGAATTGTCCCTATCCAGACTAACAAAAGCTTGAGAAAAGCAAAAAAAAATTACTACTTAGCTAACTTGTTACACACTACTGGGGCTGTTAACTACTGAAAAAGAATGGTTCTCACAGTTGCAATAAGCAGTGATTTCATTTTAAAAAGGCCTTGAAGTTTAATTGTGTATTTAAACCATCTAGTGAAAACAGCTTTGCCTTGCTATCCATAGGTTGGCAGAGAGGTGGTACAAAGAAGTAGCAGCAGCATAACTGCCAGATTGAAGGGAGATTCAACATGCAGCTCAATGGCATTTCTGTCTACTTCTACTGTGCCATGTCTGAAATCTTATATTTAATCAATTTCTGTGAACATTTCGGTTGAACAGGGAAAATCAAAGTGGGTGGAACTCTGATTACCACATCCAGAACCCAAAAGTGCCTCTGCATCAGCCTATAGACTTTCAGCTGTGCACCTGTTTTCAGCTTTTTAAGATATGAAAATCCCTGAATGAATGGCTTTCAAGACACTCTGGCAGGAGGGTGACACAAGAGGGTATCCTCTTTTGAGAGAAAAGCAAGGGTAGGGATATATCTAGAAACTCTAGAATGAAATAAAGAACTCAAGGAGCTCCAAAGAGCTGGCACATTACAGGGGATGTGAATGTTTGTAGCCAGTACACTTAGAGAGGAGAAGAAAGGCTCCCCAGCAGGCACAGTAGGCTCGACCTACAGAAGTAATGCACTCTGTAACCTTCTTGTTGATGAAACAACAACAGCAATAAAGGATTATTTTCTCTGGCACTGAAAAGCTTACCACATACTACAGCCTTTGATTGATAATAAAATTAAATTAATATGAAATAATCTTAAAATTACAAAGCTTTCTAGAAGGGCCTTTGATTCTATACATGACTCAATGAAACAAAATTTTAAAGTAAATGTGTAAAACTGAAATTAAATAGACTAAGCTGGAAAATTCACCTAAACATAGCCACTACCACTTTGCTGTAGATGTTTTCTAATATTATTCATTCATCACATAGTGCAATTACAGACTTTCAAGAAATGTTTGAAACAATGGTAATATGCAGATAAAATTTGCTTCTTTCAAATTCTACTTTTTGCTCCATTTCTGAGATAAAGTTATGTATAGATTAGCAAAAAGTGGTTGTCCTGTGTTTCTGGTAGTTGGTTACTGTTGATAAGGATGATGGTTATCAGGGCATATTTTTCTTTCCTACCTTTCATTTACTAATCTCTTCCTTATGAGCTCAGGTATTGGTGAACCTTGGGAATAGCAGAAGTGGAAAATGTTGTGAGCCACCAAATGTGCAACATGAGTTTTTTATTTACAATCTGTATGTCCTCATTGGCCTACTGCTTCTCTCTCAAGTGGGAGGTAGAAAATACTGCTTTTCTTAACAAATTATTATTTTTGACCTCTTTTTTTTTAAATTTTTTTCCCTTGGGTTTGTTGTTTTTTCCCCCTGCTACTTTTCTTCTTCCATTACAGTTCCTTCCTTTTCCTCATAGTTTTTTGGTTTTTTTCCAGTGCCCTTTTAAATAGCTAGGAAAATAATTTTTTTCTTTGCAGTTTGTGCCTTCCTCTGTACACTAGAGAGATTTTTTGAGTAGGGTCATAAGTATAGCCCAAGTTAGCAGGTCTTAAGCCAGTATATCAGAGGTACAATTTTCTTACACTGACACATTGTTAAAATCATCCAACACAAACAAATCTTTGCTAACTGGTGTAAGTGCCCAAGAGTACGAGAGCAGTAGAGCATGCACAACTGAGCAACACTTGACTGTTTTACTTCTTGCTTGTGTGCTCATGCTTTTTCTTCTTTTCTCTTTTTGACTCAGCTCATTCTCATCTGAATGTAACGTTTAAATATGAGCAAATTTCAGGCACTGTTTCTCCTCAAGCATATTTGGCACTACTGAAGATTCAAGATTTTCCAAGCAAATCTAGAGGGACTTGATTCCCTTTGTTTTACTGCCTGGTAAGCAGCCAGTTGAGATTTCATCCTAAATCAATATTAAAGAAGATCTGACTTACTAAGTATAACATGTATGACTTTTCTAACATTCAGTATTTTTTGTGTGTTTAAATTCCATGTTCATGAGTTAAATGTTTCAGAACACTAGTAATGAAATTGATCTGTTTTTATGTTTGCAACTGATGTTTATGATTTAGTGCATGAAAGCTATGAGCTTTTAAAAAATGTATTTTAACCTCCTATTCCTGTCCTGGGAGTTTTAGTAAAAGAATTTAATTTAATTTGAATTTCATATAGGGATATAATATCATATATGAAAGTCAAACCAATTCAGGTTTGGATTTTTTAATTGTAGTAATTGTCAGGAATACATTTACTACTTTTTTTTCTAAAATGTCATGTATGACCCTTACTCAACCCTAATAAAAGAAAAAGATGATGACCTCAGAGTAGATTTTTCCCGGCCTTGCACATAAACTACTTTAAATGTATTTCTGAAATAAAGAATTTGAGAAAAAAAATAAATACAAAATTACAAATATGCAATAAAGTAGAATCTAAAAGATTACCTTTGATTCTTGCACTTAAAGATGGCATGCAAAAGCATGATCTTTAGAGTGTGTTCCCAACCCTAGTAATGTATCTAAGTAGTGTGATTTTCAAAATCCAAGGAAAACGACATTTCTTTAACTTGATGTTCCAGAAAATGTTGGGAGACTAAGGTACTTATATTGTACATAATGTAAAGAAGTAATTTAGCCTCATCTTCCATCAACACTACATAACCATTTCTTTTTTTGAAAAGAGAATTAGGCCAAGACAATAAAAATGCACAAGAGTCTGGGCTTCATTCTATGACCCGATACACTGCATGCCTATGGTAGAAAATAGGCAAGATGAACCACTACACATGGTAGAGTGGTTTGAAAAACTGTTTGTAAAAAAACCAACTATAAATGGCTTTAAGATTAATTCATTTATGTCTTAAACCAGTATACATAATGTCTAAATATCCAATAGGAGTATCTGGTTTTAAGATTTGGGAGGGTTTTTTTATGCATCAAAGTCCAGATAAAGAGCTCAGTTAAGGTTCCAAAACCATAAATGTGTCTTCCATGTACTCATGTAATTTCCACAGATTTGAATAAGAAAAAAAAATCTTGCTTAGTGTTTCAACCTTGTTTTAACCAAAATCAGGGCACAAAAATTTGGAAAATATCTAGAGGGTAAACACCACAATTTCCCGAAAAGATAAAAGAAAAAAAGATCCACTGAGTTGCAAGCCAGTTCCATTCTGAAGAAACATTTAAATTTGTGGTCTAGAATAAAATTAACCATGACTCGTTTTCCGAAAACATCTAAAGCAGTGTTTTTGGAACATGAATGCAAAGTAGCAAGCATTATCCTTCTCCTAATTTAATCTCCTCAAACAGTGGGTAGATCCACTAGGATAGGAAAACTGACTATTGCTTCCACCCTTGAACATAAAAATTACAGCTTAGAGGATATCAGTACAAAGAAAAATGTATACAAAAGTTTCTTTCCTGACAACTCTTTCCTCTTTGCACAGATATAACTTTGGATTGGAAATTTTCATAATGTTTATTTCTGAAAAAAATATATTGATAGTATCATGTCTTGAAACTGTGACAGATAAAAGGATTGAATTTGATAAGAAGGGATAACTAGGTCTACTTGTTTGCTCAGTCTTTGGTCCTTCTATTGACTTATTTAACAAAATTATAAAGCAGCAAACAGTTTGCATTTTGTGCACAATCTTTTGGTAACTACACCAATTACAAATTCAAGTTTAAAACAATTATCTGCTCTAACCTACGTTAAATCTAAACATTTTAATTATTTCTTTCAGCTGTTTTAGACTCAAGATTGCTTTATACAAATACCACCTAGCTTATTTCCTCAAATTTTTATAACTTATTTAATATTTGGATCCTGTATCTGAGCTTGTACCATAAATATTGTGGCCAGCAGCATTAGGAAAGTGATTGTCCCCCTGTACAGGGCACTGGTGAGGCTTCACCTTGAGTGCTGTGTGCAGTTCCGGGCCCCTCAGTTCAGGAAGGACATTCAGGAGTGGAGCGGGTCCAGCGAAGGACAGCGGAGCTGGGGCAGGGTCTGGAGCACAGGTCCGGGGCGCAGCAGCTGATGGCGCTGGGGCTGTTTGCCCGGAGCAAAGGAGGCTCGGCTGTGACCTCACCACTCCCCACAGAGCCTGAGAGGAGACTGAGGCCAGGCAGGGATCGGGCTTTTCTCCCAGGAAACAAGGGACAGTGTGAGAGGACATGGCCTTAAGGTGCACAGAAGAAGATTCAGTCTGGACCTCAGGAGGAATTTCTTCACAGAAAAGGATGTTGAACGTTGGAATGGACTGGATGATGGAGTCACCATCCCTGGGGGTGTTCAAGAACAGAACATGGCCATGGTCTAGTTGACAATGTGGTATTCAAAGGTTGAAGCCAATGATCTTGGAGGGCTTTTCCACTTTTCCATAGTGATTCTATGAACAGAAAAACTCATCCTGTAATATATTTTTGAATATGCAGACAATTTTATGACACTGAATGATGAAAAAATTTGGTGCATTTAATGTATATTTACCTTTTTAGAAGAAATGAACTCATGAACAATGACTCCTAAGCTTCGCTTTGTAGCTAAAGGCAGTGTTGTCCCATTTCTAATGTATGTGCTTTCTAAGGAAAAAATTGAGAGGAGTTATTTAGAAAGCCTCATTAGAAGTGATTTATTTACCAACCCACAAAATAAATACCTTACCTGTAAGTGTCAGCTCTACAGACTATTAGCTAAAAAACATGTGTTTAAATGGAACATAAGTATTTTTAAAAAGACTGCATTTTAAAATGCATAATTTACATAAATTATATGTAAAGCCCAACTTATAAAATAATTCCCTCTAGTTCATGATTCTTGGGCATTTTCTATAGGTTGTAAGTCAAATGTCTAATATCTAAACACCATATGCATTCTTAAGAAGAGTATTCATATTTGGAAAAAGTAGGGTTAAAATACTCCCTCATTGTTGGGAAGCTATTTTAAATACACTAAGGAGATTCCAATACAAATACCCTATCAGAAGTCTTTGAAGAATCACTAAAAGGTAAACTGATCAATAAGTGAGACAGAAAACTAATCAATAAAATCTAATTTTAAATATCAGCTGTAGAATTTAAATAATGAGATCGTTTTGTCTTTATGTAAAGTTATGCACTATGTAATTGGAGAACAATAATTATTTGTGCCTTTCTGTCACAATCTTAAATATGAATCCTGCACATATAATCTATCTCTATATAAGCACTATATATGTTTTGGGTATGTGTACATACACCCCATCAGTTCTCAATGTATTCTATTTAATGATTTTCACCACCACAAATAGCCATAAAAGCAAAGATATCAGGAGATTGCATTTCAGGAGCAATATTGCCTGTATCCCTGTGGCAGCTTCTGGATCTGGCTTTTACATGACTTGCTCACTCTTTAGGAGTGCTCAGATGAGGCTCAGTGACACCCAAAGTACTCCAGAAACTGAAAATAATTTGAAGCCCATTGCAGCGCTGCTTCCCTCTGCCCCTTACGCACTTAGTGTCACTAGCCAGCAGTTCTGAATAGAGCTCATAATGAGTTGCCTCTCTCACGCCTAACTGCAAACCCAGGTGCAAATCTTTACTGACAGAAAGTTCAAACTTGCTTTCAGGTAAACCATTCTATGAAAATTCATCTGTTAAAGTCAATGTTTCTATCTTTCTATAATGTATTTACAGTATTTTGTAATTACTAATGCAAATTGAATACCTGAATCCTATACTGAAATATTGTCAGTATGGTGCTTGTTATATGAAAATGTAGGCACTTTGCAGTACAGTAATAATTAGAAAGGTATGTTTTCAGCAGCTGGATATTTTCTAAAGATTTCAAATATCATATTCAAATTTCAAGTTTCAGGTTGACAAGCTAGAGCATGAGCAGAATTTGTACTCCTTCCATCTACTATTTAGTATATACTTTTTAGCTATTATTTTTCTATTTGAGAGACATTAAACATGAAATGGAACATCCATGTTTCTAAAACACCTTTTCCTGATAATGAAAAGGTGTTTTAAATAAATACAGCATAACAGAAATCTAAGGCACAGCCCTTCTCAAGTATTATAAGCATAATTATTTGGATATTCAAGGCAAGTGAGATCTGCTCCATACTGTATGAAGTCTCTATGATCATGTCCTCATCTTTCCTCATTTCATGGAAAAAGAATTCTTTACTGCAAGAGTGGTGAGGCCCTGGCACAGGTTACCCAGAGAAGGTGTGGGTGCTCCATCTCTGAAAGGGTTCAAGGCCAGGCTGGATGGGGCTCTAACCAACCTGGTCCAGTGGAAGGTGTCCCTGTCCATGGCAGTGGGATTGGAACTGAATGATCCTTAAGGTCCCTTCCAACTCAAACCATTCTATGATTCTAAGTAGAGAATATGAGTAGTGAGGAAGAATGAAGAAGGCAGTGGATAAATTAAACTAAGGGCTAAAAACAAACTTTAGGAGTTGATTAACAGGAACACCATTGAAAGGTTGTCTCAATTGAGACAAAATATTTTTTTCCAGTTGTGTTGAGTGGAGGGCCAAAGGTTTTGGCTTTGCCTAGTCAAGCAAGGTAGAGAAGATAATGATGGGGAGAAATCACTGAAGATTAGAAAAATATGAACAATTAAAATAATATTTTGAAAATAATTATTGATCAACTAGGAGGAAGGAAAAAACAGAAAGAAAATAACAAGGGGAAGCAAGTATCTGAGAGCAGAAATGTATTGGAAAGAGAATGAAGGAGACCTGAAAATCCTCAGTAGAAAAGCCTTGACATATAACAGAAGTTACCAATAAAAAGTGAAAAATATGTTGTGTAACAAAGGGTAAAACCATATGTAATAATATATTGGAATAACATAAGAATAATTTAGAGAGCCATAGAAATGATCTGCATGTGTGAGAAAACTGCTGTATGCGTGTGGCAACTACTGTTGCAGAAGAAGCACTTAGGTCTAAGAGAGTAAGAGGAAATAATAAAATACAGGCAGCAGAAAGAAGAAGTGACCTAATCACTAAGAGCAATAAGTGAATTCTACGTAATGGTCCATTTGTAGTCTGGATTGACACTGGGAAAAGTGAACACTGAATAACAAAAACTTGAGCAAATTGGAGAAGGACATTTTCTTTGAGAACAGAAGAAAGGTAAGAATTTGAAAAATCATTGTGAGGCAATTTCCTTTAATTAATAAATTAAGGAAAATCACAGTAACATGAAATGAGAAAAGCAGGTATGGAAGTAGATATAAGCCTGGAGTCATGTTCTCAACTGAGAAAACTCTTAGATTGCAAAGGGAAAATAAATATTTTCAGTGATCCCCAGAAAACACTTGGAGGGAAGAATAGCCAGGTAGGTTCAAGAAAATAATTATTTATATAGAAATGGAGCAGTGGCCACGAAACAAACACAAAAACATACATCAAAATGAGGAAGAAAAAGAAATTAGACAGAATTTGCAATGCTTTGTTGTTCCTAGGGAGTATCTGATGAGATTTGCAGCTTTTGTAGCAGACCAAAATAGCCCTGATAAGGTGTTCAGATGAACACCTGAATGGATTTAGTTTGTGCATGAATCCACTGACAGCAAGAGGCTACAGAATCCCTGAGACAGTATCTGGAGGTGCCACAATAAAGCATTGCTCTTTGCTGAGACCAGTATGTCATAGTTCAAAAGTGAAAAGCCTTCCTGTATACCTTTGTTTCTAATACAGAGCATTAAAGAGAATTGTGGTTCCATCTGAAAGGTTTCCTTGGCTTCTCACTCAACTCCAGCACAAGGCAGATGTCTGCAAAGCCGTCGTCTCCTTCAGCAAAGGTTGTGAAGGGTCTGGAGAGTAAGTCACATGAGGAGTGTCTGAGGGAGCCGGGGTTGTTTAGCCAGGAGAAAAGGAGTCTCAGGAGTGACCTTATTGTTCTCTACAACTACCTGACAGGAGGCTGTAGGCAGGTGGGGTCAGGCTCTTCTCACAGGCAACCAGTGACAGGACAAGAGGAAATGGCCTCAAGCTGTGCCAGAGCAGGTTCAGGTTGGGCAACAGGAAAAATGTCTTCACAGAAAGGATTGTCAAGCACTGAAACAAGTTGCCCAGAGGGGTAGTAGAGTCACCATTCCTGGAGGTATGTGGCCCTTTCAGACATGATTTAGTGGTGGTTGGTTGGACTTGAAGAACCAGGAGGTCTTTTCCCACCTAAACAATTCCATGATTCTAAGCCAACGTCACGGTTTTCCATGTGTGGTATGGAAGAGCCTGAAAATCAGCCAGCTGCAGGATGGGTAGGACACCATGCAGAGAGCAGGGGGCAGCCTGCCTGTGGCACTGTCAATACACATACACTGCTAGAGAATAACATTCAGCTCACTAGAGGCCTGAGAAAAGCAGATTGCCCAGGAGCTGGGAGAATTCACACTGCCTTTCAGTAGGTGAGCTGATGGCTGTAAATAAGCATTTAATTTTTATTATGGTAAATAAATGCTCTGGGCAGTTCCTAAAGCTTTGGGAGTCTCATTACTGTCTCCTCTCAGGTAAATTCCTGCAAACAATGTTATACACAATACTTATTAAATACTTATTAAAGTGTGTATATCAGCAAGTAAAAATTCTAAATAAGAAACGTGAATTGTCACCAAAAGCATATACATGCAAAAATAAAAGCACAGTTTACCGTGGTTTCTTAGCATTCTGACGCGTACCTTTGAAGGCCATGAGTGCCAATGGAGGCTTGACATACTGAACAATTAAAACATGTTATGGGGAAAGTTGAAAGTCAATATACATCCTCAAAATATGATAGATATGGAAAAAACCACTTCTGGTAATTGGCATACACTTAAATATAATTAGAACTGAATGACAATTTACTGAGAGAAAATGATTGTGTCAGAAATAAACAAATAATAAGATTGTGCAATGGAAAGGATGTTGAACATTGGTGATATGAGCATGGGTATAGGTGAAGCACTTTGGAAATAAGGAATCTTTGTTTAAGATTTTCCCATGGCAAACTCAATCAGTGAATTTGAATGTTCCCCTCATCCTAATACCCCTGGCTGGCTCATATGGCAGAATTTTTCAAGAAGGAAATATATTCATAAGTGTAGCTTTGATTTAGCTAGCAAACTTTTAAAGTTTGTTAAATCATTAAACAAAATCAGCTCCTGCATGTATAAGAGTAATGTCTTTGCTATTATAGTGAGA
This sequence comes from Pyrgilauda ruficollis, assembly GCF_017590135.1. Lineage (NCBI taxonomy): Eukaryota > Metazoa > Chordata > Aves > Passeriformes > Passeridae > Pyrgilauda > Pyrgilauda ruficollis. The sequence continues at coordinate 10,712,383 of NW_024523822.1, read as the reverse complement.
GAAAGCAAACTCACCTGAATTCACACATCCAGAATACTACATGCACCTTGAATATTTTTGTGTGCATCAAAACAATTTATGTTCCTAATACTGACAAGTAGATATTTATGTTTTAAGGATTATATATTTAAAATTGTGCTAATTTAAAATCCAAACAAACAAACCCATAAAAAAATCACAAAACCCCTTCAAGTCTTAGAAGTTGAACATTAGTCTTCTGAGAGTAACAAGCATGTAAATAATAATTTTGTTGAAACATTTGTCAGGAAATTTAAAAATACGCATGTAAATATAGGTGTATTTATACCTCTATAGTCACTTATTTGATGAATGAACTTGATCCATGCTGTATCTATTGGTATTTTTCATGATATTTAATTTTAATTCATTTATTCATAGTTTTAACCTTTGTAAGAACATCAGTTATTTAAATGAGTAGAAGGTAAACCCCATCAACAAAACTGCAGGGTTTAATGTTGAAGATAACTGACATGCATGAAGTCATTGTATTAAAATATTGTTTTTCTTATTGTTTAGCACAGATGGTGCTGGTAATTAATATTGTGCAATTTTTTCATCAGGGGATTCCCTGATTACAAAAGTCAAGCAGTATGTAATAAACTACTACATTACACTGTATGAATAAATGATTTATGATTTATATATTTATTAATGAAAATTTCATTATCCAAGATGCAAATTATGCAATGTTTTAAAGCTTTTCAAGATACATAGTGTAAAAAATAATGTATTTTTTATAAAATCCATAATTCATTAAATACAGTAGAGTATAAAAAAACCCATTTACTTCTGTTCTTTCTAAAGTCTTTATCTAAGTGCTGATGATCACAAACAAATTCATTAGAAAATGTTCATCAGCAATCTAAATATCTTTGAGGATATTCTGATATTCCTGCAGAGGGGATTGTAAGTACAGTTAGGAATACGTTCTTCTGTCTTTACTGTATGAAGGTAAACATTATGCTCTCTGCATCATTTCTGGTTCAGGGTTTGTTTAAATGGGACCTTACTTTATAACACTCATTGAAATCAAAGCATATATTTTGCTGTATACAATAAACTAATTATAAACTAATTTCTGAATAGGACCAGAGAAATATGCTTATATACAACCACCTAAAGTGGTACTACCTTTCCTTGGTGGTCTCTAAATTTTACGGCACTTTATACTGTCACAAAAATGTTTAAGCATAGTATGAGTGCCTACCAAGAAAACCCAGTTGTACTGTGACGAATTGACCCAGTTGTCCTTGGTCCTATTTGACAAACCTCCAAGCTGCAGGATGCAGTTCCCAAACTATTCACCAAGTGAGTAACAGCAGCAAAATTGTTCCAGGGCACATCCCAAACAGGCACACTCCCACTCCATCCACTGCAAATGCAGGTTCAGATGGTTGAAGCCTGTCCTCCAGACTGGAGGAACTCCTGAGCCTAAATATACTTGGCAAGCTGGCAAGGATATGCAAGACAAACAAGGTGCATGAGATATACTTCACTTACTCACACGAGAGAATTAGTAATCATAACTACTATAAAGTGAGCTTTATTTACTGGTTCTGCACATATTCCACTGAGAAGTGGATTTTTATCAGCTGCCTGTAACCTTTTGTCCACATACCTTTCTCTTGTACAGTCAACAGACTGGATTTCATTTCATTCACCTGCAGTTCAGGGTGGAATTTCAAAGCAAAAGATCTGGATATTCAACATGACTTTTGAATAGGGCAGAAAATGGAATCAAAAGGTTCATATCAAATAAAAGAATACTTTTGCCTTTTGAGTCAAGTTGCCTCAGTCCTAAGCCACAGCACCTATCTAGTACATGATACTACAGACTTCAGAATTTGTATTTCTTAAAAGCCTTTTTTTTTTTTCCTGAGAAGAATCCTAACTACATTTACTGCAAAAATAAGTAATATCATATATTCAATGGATTATGAAATATTCACTCAAAAATGCATATTTCAGAAGTATTCTATATGTAGTATCTACCTCCAGCTTTATTATCTGTTATTAATATCCTTTTTTGAAGATATATGAAAATGGGTGTAAAACCATTAAGTACCTTAATTAATAACTGCACTTAATGATTTATAGTAAAGCAATAGATCATTTAAATTTACACTTATGCTCTACTACATACTGTCACCTTTAAAATACACATTTATTTAAACAATCAATACCTTTTAGCTACTGCATCTTTTATAATAACTTTCAAGTAAATCAAAGAATGCCAGATATCATTTACATTTTTGTCAGGTGTTTTGCAGATTTGTCCCCAGGTTTCTCAATCAGTATGCATAACTAACAGGGAGAACAAAATTATGTAATTGTAATGTAATTTGTAAGTAAACACATGTTCAGTTTAGAAATGTGAAATTATTTTCCATTTCAAATTAATAATATCTGCCATACATGACATTTTACTATCTATAAATTTATTATGACTGCATGAAGTTTGAAGAATCTCTGGTGTTGTTCCCACACAAACCACACATACATTTGTGTGAGTTCTTTAAAGTTCCCTGACTTATTAGGTTATTATAGCATGAATTAGTGCAATAGAATGCAGAATGTATGGTGCATGTATGTACACCATAAACTTTTGGGGGAGAAAAACAGTATTTTAAACTGCTGGTAACAGTATACAGTACATATTACATTTATGTTTTGCTGCATGGAAACAGCAGGTTTTAAAAAGAAACATTGTCACAAAGCAATTAATCCAGTTTGTTAACTTTTTAATGGAAAAATGTTACAAGAAGTGCAATAGTAGCTCCACTTGTAAACTATCTCAGCACTCTCAGTTCTCTATTAAATATTACTGTAATGTAAATTATTGCATGTTTCAGATTTGCAACAGAACAATTTAAGAGCTAGTAATTTCCGCAAATAAAGCAATAATAAGGCTAAAAGTGATCACTGAGACTCCTCCTAAAGTGGAAAATTAGTTGCTTAGGATTTCAGCTTTCCATGGGATTTTTCTTCATTTTCTGCATGAAAATGTTTATGAATATGGGAGGAAAATGTGCAAATATCCAGCTTTTAGCTAGTAGAATAATCTTTATTTTGAATTCCCATTTTGCAGATACAGTGTTGACTAGCTGCATGAAAAATATTAGTATATATCATAGAGGATTTGTTCTTAAATGATGCTACCAGGTCCTTAATGTATCTATGTATGAAGGAATATTTATTTTCTATGAAGGAATTTAAAATGTATAACCCAAATGTTTCTACTATGGTATTCTGTCCTTTATGAGCTTCTGCTTTGACTAGGCCAATGGCATCCTGGCTTCTATTAGAAACAGTGTGCCCAGCAGGACTCGGGCAAAGATCATCCCCCTGTACTGTGCCCTGGAGAGGCTGCAGCTTGAATCCTGTGCCCAGTTTTGGCTCCTCAGTGTAAGAGACACTGAGGTGCTGGAGCATGTCCAGAGAAGGGCAACAATGCTGGAAAGGGGTCTGCAGCACAGGTCGTGTGAGGGGCAGCTGAGGGAGATGGGGTGTTTACCTGGCACGTTTAGCCTGGAGGAAAGGAAGCTGAGGGGATTCCTTGGCATTCTCTACAACTCCATGAAAAGAGGTTGTAAGAGTGGATCTTACATCCCAGGTAAAATGGGGTAGGATGAAAGGAAACTGCCTCAAATTGCAACAAGGCAGTTTGGTTATTGGGAGAAGTTAATTCACAGGAAGAGTTGTCAAGCATTGGAACAGGCTGCCCAAGAACATAAGGAGTCACCGTTACTGAAGTTGTTTAAAAGACATGTAGATGTGGCACTTAGAAACATGGTTTAGTGGTGGATTTGGCAGTGCTGGATTAATGGTTGGACTTGAAGGTCTTTTCCAACCTAAAGGATTCTATGATGCTAGTTGTTTTAATTCTTAGTTATTTAAATCTAGTTACAGGACCACACTTGTGTATTGTTTGCATGCATAAGAATTACAGATGTTTGAAAGCGATCATGAAAACAAGCCTTGATGTAAGTTGCTGGGTGTTTTTGAGTCCTGCCACTTCAGTCTTTCCTTATGAAAAACTCAGAAAATAGGTGCTTTCTCCTGCCACAGTTTTAAGCCCATCAGAACAACAACTAAATATCCAAAAGGAGTGCAGGGTATTGGCTCAGTTCCTGGGAATTGTTTTAAACTTGCAGATTCCTCTGCCTTATTGCAACTGAATGCATGACTGTGATGACCAGCAAATTTACAACATTGGATCTATTTGATCAACACCAAATCACTGATCCAGGCTGAAATAATTTGTAACTGCAACACATGTAAGCAAATGTGTTTGTGGAAATGAAAATCAAAATCAGACACCTGTACTTTTTAAAGACTTCTCTAAATTATTTTGAAATTTATTTATTAAGGGCTATTTTTTATATATGTGAGATAATATGTCATAAATCTAGGAAATCATACCACTGAAGAATATACTTAATGAAATATTCATTGTTACAACAAGATATCATAGAATATCTGGTTTAGTTGAGCATATGTACACTTTTTAATGTAGGTGGTCTCTATCTGGAAAATACATGATAAGAAATACAATTCAAATAAATTAAAAGTTAATATTTTAGCTAGGACCAAGAAGAAACCTAGAGCTAAAGGTAAATGACTTTTCATACTTAGGGGAATAATATTTTTAGCAATATTATTATCCTTGGAATTACACCATTAAAACTTACTACATTATATTAGAATTTTCTTTATGTTTCTTTCCGCCAAGTATTATACCTCGGGATCAATAAGTAGATAATAAACTTCATTTCTTACACTGAACAATTACAAATGTGATCTATGGCAGCTGAAATGTGGTACTACAATAAAGTAACATTCTAAATCTATATAAGTAACCTCCTTATGGAGAAAAACCAGCAGTGGAGTTATTGGACATTTCTGCTCCAAACAAAACAATGGGAGTGAAGCAAGAGCAATCATTCAGACTGATTTCCTACCTTGCTGTCTACAGCTTTCATCCTTTCCTTTTACTGGCAAATTGCAGATATTTACTATTCTTCTCAAAGTATCTACAAATATACATCTCTGACCATGTTTTAATCTGTGCACTGAACTTTTTACCCAACACTGCAGTGTTTGACAGTAGTGGGAGCTGTGCATGAGGATCTAGGATAGCATATGGCCTGAGGTCCAGCTGGATGTCTGAGCATGTCATTCCAGACGCAGGTTTGGATTGCTCAGTAATTAGCAACTGACTGTTTAATATTGTTAATTCATTTTTTTCTTTGCAATTCATGTCCCGCTTTTCAAAATTCTAAAAGCACAAATTGTGCATGTGCCAGCAAAAAAATAATAGTAATGAGCTCATTTCCATACCACTGGTCCCATTTTCATGCTGACTGATGGTGATTTCCAAAACTGAGCTTTACTGGCAAACAGGGTTCTGCTAGCATTGTCCTTCCAAATGCCTGGAGGAAATAATCCCAGGTTTCAAATGGAAAAATAAAAAATATGCTCAGTTCTGTCTAGGTTTTAGCTTTACTTTTGTTATGAGCTGTACTATCCCTTATTATATTCAGCTTTGGAAAAAATAATTTTTTCTTTGTTAACAGTTTGAGATAATTGTGTTCCTGTTCATTAGATGCCACAGATTCAGACAGTTGAGCTCTCCTTGCTCTATCTCACTGAGGCAAAGAGACTTACTGTGATTTGTCAAATGCTGGCAACTCTACGGCTCTGCCTTTTCTATTACCAGGCTGCAATCTGCCTTGGAACAGATCTGCAGTGGAAAGTTTTTCCTCCAGAGATTTGTGCTTCATCATTGAGGTGTATCTGTAATCACGCAACAGAACAGTTGTGCAGATGTGGCACTAAGAGGCAAATATTCAATGGCCTGTTGTTGTGATTCACTTGAGCACAAAACTCACTTACTCCAAGAAGGTCCATCTTCTTTTGCAATAGGCTGGAAACCCTCATCTGTTATTTCTGCAGTTGCTGTTTTAGTACCTGCATCCATTTGCCCTTCTAGCTTTGGAATGGTTGCCCCCTTTTTGATTCACAAAGGCCACCTTCCATTTTCAAGTCCTATCACGAAGTATAGTTTTGGAAAGCCTGTGTGAGTGCAGTGGGGTTTTGTGCCACTTCATTTGTACATCACTGACCAGTGAATGTCACAAAGCTTTCTTTCTGATTTGGGCTTACTACACTCCTGTTCCCGAGTCAAACTGCCCAAGGGCCAGAAAGGATGGCTGAATCTGAATCTGATTCTGGTTCCAGTCAGCTCTCAACAAGTAACAAACAATCAAGGTGAGTCCCTAAAGCACACACCGGCAATCCTGGTTCCAGGAAATGCTCTATTTTTTCCCTCTGTTGGCAACTTTAGCTTAAGGTTTAATGTATTTATGGGCTCTTCATTAAAATATTCCTTTGTTAATATATTATGCTGGGAAAAGTTTTGATTTCTTCTACTTTTTCTGGCTTTTTTTATACTATGGTAAAAATACACATTTTATACCTAAACTGTGACTTCTGTTCATGAAAACTCTATCTTCTATTTTTTTCTAATACAGAAAACCACTTTGTAGCTCTGTGCCAGGATTTGTGGCCAAAAAAATTGATTGTACCCTGCAAATATATTCAGTGTTTTACCTATAAGTCTGTGCTCTTTAAGACACAGTCTGACATTCACTAAAAGTTGTGTATAGTCCATTCACTTTGCTTTTATTGAACTGAGTTTATAATCTATTCACTTTGGTTTCATACAAATGAGTTCAGAATTATGCATGCTTTTGTTTTTTTCCCAGGTCCAAAGGAAAACAAATGAGAGAGAGCAAGGAAGGGGAGAAAGCTCCCTGGATCTATCACTGAGAATTTCATGGATACCTAGTTGACCATATTGCAGTACATAGGAAAATTTTGTCTTTTCTTAATCCTAAGCACTTATCTAAGACCTAAACACTGAGACACAAGAATGTGTGATAATATCTGGCAAGTAATTTATTTACTATTGCTGATAATATTTCATCCTGGAGGTTAGAGTTGGAGTCAAGGGTACCTTTTTGCACATGATATAAAATGAAAATGCAAATCTGTTCTTATTAAAATGAAGTGAGACATCTCTCCAGCTGGACTTCTCTGTATCTATTTGTTCCCTCAAAACTCCCTGTTAAGATCTTACTGCTACATATCTACAGCAGGAGGTTACATGTGCAGGTAATCTCACTGATCATCTCCGAAGCCAGAGATCATTTGAGGACCCTTATCAAGGCTCCTTTCCAAAGAGAGGTTCCCATTGCATCTACCCACTTATTCTTTCTTGTAGGAGGCTAGTTTTTTGGTTAGTTGTTCAGACTGTTATGATTTTGTGGTTTTCTTTACTTAAATTATTATTATAGTAACAAGATGCCAAATTCTATTGATGGAACCTATACACGGATTTTTATGGACAAATTTGTGCTTGCCTACAGTATTTTGTCTGTTGGTTGCTAAGGGCCCTTCTTTGTGGGCTGCATATCACTACTGATTTCTTAGGTGTCCTTACTAAGGTTAACACATGGGCACCAGATGACGTAGCCCCACTCATTGCCACACTTCCATCATAATGAGGACTTTGGGTTTTCTTTCATGTCTTCAGGAAGGTAAAAGTGGATAGGCACAACAGCTTTCCAAAGATTCTAACTATCAGTCAGCCTTTACATTGTAGAAGGTGCATGCCTGCCAGAACAAACAATAAAACATTTATATTCTGAATGCAACCTGGCAAATCCCTCTGCATCTGTGGCATTCCGTAGGATTCTGATTCTTCTCTTGACCGTAGCTGATACATGCTGAAATCTGTTGCTTGTGCTGTACTTCCTGCCAGATAGCTCAATATGCAGCAGGCAAGCACCGAGGAACTGAAAAGGGTTCCCAGCTTCCTTGGTACGGGCTTCACTGCAAAACTCCCTAAAGATGACCAGCACATTAAATAGATTTCATACATTGAACAAACCCTGAAACCCTAAATTAAACAGAATATTATTTTTAGAAGGAGCAAGGAAATTTCTCTAAGTAAAATTTACAAATCAATTGGTAATTCATTTACAGTTTATTTCCAGTTATAAAATTGAGGATAGATTAATGCTAGGCAATGCCATGCATGGATAAATTGCAGTCGTTTGATTTGCACCGAATCTAGGCTTCTAAATGAGGGTACATTTCTGCTGAGCACTGATCTCTTTTTTTATTTGTCTACATGTTGATCTTCTAAAAGGCTGAATCAATACAGAGATTGATAACAAGGAGCTTGAGAAATTTAAATTTATCATCTGAAACAAATGCTGAAATATGCTGAATAACTGGAATATTGCTGTATGCTACAAATCCCCTTTTTCCTCATTGCTTTAGCTGTTGCTGTTCTTTTCAGGTGCAAAAAAGTATTCCACTAAATCCTTCAAAGAATTAGTAAAGAAATTTTGGTTCCTAAATCAGTATGAAAATTTGTAGTTTCTTAAATAATTATTGCAGTATGTAATATTGTGTATCCTATTATGTACAATAGGTTGATAATAAAGAGGTGGAATATAAATGGATATAAAAATATAAAAGGCATATGTTTGAATTAATATCTACCATTTTATTTATAACTAAAATAAGTTTAGCAGGTTTGATTTTTTTTGTGTGGTATAATGATGCCAGTGCTGTAGGTTTGCAGTATAAATTAATAGAAGAAACTTTCTGATATAAATAATCATCACTGACTGTTGTATAAGCTTAATTAAACATGATTGTACTACGAAAATTTTGCTGAAATGCAGGTGCAACTTAAGGCAATATGGATTTCGTGACTGACTTGAAAAGAGCCAGGATTTCACTGTAAGAGATTAGGAAGTTCTGTGATATTATGCAGCACACATATGTAACCTTGTACTATTTTTTTTTCTCCCAAATTAGGTTGGAAACTGTTATTTTTAACAAAATAATACACAATTGGAAATGTATATATCCAGCAATTTTTAATACTGGCTATTAATTTGTTGCTTACTTATTGATACTACAGATATATGCAGAAAGAATACAGAAATTTTCTTCTTTAGAGATTTTATTCATGTGCTAAGTATACAATTTCAGAGATATTAAAATTTTTGATTATTTTAAATATGGTTTTAACTATTTATCTTAGCAGCTTATAGAGTTGAATGTAAACATAACTATCTTTGTCTATCAAGCATTTTCAAACATTTTGATTTTCCCAAAACTGCAATGTTAAAATTGTAATATGCCAGAAATATCCCCAAGTTAACTGGTGCTTTAAGACTGTCAATCATTATGAAGCAACCAGAAAACCTTCTTTGTTCTCTTTCTGCTATATAAAAACATATCCTAATGTGATCACTAGTCATTCTTGTATGGTGCTTTTTATTGCCTGAGAATCCAAACTAGAACAGTGGCATGTTCTTTACTTACTACTGACATAAAATTCATTACAAGTGCTAATTTTATAGGGTAAGATGGCCCAACCATGTATTAGGCTCATTGTTTTGTATCTGAAACAGATGTTGCCACAAATATCATTGTTGTGCTGTATGACACTTTTTTTTTGTCTCTGATGTGTGCCTGCGAGTTCCTCTATTTTTAAAATTTTTTTCCCGTGTATTTTTCAAATGAAAGACATCTGTCTAATAATAACAAAGATTTCTTAACAGCTAAATCTCCATTTGCAGTCAGTGTAGCAACTTTTCCCCCTCTGTTAACTGTGAGTGTCAACATTTCCTTCTACAGCAGCATAAATTGCTGATTTCTAGCATATGGGCATGGAATGCCAGATACGTTGTGGCTTAGCTGAGGCATTAAATAAATCTCTCAGTGTTGCCGAATGCTGCTGCTTCCTAGGGTCAAGGAAATGAAGGATGTAAATTTAATGTTAGAGAAATAAAAGGAGAAGAATATTTTGATTTTCATACTATTTGAGGGAAAAAAAAAGAGAGAAGAGGAAAAGTCCTAGCTTGCCACTAGCTCTTGTTATTCCACATGCAGGGCCAGGCTGGTATGGAGTACAGCTGAGCCCTTTTAAAAGGTAAGTATAATCCTCAAGAGCTGCATTGAAATAACAAAACACATCACATGTTATAAATGAGTGAAAATAGAATCTCTAAATGTAGAAAGGACCATAAGAAATGCAACCTAACTTTGTGAAAGGTAGAAAAATATGAACTGTATTTTTAGGATTGTGTGTTGTCACTTTAAAAAACCCTTCGTACCAGACAAAGTCTAAATGTGCCCTACCAAGTTGGACTCACGTAACTATACTAAATAGGAGCCTATGACACAGAGTACATTGTTTAAAGACTACTTCAGGATGGTTTAGGGAGAGGATGATATAATCTAAATATGTGATAAAAAGAGATTACGGGTACATATAATATTCCACACTGGCAGGCATTCCTATCATGTCATATCAAAGTCTAGCAAAATGTTGAAAGTTAGAAATGTTATCTAGCATTAGCAGGCATTTAAGGAACGTCTCTTGAATATTTCTAGCATAAAAAAGTATTTCATGTGATGTAAATGAATGGTAATTTTCTGACTTTAAAAGAGAACTGTGCCAGTATATTTCAGCATTCTGGACCCAATTCTGCAAACATGGAGATGCTTTCAATTTGCTCTGCCTGCCTTCCCGCCTTAGATGGCTGCGATTGCAGCGAAATTAATCCATTTAAAAATCTGCGGCTTAAACTTAAGGATTTTCAGTTTTTTCCCCCTCTCTTTTTTTTCTTAGAATATCAATAAGTTCCAATTGAAGAGCGGATTCTTTTGCAATTCAGGCATGTGCCGGCGATAACGGGCGAGTTGGCATGAAGAGAGGCAGAGATGGATTAATTATGCAGAGAACATGGAAATTCTGCTTATCATCGGCTAGCAAAGGAGCCCAGCTCACATAATCAGCAAACGAAGGGAGAGAAAAAAATAACAATGCAATGGCACCTTCCAGCCCATCATCAGGATTTTTTCTACCCCCTTGTAATTAAAAAATAACATACACTTATAGCCCTATCTCCTGTGCAGGCAAGGAGTGGATGTCCACAAAATAATTGCAGCGGGATATTAGAGCTGGGAACAAGGGCTGTCCATTCCTAGTATCCCTTACTCTCTCCCTCCCTCTTTTCTGGCCTCTCCTAGGCACTTTCCTTCTGTCTGCATTCAGAATCAGATGAATGTCTCAGGTGACATCCTATCTCAGTGTCCATAAGTCCCAAATCTCACCCTTATCAAGATTCAAGCAAACATATATATGATAAATATTTGAAGTGCTGAAGCAGTGGGGTTTTATCCTGATCACCTATGAGCTATCTGCAGAAAATCACTTTGATGAGAACCTTTCCAAATCATCTCTCTAAGTTACAAAATAGACTGATTAAGATGATTTTTTTTTTGCTGTTACTATTTACTTTTTCTCAAAGATCATGCTACCTGTAAAGTTTTTTTCTTTTGTCTCATGCTTTATTAAACACAAGGTAAAAAATAAAGCAATAGATATATTGTTCAGATAAAATTATTGTTGTTTAACAAGGTTCAGTGGCAATATATTTGAGGAGACTGATATAATAAAAAAGAAGAAACCTGTTTCTGGTAAAAAACCACCAGATTGATTCTATATTTATTATTGTTCTCTTTACTAATGGTATATCTAACACAAATTAAGGTGCAGACTGTATATTTTATGGTTTTTCTCCATAGACAGCTGATTTTACAAATGTGTTTTGCGGCTTTTGTAACCATCTACTGTTTTGCCCGCTGCTCCCTGTAAGTCATGCTCCCAGACTTCTGAGCCCTGGTGTCCCTCCCCCCAGACCCATTGGTCAGCAACAGAGGCCAAACACAGAGAATGAAGCCCAGAATGATAAAAAATTATGCAAGTAGGAAGGGAGAGCAGTAGGCCAGGATTATAAAGCTGGCTGTCTCTGGAAATTTAATTTATTCATTGAGTTCCTCCAAAGCAGGGGACCAGTGTGGGGCGCAGTTTGCACACCAGTAAATGAGCTCCTGGGGACTTTGATGATAACTGATTCTCTGCTAAGTTTGTAAAAATTTTTAATCCCAATTCAGAAACAGTGATGAAGCTGGAACGTAAAAATCTGATTCCTTTGCAAAGTTATGCATGAAAAATCAGTAATAAATTTTCATCAGTATCCTTAAGAAAAGAAACGCATTTACAAAACTGGCATCTTAAAGACAAGATACTGTTCCAAACTCTGCTCTGAGGCTCCATAGTGTAAATCCAGAATAAATCCACTGAGCTCATTACATTATATAATCAAAGCAGTGCTAATGTATATGTGCACACACAGTCACACACGGTTTCAGAAAAGGGTTCAACAGGGTGAAGCTTTTGCTGTTTGTTTCAGCAGTACAAGACCGTCTCCAAAATCCTGCATTAAAATTACTTCAGTGTGGTTTCTTTGTTTGTTTTAAATGAAATTGGAACAGAACAGCTCTTAGACATCACAGATCTTCCAGCACTGCAGGGGTGCAGCAGCAGCAGCATGTGTGCTCCAGGAAAAATCACTTCTAGCCTGAGAAATCCCCTTGTCTAATCGTTCTGCATCCTGGCCACTTCTCCCAGTGCAAATGCCAGCTAGGGACATTTAGAGTTCAGTGCTCCCACCTGGCCATTTTGTGAATAGGAAATTATCTGAGATCTTCAACCCTTCAAGCCACAACAGTACTTTGGGACTAGATTGACTCTGGGAGTCTTTTCACTATCCCCATCCTTGCCCCAAGCTTCACAGGAGAATGCTCTGGTCACACTGCCTGAGTATCAGAAGGAAAAAGCCGGGACTGGAAGAATGAAGAACCACCCCATGTGGGAGAATATTAGATTCAAGGACACCTAAAGAACCCAAAGGTACACAAGGCCATAGGACTTGATGAGATGTATCTGTGGGTCCCAAGGAAGCTGTACCCCTCATTTTTAAAAGGGAAAAAAAGATCAGGGGAATGACCAGCTAGTCATTCTCTAACCTCAGTGTCCTGGAAGATTACAGAGCAGATGCTCCTGCAAACTGCTAAGGCACATGGAAAACAGGGAGGTGATTGATCACAACCAACATGCCTTCGCTAAATGAAAATTGTGTCTGGCAAATTTAATGGTCTTCTATGACAGAGTTACAGCATTAGTAGATGAGCCTAGAGTGACTGGTGTCTACCTGGACTTGTGAAAAGCATTTGCCACTGTCCCACACAATATCCTTGTCTCTAAACTGGGGAGTCATGGATTTGGTGGATGGACCACTAAAGGGTAATAAATTGACAGGATGGTTGTGCTCAAAGAGTTGCTGTCAATAGCTTCATGTCCAAGTGGACAGACTGTCTTACAAGAAGGACTTGAGGATATTGGTTGATGAGAAGCTCAATATGACCTGTCAATATGTGCGTGCAGCCCAGAAAGTCAACTGCATCCTGGGCTGCATCAAGAGGACTGTGGCCAGAAGGGTGAGGGAGGGGATTATCCCCCTCTGCTCTGCACCAGTGAAGCCCCACTTGGAATACTGCATCCAGCTCTTGGGCCCCTATCAGAAGAAGGACATGGACCTGCTGTAGCAAGTTCAGAGTAGGGCCATGAAGATGAGGGCTGGAGCACCACTCCTGTGAAGATAGGCTGAGAAAGTTGGGGTTTTTCAGCCTGAAGAGGAGAAGGCTCTGGAGAGATGTCAGATCAGATTTCCAGTACCTAAAGGAAACCTACAAGAAAGAAGGCCAGGTACTGTTTACAAGGGAATGAATGTAGTGATAGGACAAGGGGTAATTGCCTTAAACTGAGATGGTAGATTTAGACTAGATATTAAGAAAAAACTCTTTACTGTGAGGTTGGTGAGGCACTGGTTACCCAGAAAATTGTGGGTGTCCCATCCCTGGAAGTGTTCAAGACCAGGCTGGATGGAGCTTTGAGTAACCTGTTCTACTGGCAGGTGCCTCTGGCCATGGCAGGGAGGTTGGAAACATGATGATCATTAAGGTCCCTTCCAACCCAAACCATTCTATGAATCTATGGTGGCAGCCTCAGTGTGTTTATAGAGGAGACACAGCCAATCTCAGCCTGGTAGCAGCCCTGTTGTAGTAGAACAGGAAAAGAAGGGAAGAAAAATAATTGATATGATAAGTCTATAGTCACAGAAAAACATCAGAGGTACAGCCACCAGAAAAACTAAGTACTCTCTAGATTATCTATGTCTATACATTAGACTGGAGCTAGTAATTAATAACAACTTCATTGCAGAGGCAACAGCTGGTCACCTGGCCTAGTACTGTTTGTGAGCAGAGGAAGTCATGGTGAGGACCTAAACCAGCTACCCACGCTGTCCTTGAGCCTATAAATAGATCTGCGTAGCCAGGTGTGTGTTCATGCAGAGATGCAGCTACAAGTTCACTTGGCAAGTTTCATCTTTAGCAGCTCCTGGTATTAAGCAGTTTTTTGTTGCTTTGCTGGGATAGAAACTTTGCATAGAGCCATACTTCTATAATCTTTTACATTTCCTGAAAACAAGTTTCAACATCTTTCACAATAGGAGGCAGATAATAGAATTCTCAGTAACCGTAACAGTAAATGGATTTGTAATCTACCCATGATTAAAATTATTTTCATCATGAAGCAGAATTCTCATTATTGCCATTTTAATATTATCAACTATAAAGTGTCTCAGTGATTGATACTATAGACAGCAAACCCCTATATTATGGTAATTAAATCTAAAATGGATCAGCCATCCTTATACATCTTAGTATAGCACCTGATTATTTAAGAACAATTATATTCTGGTGTCACCTAATGGGGGACACCACTTTAAGAAATACACTACAATAAGAGCTGCTCAGGGTCAAAAAGTTGAGCCATAGGCAAAGCAAAAAGGAAAAAAAAAAGAAAAAAAGAAAAATATATTGCTTCCAGTTTTAAATAAAGGGGATTTCAATTCATGAAGACTTTCAGTCTAATCTTTTTATAAATACAAAAGCCTTTGCACGAGTCTGATAACAGATACCCAAAATGTAGGCATGTCTTTGTTCACAGTATTTGCATGAGTGTGTGCTTGTACAGGCCTGTAAGAGAGGAAAAAATAAAGCCCTTTTGCCTTTAAATGTTTTTGTTTTGTCTTTGAAGGAAACCAAGTAACTAAGAGAACAAAATTAAACTCTCTCCTTCTCGAAAAAGGTAGTTGTTCTTGCCCCTCTCCAAGTTTTAGAATGACAGTTGAGTGCTGTCTTAAATTTGGGTTAGCTCATGGATTACTAGCTCTTCAAGACAGATTTCAATATCTGGAAATGATAAACTTGGCAAAAATATACCAAAAAAAATAGTTGTTCACCCTTACCATATAAGATGGTTTTATCAGGACAGGAACTTCTCTACCAGAAGAGAATTTATACCTTTTATCCCCTTAATCTTCAGTTGTTTTCAGTGCATTTTACCACTGCCTGCTCTTACAAGTGACTTTTTTCATTTTGGTGAAATTTTAGTACAAAAAAATTCTTTAGTGCCTCTGTTCATTTGCAGATTTCACCAGGCTTGCAAAAGCACACCTGTTGTGCTGTCTGGATTTCCTTTTCTGATCATAGGCTTCTGACAAAGAGGGGGGAAAAGAAAGATTTTTATCAAACACTCTTCACCGGACAATGAATTTTCTTCACCATTTGAATGTATCTGTGGAATGCCTGAGTGATTCATTACAGCAGATTCTGAAGTATGACAATGGGCCGCAGAAATGACTGATGGTATCTTTTTCCTGATTTCATTTCCCTGATCCTCTTCATCCCTTGGCCTGTGTACCTCGATTAATTAGAAACCAGGGATTTTCACTCATCAGCTGATGGGTTTCATGCTCCACTCTGTCACAAATCTGCTGCTTGCACTATCTCTCTTACAGCTGGTGGCTGCTTTAAAAACTTTCTTTTTTCTTTTTTCTTTTTTTTCCCCTTTTTTGAAGCAGTGCTTTGTGACTACAGGTTTAGGCCTTTTTAAGATTCAGACATATTTTTAAAAAGAGATTAAAAATTAAAGTAAAGAAGATTCAAAATCTCTGATTAAGTTAATCCCTATCCAAATGATACTTGTCCAAAAATGAACTTTTTGAAGAGATAATAATGTAAATGTTTCATAGCTCTCAGCTTTCCAAGTTCTTTTTTCAAGATATAATAATTGAAGTATTATGCAAAGGATGAAAGTATATAAATATGATTTTTGTGAAAAAGGCCCATATGCTCAGTTCACATGCATTTTAGTCCTGCCTATACTATATTGTTAAGCCAATTGCATTTCAGATTTCCCATGTATGAGGCACCTTCTAATAGGATCCTGCAATAAATCATTGAACCATTATTGTTTCTGGAGGAAATATTTCATAATTGAAAATATGCTGCCCCTTAGGGTATATACCAAATTAAAGTCACATGGTGATATAATCCCTAAGGAAACAAACCATAATTAAATAGTATTTAAAATGCAGAATATTTTGCAATAAAAATCCCCCTCAGAAACTTAAAATAATGTGTGAATCACAGACAACAAACATATCAATTATGTCTACCATAGAAAATGTAACCACTGCTATTTTACTTTCTTATCATTATGTATACCCTCCCAGAATTTTTTCATTTAATTTCTTCATTTAATATATTGTAAGCATTAAAATAGCATTTATTTTTCTCCCATTTTTTTTTCCTGTGTGAGCAAGGATCAGAAGCAGCATAGTCTTTCTGGAATGTCAGACTTTGTGGTCCCCATGTGCTACTGAGAGGGGCAATGCAGAGCCATAGACATCCATATATTTTTTTATTCTACGGTTTTAAACAGATAACAAGTCTACAATACAGTTAAACTTAATTATGATTCTTTGAGCCCCTGTATTATTGATTGATGGCCTAGGTATAAAAATATAGGTACAATATCCCATGATGCAGCCTTTTGCCAGGCAGGAATTTGCTCAAGCAAGAATATTTTCTCTTTATTTGTTTCCTCAGTTTTCTTTCAGTCTCAAAATAAATGTCAGGTGTGTAGAGCCAAAAACCAAATAGAAGATCAACATTTCTGTACAATTAAAAATTATTTAAAATGTTGATGGAATTGCCTTAACCCACAAATTTTTGTGGTTCCTTTCTACATTAATTGTCTGTAATTTTTTGCTTATCACTAATAGGGTGCCGTCACAAAGCAGCCTCCAGAAGGTAGCCTGGTGTAGAGGGGATCTTTGTTACCCTGAAGGAATCTTGGCAACCTGAAGCAGAGGGTCAGTCGTAGAGCGCCCAGCTCGCCACCTGGAATGCCATGTTCAGCTCTGGGGTCCCCAGCCCAGGAAGGAAATTGACCTGTTGGAGCAAGCCCAGAGGAGGCCACCAAGTTGATTAGAGGGATGGAGCACCTCTCCTGTGATGAAAGGCTGAGAGCGCTGGCATCGTTCAGCCTGGATAAGAGAAGACTTCAGGGTGACCTAATTGTAGCCTTCCAGTACCTGAAGGGTACAGCACCTGAAGACTACACGGAAGATGGAGAGGGACGTTTTCAAGGGTATGTAAGTAGGTATTTAATATGTAATAAGACAAGGGGAATTGCTTCGCACTGAAAGATGGTAGGTTTAGATTAGATATGAGAAAAAAATTCTTTTCTGAGAGTGGTGAGGCACTGGACCAGGTTGTCCAGAGAGGAGGTGGATACCACCTGGAATCACTGGAATTGTTGAAGGCAATGTTGGATGGGGCTTTGAGGAGCTTGGTCCAGTAATAGATGTCTGTGCCCACAGCAGGGGGATTGATCTAGATGACCTTTAACATCCATTTCAACCCAGACCATTCTATGATTCTGGTATACAACTGAGTTTGCTGTTTCCCAGGGACAGGAATTAATGAGATATCATACTACATTTATATGAAAAAAACCCCCAAACATCAGAAGTCATATCTTTGGGATTTTTTTTTGTTGCCATGTTAAAATTTGTTATGATGACTTATGATGATCAGTTATGATGAGAGTCATGACTAAAAATATTCAGTAATTTAACTTTTATGGGAGAGATTCTGCAGTCAGATGTTTCCAACTCCTTTGACACATTGGAAAATGCATATTGTGTTTCATGGAAATTTGACCCTAGGCACCTCCTGGTTTTTCATGAGAAAAAAATAGTGTTGTTTACATTAGTCTTATTTAATATGCTCCTTGAAATCAAGTATAACCTGTTGTAACTAATCATCCATATAAATCTTCTATCTTCTCTGTTTTGTGGTCTCATTTATGCACTACTCCCAGTCAGCCAGTTCAGACTGCTAAAACCATTTGTCTAAGTCATTATTCTGAACGTTTTTAGTGGTCTGCTTGACCACATCCAGATCAAGCTTAGAGTTCTTCCTTTGATTAGCCTTATCCTTCTCAGCTTTGCCACACACAGCAGCTGCTGCCCCAGCTTTCAGCCCTCTCTGCTGCTGGCTGGCAGGAGAGCTGCCTCCAGGACCCACCCTTCATGTGGTGCAGCCACTAATAGCACCTTTCTCAGTCCTCAGTGATCAAGTCCCCAAAGTGTTTTCGTGTCTAATTCAACATGATAATTCTCCACATTCACTGAGGTCTTCAAACTTTATCTGCTATCTAAACCCAAGATAGAAATGGAATCATTAATTTATTCTATTTTTAATGATTCCATTGAGATTGATTCCATTGAGAATATGGATTTTCCTTGTATTTAAAGTGTTAATATGTGCAATAAATATGAGTGTTAACTGGTCTGGACAAGGTGGATGGATGGGCTGAGGCCAACTCTATGAGGTTCAATAAGGCAAAGTGCTGAGTCCTGCACTTTGGCCACAACAACCCCCTGCAGTGCCACAGGCTGTGTGCAGAGTGGCTGGAAAGTTACATGGCAGAAAAAGACCTGGGGATTCTGGTTAAGAATGGCTGAACATGAGCCAGGGTGTGCCCAGGTGGCCAAGAAGGCCAATGGCATCCTGGTCTGGATCAGCAACAGTGTGCCCAGCCAGAGCAGGGCAGGGATTGCCCCCTGCGCTGAGCACTGGTGGGCCTCACCTCGAATCCCGTGTCCAGTGCTGGGCCCATTCACGAAGGACATTGAGGTGCTGGAGTGAGTCCAGAGAAGGGCTTTGGAGATGGGGAAGAATATAGAGAATAAATCATATGAGATGCAGTTGCGGGAGCTGGGCTTGTTAATCCTGGAGACAAGGAGGCTCGGAGGTGACCTTATCACTCTCTACAACTCCCCGAAAGGAGGCCGTAGCCATGTGGGGACTGGCCTCTTCTCCCAGGAAACAAGTGACAGGACAAGCAGACATTGCCTCAAACTGTGCCAGGACAGGTTCAGGTTAGATATCATGTAAAATTTTTTTACTGAAAGGGTGCCCAGGCATTGGAATGGACTACAAAGGGATTTGGTGGAATTACCATCCTTGGAAGCATTTGAAAAATGCCCGGATGTGACTTTTAGGGCTATGGTTTAGTTGACAAGGTGGTGTTTAGTCAAAGGTTGGAGTCAATAATATTGGAGGTCTTTTCCAACCTTAATGACTCTTTGCTCCACTGATTATGTGGTTTTGGACTTTCAGGAAATGTAGCTTTCCCATGTTTCAGATATGGAGCTCCAGAACTCCATCTCTTAAAAGGGTAGGCACAGCCAGTTAATGGCTTTGTGGATCTCTAGGCACATCTTACTTTCTTCTCTGCCCAGACATGCCATATTAAATAAATAATTTAAATTAGGGGCTTTTATTTATTAATTTATTTTCATCAGCTTTTATTTTCCTTCAGTAAGGAACATATCTTTGTTCATCTTTACTCTGGTGCATATGGATTCAATTATTAAATAGTCTGCTTCAGGTTGCTGTAACCATTTACGTGAAGTATAAGCACTTGTATTTAGGACTCCAGTTTTCCTATATAGTCAAGTTAAGAGCCTTCAGAAGGCGATTTAGAGCTCTAAAAGCAGCTGTATGTATTGGAAAAGGGTGACTATTCCTTCTACTTGCTCCTGGTATTAAACACAATGAGGTTCTGATCCTGACAGCACCTTTCTTGGATTGAGACAACGGCAACATTAGAAAAATTAAAAGAAATTTAACTATCATTTGAGTCTTGAAAAATTGTGTGTTACAGAAGAAGACCTTGAGAAACAATCTGTGAAACTCAACATTTTTTTTGTTGAATTGAACCCTGATGAACTGAAATCCCAATTATCATTTCATTTGTACCCTGAGATTCATTTCTCTGCAATTTTCAAAAGAACAGCACTAGATCAGTATATCTCTCAGCCCAAGCTTACCAGTCATCATCAACACTATCTTTGTATTTAAAAATTAAAAAGTTAATTAAAAAGCAAGTATGGATAAGAATTTGCATTTCTGATCAAAAAAGTTTTGAAAGTTTTCTCTTGCTATCAGACTTAGCAAGAAAAAAATCATGTGAAACAATTTAACCTGTTTATTAAGAAGTGGAACTTTGTTACAGTAGGCAACATCTATTTGCTTTTATACAGAGACATTACTGTCTGTGTTTTTCTTTAAGCTCAGAAAGACACCACCAATAGCTCCTTTTCTGGGTTGCCTAATTCTGAGATTACAGGTGAATAAAAATGCAAACAAAGGAGGTTTTGCACTGACACAGAGAATGTTTTGAAAGGATCCCCAAAGGCAGTCAAGTGGTACCATCAAAGCGCAAGACAGGGAAGTGACCTGCTGAGAGTAACACAGGAGACTCAAAATGTGGGACAGGAACACAGTCTTTCCAACACAGCTTTTTAACTTTGTTTTTGATAAAGACCCATCCCCTATGCTATCATAGATGTCATAGATACCCTAACCAAATCTAATCAACTTGAAAATGTTCCTGAAAACATTCACTGCAACACCAAGGCATAAGCAAACTCCTCCAAAACAAGCCTATATGTGCATGTTTCTCTTTTGTTTGTCTACTGTGAAGAGGCTGAATTGAGGCTGCTTTTCCTATGGTAGGATCTGATGTTTTCAGGAATGGAGCTCTCTTACACCTGTCCCTAAATCCACTGCCAAGAGGGCAGACTCATTCACTGTTTGCCTTGTTAGAGCCACAGCTGAAGGGGACACAACATCCAAATTCACAGATTAACAGAATATTCTGTGTTGGAAGGGACTGACAAGGACCATCAAGTCCAACTCTTAAGTGAATAGCTCATACAGAGATTGGACAAGGTGGATGGATGAACCCACAACCTTGGTTTATTATTTCTCCCATTAACATTTCTGCTCAGCAGGGAGTTCAAGCTGGTCTGTGTCACCAATTCCAAGGAGAACCATGAAAAAAGAGATGTTTCAAATGCCAGTATGTAAAATTTGCATTGGTCAGAATGGGGACGAACAGGATTAATAACGGTGAAGCCAATCAAAAATTGTGCACATGCAAATCCACCATTTTTGGAAAAATTCATATTCATCATATTATGAATTCTTTTTTATAAACTTGTTGAAGTACTCATTTTTACGAGAAACAGTAAAACCTTAGAAGTTCACAACACCAGCAGTATTTCTCAGAAGAAAAGCATCTCATGAAATCTTATTTTCACTCTCTCCACAGATCGTGGACACTTGAAAAAAGGAGTCCACTTTTCAAAGGGGTCCACTGTGAAAACAAGGCAAATCTTCCCTTGGTATAACCTTCACACAGCAATGTAAGTCTTCAGGACTTCCCAAGCTGGAAGAGGAATTTACTTCCTTTGAGCTTGGCCATTCTATTAGAATGTTCTCATAAAAAACATGCCTAATTGCTTTTTTTAACAAACTAATACATTAGGCTTCTACTACATTCTGGTTTCACCCAAACTGTAGAACCGACTGTGTGAACTGTGTAAAGAACGTCCTTCTGGGTAAAAATTTCCATGAATTTTAATCGATAAAAGTTTTTCTGCTACATGAATCGTGAATAAACATTCTCCTTTCATTTTCTACATCTTTCATGATTTCATGGACATTAATTTATGTTTCCCTATACTCATTCCTTTCCCAACATGAGAAGTAATTTTCTATTTAGTCTTTTCTCATAAAAAGTTGGTTTGTACTTTTTTCTTGTCTCTACTTTTTCTAGTTCTACTATATAATTTTTCAGGTTAAATAACTCACTGTTTATTTTATTACATTTTTATTTTATTTTATTATGATTTCCAAATTACTAACTGTTTAATATGTAAGAGTTCTGTGCGTCTGTGCAATGGCATGATATTTTTTACTTTGCACTTTATATATTTCCTAATTATTTTTAATATTTATTTTCTTTTTTTGGTTATTGTTAAGGAAATTATATTTTCATATAATTTTTCTTACTACAGGATTTTTTTCTTGAATGGCAATGGCTAGTTTATAGCCTATTTTTTTTCTTATTTACATAACCTTGTGATCATCAGTATGAATTTCATCTGCCATTTTACTTCTCGTTCACAGTGTTGTGACATTCTCCTCAAGTCTTCTCAGCTTTCATTTTAAGTAATCTGAATAATTTTAGACCATGATTTCTACACCAGTCTCCCACTATTATATTAAATAACAAAGTCTCTGAACTGATCTTTAAAGAACTCCTCTGTTAACTCCTTGCACAGTAAAAAATAACTATTTCTGCTGCTTTTAGATGACTTAGAACCATGAGAGTCAAGATTTTTACAGTCCTTTGTTGGAAGATTTTTTAGCGTTCAAGGTATGCTAAGAGAATTTGGTCACCTTTATCTATGTTCACTGACTCCACAAAATAACTTTTTTGTAAGTTGGTGAGACACAATTTCTTTCTGCAAATTTAATATTAAAATTTTCAAGTTTTATCTAATAATAATAATTACCTTAATGATATCTTAAAATACAAGTGTCTCAGTCTCAAGAATATCTTTATAATAAGACATGAAAATTCTTTACTATAGCATTCCATCAACTCACTCATTGTGGAATAGAAATTCAAGTTTGCAATCCACCAGGACTTCTTGAAAACTTGCATTTAAATAGGCATCATATCTAATAACTTTTTCTCCTCTGATATGAATGGCAGACTCTATACAGTAACCAATTAATAGTATGGTAATACTTTAAATATTTTATATTTGAGTTTATTCAGAAACAAGGGACAATGTCTTGCTAACACTAATTTTATTAATTTGTTTCAATTCCTAAGGGATCGTTTTGGCTGTGTGGACAGAGCTTTTGTGAAGCAGAGTCACACAATCCAAATTTTCCTTATTGTTGAATGGTTTGGATGACTAAGCAGAGAAACTAACTTCCCAGGACATTAGAAGGGACTACTGAACTGACTCTACTGGTTGAACAAAAAGTCCAGGTCATAGATATCATTTCCCGTGAAGAAACTGAGATTTACAGTTGAATAGCTGCATAGTATATGCAACCTGTGGTTCCACACACACATTTGCTGTATGAATTAGGCTGGTGCAGCTGGCTACATCTCATAAATACAGTGAGGGGCCAGGTTGAAAATGTTTTTCAGCTTAAAAAATGTGCATAATATATACAATGTATACAATTTACACAATGACATTCAAATTTAGAGACAATAAAATCTGGTACGAAAGAGTGGAAAATGAATTGTGGAAAATATGACTGTATTATTTAATTGTTCCTTTTTGTGTGTAGTATTAAAAGTTCCAGCCTATTTCTTTTTTCTGACAGCAAAACCTGGATGATACACTTATCAGCTATCTTCAGCTTTCCCTTTTTCACCTCTTAAGGTGATGCTAAACTTAGCCATAAATGTGAATGTGAGGTTTGAAACCTGATTTATTTTAATTTCTTGAATAAAGGTTTTATGCATATATAGCCAGAATAAAAGTTAAATTCAAGCCTTGCAAAAAATTATTTTATAACTAAAACTAAGGAAGAGCATGAGACTCAAAGATTAATGTAAAATATCCTTTAAAATAGCAAAGTTAATTTCAGACACATAATACAGTATTAGTTTTGCCACCTTTTATTAGTATAGGTAAGTCAGCATCTTGGATAACACAATAGAGTTTCCCCAACAGTTTGCAACTGTTGAAATTGATAGTACCAATCATAACAGTACCAGAAAATGCCTTGGTGCAATTTTTCTTTTTTTTTATTGCAATACTGCAATTTGTCTTACCAAGTACTATTGCTTCTCTTAACAATACTCCTGCCATCACATAGTTGGAGAAAAGATGGCAGAAGAGGAGCCTGATCAGCCTTGGACACACTCTTCTGAGCCCTGAAAATTTTTTGAAGTGAAAGAGGAGCTGATCATACCTTTTCCTTCACTAGTAGGGCATGACATGGAGCAGAGGAGAAAGGCTTTCCTTCTGTTTTCCTGTGAATGCCACAAAGGTACAGTAGGAGATGTAGTGGCTCATAGGATAGGCCTGGCACTGCATCTAGGAGCCTTCTGCACCCATGAGAAAATAAGTGTGGAAACCTTTCTCCCACAAAACTGTGCTGGCATTTCAGTAGTGACACCATAAAGTCTTCCAAAACAGAAGAAAAGTGAAATTTCAAAGTACAAAATATTGAGTGAGCTCTTTTATCTTCACCTGCCAATTTTACACTGGCAAGTTCAGCTATTAATTTTAAAGGGTTACAAATTATTTAGACCCTTTGGAGACCTTATGTGATGAGCAGAATAAATCCAGGCATATCTATTGTTTAGTTGCAGCATACTGAATGAAATATGCTCATGAAGTAAATGTGGCAGTAAATCAATTCTATTCCAACAAAACCCTTTTTAAAAAAATTCCTTAAGGATTTTGGAATTATTTTTTACATCTGGCCTATCTTATATCTGCTTCACCAATCTAATGGTGTCAGTTTCAAAAGAAAAGAAATTTCACTGCGATTCACTGGAAGATGACAGATGGACTCTCTCTTACTGCCCAAGACATGAAATTGCAGGTGACACCTGATATATGACAATAAAAAAGCACCCATCCAGTGATCAGCCCCTGGCCTTTATTTCAGTGATGTCATGAGAACACAGGTGCCTTACCTCTGCATCCCGGCTGCACAGCAAAATGGTCTGCATTGTTAGCAGCTTACCCAGGGAACTTTTATCTTCCCATCTGTGTGGTCTCTGCTGTGATAATTTTGGAGTGAAGCCATCTTCACTATTCTGAGAGTTAGGAGCAATTGGCTGCAGGGCTGTTTATCCTGCTCTCTGCTGTAAAGGCCATTTTTTGGAACTTGCAGTTGTCATTAATACTGGAACATGTCCTGGACAGTGATTAAGAGACTATAAGAGGAGAAAATTAATTCCTCTGCACTGTTCAGCTCCCAAATACAGGCCAAGCCAGTCAAAAGAAGTTTTAGCAATTTAAAAACACCAGAAATCCTTTTTCTCTACCAGTATTATGTGTATCATATGTGGTGGTTTGAAGGAGTAACCAATTTTTAATATACTGGTGGGCTTTTACAGAGATATCAGCTCAGGTTTAAAATCACAGAATCACAAAACTTCTGAGTAGGAAGGAATCCACAAGGATCATCAAGTCTAATTCCTGGCCCTTCACAGGACCATGCCCAAGAGTCACACCATGTGCCTGAATCTATTTCCCAAAGGCTGCTTGAACTCTGTCAGGCTTGGTGCTATGACCACTTCCCTGGGAAGCAGCTCCAGTGCCCAACCATGCTCTGGGGGAAGAACCTTTATCTACTGTCCAACCTTAACCTCCCCTGACACAGCTTCAGGCCATTGTCTCACATTCTGTCACCAGTCACCAGAGAGAAGAGATCAGTGTCTGTCCCTCCTCTGCCCCTCATGAGGAACTCGTACACTGTGATGAGGTCTCCCCTCAGTCTCCTCCTCTCCAGGCTGAACAGACCAACTGACCTCAGCCTCTCCTCATATGGCTTCCCCTCAAGGCTCTTCACCATCTTTGTTGTCCTCCTTTGGACACTCTTTAATAGTTTAATTTCTTTTTTTTTAAAATTTTAGCACCCAAAACTGCCCTCAGCACTCGAGGTGAGGCCACCCAGTGCAGAGCAGAGCAGGACAATCCCCTCCCTTGCCCAGCTGGTGATGCTGTGCCTGATGCCACCCAGGGCACTCTTGGCCCTCCTGGCTGCCAGGGCACTGCTGGCTCATTTTCAACCTGCCATTAACCATGATTCGTGCTGGAAGACTAACTGTAATTTATTCCAGAAATCAAGAAGATTTTATAGAAATATAGTATCTCCCCTGGGACATTCCTAATAACAAGGTATTTTTCATTTGCATCCATCTTTTTTCAGTCATTCCTAGAAATATCCATAAGAAAACCCAAATCCTAAATCAGTCTTTGCCCAAAATCATGAGGCACTGAATTCCACCAAGAAACCTGCAGAGTCTTTGTGGCTTTTGGATATGACCAAAAAGATTCAGTTTTAATGAAATTATAGTGCAGGACAGTGCAGGCATATTAAATTCACTGAGGTGCCAAATTTTCAAGGCTGCACTCCCAAAGTGTCCTTTTGCCTCAGACACCATTTTTTTAATAAAGCCCCAGTTGAAAAGCAGCAAGCCATTGTTGTGAACACAACTAAGCCATTCTCATATCTGTGAAGGGATTAGTGGAATTGCTTTGATTACTCAGACTGAGGAAAAGGTGGGACCATGATCAGGATTCTACTGCTAGACCACCTTTCACAACATCTTCAGAAAAAACTAGAATAGCATGTCCTTTACTTAATGCAAAGTACACAATACTGCTGTGATGGACTAAAACAGGCTGTTTAAAATGAGTTTTGCAGCTAGGGTTAGCAAAGATGCCTTTCTGACGGGATGCATGCTCTGTGAAATGAGCCTGCTCGTAACACAATGACACGTGGAAAGCTCACCAAAACAGCAATAATCAGCTGACAGCTGTGCCTCTGGTACAGACATGGTTAAACATGTCACCAAGAGTGGTCTAAAGGGTGACAGCAGCACAGCTTTGTGGCAGTTCCAGTAAGAATGTGTTGTCCAGTAACCTAAGATGGTAAGTCATGACCTCATTTGCTGGCAAAAGAAAGGCCAGCAGGAGCTAGGGAGGAGCCACTTTGGAAAATACACCCGAGGGGAAAATGCATTAGCAAAATCATCACTCTGAATAAAGTGATGAGCCTTGCTACTTCTGAATAAAAGGAAGTACCAAGGCTCAACACTATGTGTGGATCAGTTCAGCAAACAGACATTATTGCTCAATACAAAGTACAGGACAAGACTGCTCCTAACTTTCCACAAGCTAATAACTCATTTTATTCATCTTATTTCATTAACAAGGACTTGTTAGCTTTCTCCTTTCAAACTGTTAATTTTTGTATGTTTCTGGTGCAGAATGACATTTTCCTTTTAGACCTCTTCTTGGTTAAAACTGCCTGCAATTCACACTTATAGCTTCAATATATAGAACATACCTTTATGAGTGTGCATCTACCATTTTGACTGTTTCTAAGATTGGTTGTTATAAAATGCAACAAGAAACCATTCTCTTCCTTTGTTCTAACACCTTGATGATCATCATCTATTTTTTCCACAGTTGTCTTGCTTTTACATCTCATTGAGACCAAATTTCTTGTTCTATCTCTCAAAAACACATCCTTTTTAAAAACAGATTTCTTTCTTCCCACCATGTTCTGGCAGCCTTTGGGCTGAACACAGTTTTCCCATTCACAAAAGTCTTGATACTTAGAAACATTCATGTTTTCATCCAAGCCCCCTCAAACAGGACAGCCAGGCAACCCTGTATCCCTCTCAAAGTGGGCAGTGGACCAGTGATTCATGAGGCTTCCAGTACTCTGGAGGAATTTGATTTTGCGATGACATCAGCTAGCTCTTTTAGGATTCCTGGATGATTCCCAAGAGGCCCTATAGATTTGTAGACATCCAGCTGGAGTAGCAGATTGTGCACAATCTCAGGTAGAGTGGGAGATGATCATTCTCAGTGACATGGCTCTCCAGCTCAGGGCACTTGTGACCTCCTTGGTCCCTCCTCTGTGTTGATTGAAAACAGAGGCAGAGAATGTATCAAACACTATTGTCTCAGGTCTTCCTCTTTGTGAGGTGGCCATCCTCATCATATAATGGGCTCATGTAACTTTCCCCGAGCTTTCCATATGGAAACTTCTCCTCTTCAGTCTCAGCTTCCATCAGTAAGCTCTTTACTTTTCCATCTGTCAGCAGTAGTTACTAAACTCGTGCTGTTGCTCTGTTCACAGAACACTGCAAAGATCTGCTCTCTCATTTGGGAAAATTGCCACAGTCCACACTCAAAGATCCAAGGTCCTGCTGTTTATGTTACAGTTAGAGATAGGAGAGGGGAGAAAGCAGAGCAGATGGAAGAAGCATCTCCGTGGTCAGAGCCAGTACACAGTGCAAGAGCTATCTGCTCTGTCATCCTCCTCCTTCTGATGACCTCCCAACAGTAGCTTTATTTTTCTGGCTATGGGAAGACTTATTAAGAATGTGTTTGGAGCAGTATTTGCAGTCTTTCTTATCAAGAATAAGGCAAAATATTCTGCTTCCAAAGTGTATGTAAGACTCTGAAAGACATATTTTGGGGATGTTAAATAGAAGTATATACCTACCTTTTTACTGGTGCTATTTTAAATGTTCAGTCTGCATTCACCAGTGTGGGCTTTGATGTGTTTGATTGTGTCATGATAATCAGGTTTTGACCAATTAGTGTCTTCAAAATATTGAAACAGTAATATTTTACAAAAATACCTCTTTTGAATGATTTACTTGTGTGTTATTTCTCTGGTTCCCTGAAGAGTAGGAAAAATATTGTTTGTGTAAGTTCTAGCCCGCTACAGCAAATACTATTTCCATAAATACTTACACAAAATAAAAAATGATTTGGGGATGTTTTCATACCAGGGTTTTTCTTCCCGTATACTTTCTGGAAGTGTCTTTTTATTGCCATGAACATCTCATAAAACATATTTTAATGCTGCCTGCTCAACAATTGCAGGTATTTATTTTCCAGGAGCCTTCACATCAGACGGTCTGTATCTACAATTTCACACATCCGACTAGAGAGCAAAAAACAATTATATGAGTCTCCAGTGACCCATTGTAGCTAAGAAAACAACTGAAATAAGAAATTATGAAGAAACAAAAATTCACCAAAAATTGAGTGAACAATTTCAACAAAGATTAAAAGAAAATAAGCTATTTTCAACGAGCAAGTGCAGAGGCAGAAATATTGAAAAATTGATAAAAAATAAAAATAAAAATTATTCATTATTTATTGAAGGAATTGTTTTACATTGTCTAAGGAGATATATTATAGATGATTTTCAAGAGGTTTTGCTTAGAGAGCTTGTCTTTGACAAAGCTAGACTGTTCAATGTGCCACATTTTATTAACCTTAAAGGGAACAGGTTCTTTTTCATGAAGTGCACATAAATGGAATCGGACCTATGTCCTGGAATGCAACCTTATTATCCTCAACAGTTTTAGCTATTAATTTTTTATTCATTAAAATAATTAATTTTTATTAAGTAATTTTTCAATTTTTTTCCAATGTGGCAGCGTAGATTTGGTTATTATAATTCTCATTTAGGGTCCAAGATGTAAGAAAGCATTTATGATTTCTGCATACCATCACTTGAGTGTGCAAAGACTGCTCTGCATATGCAAATTTTTTGCATGAGACAGTTCTGGAGAGCCGTTGTTTTATGCAATAGGATCTAGCCACATGTGTCTCCAAGTTTTTAATTTAATTCAGCATTACACTATCAAAGTGACACTGGACTATCTCAATCACTGCAGATTTTTTGGTCCTTGCTGTATAGGTAGCACATGAAAATGGTTTTGCCTGATAAAGCAGAAAGGTATCACTGAATGCTGGAGCTCTGAGCCTGTCTTAACCACAAGCTGATCACTTTATGGTAAATTTTTATATTATGGCATAGGTCTATAGTAGAAGAGCATGTCTGAGCTTATGAATGAAATGTTAACTTTTCTAACTGACCTACTTATTCACTATATATTATATCTTCCATTCACTGTCCTCTGAGGTACTTGGTATATTAAGTCAGGATTGCAGGACAGAGAATTGTCCCTGGGGATCACCATGACTAAGCTGAAAGCTCTTATATTTTTTAAGGGTATTCTCCAACTTGTTTATATTCTGCCTGTTTCTGGGGATAGACTGATAGTACTTCTTGTTTTGAATCATGTATGATACTTCCCATTTTAATATTCACTCTTCACTTTCTGACATATCTCTCAGACTTTAAACATGGGTTTTGAAATGTAAGTTTTCCTGTTGTGTAGCTCTCTCAGACTGAATAAACTTAGGAAATATGAGCCAAAGGGGATTCCACTGTATCTCAGAAAAAGCACATGGTATGTCTTCAAGGGCTCCCAAACCTCATTAAGTTGTTCTAGTGACCTTTCCTTAGAAGATCTAGTGCCCCCATCCTCGAAATGAGTCTTCTGTCTTGCCTAAATTAATTGCCAAATTAATTTGAATCAGATCACTGGCCCTTAAGAGGTGCAGTTTTACAGCTGGAGCCAGCAACAATGCCTGGGCTGCAGCCTTAGGAGTCCTGTCTGTCCTGTGTGCCCAGCAAGAGGAGCTGGACTGTCTGTCCCACAAGACCTTGGTTTCTACACATACTCTGTGTGTACACAGGCTTCATGTACAGGAGGCATGTGATGAAATTACAGGCATTGCAAATAACATGCCAAATGTGTGTAGGGACCAAGATGATCTTTGAACAAAGTGAGGTGAAGGATTCTAAAACACAATCCTGGATGGATACCAGAAAACAGTAACACATATTTGTGTCAATCTTTACATGCCTTCTGCAAATATTAGCCTTCTGCAAAATAAGCATAAATAATATTCCTTCTCAGAAAAGCAGTCTGAAAACCTCACGATGTCATCAGTGCTTATGGAACTGTAGTACCAAGCACCATAGCAAAGCTCATGAACAAATATGAAATTCTCTCTAAGCAACAGCTCTTCACTGATGAAGGAACAGCAAATTGGACAGCTGCTCACCAAATATGTGGTGGACAAAGCAGAAAACATGTAATCAAAATATCTGTTCAATAAAGACAAGAATTGTAGTGAAAGAGGCAACATTAACATTTTATTAGTTTTGGCTAAGAGTCAATGTGCTTCCTGAGTACCTTTGTAATAATTATTCCCCATATTAATTTACCTATTAATTTATTAATTTACCCATAAAATAAGATTACTCTGAACATTGTATATAGTTTCATAATAGCTAGATTTGCTTTTTTCTCTACTTATCTGTGACATTTTTTTGTTTCATTATATCACCACTTTCCTCTTGAAACAGATATAGACAATATGTTCCTTAAGTTTTGAATTCTACTAGACTAATTCTCTACATCACTATGAGTAACTTTGATTATATTTCACATAAATACTGTAACATATTTAATCTGATGCCACAGTCTCACAATATTCATCTGAGATTCACTCACTAAGGTACATCATCCATTGAGCCAGCTACTTCTTTCTCTCCCTATTTTCAAACTGCAAATTCTTTTTTCTAGAAAATTCTTGCCTTTCAAATTACTGGTTAATACTGTAGCAGCAAAGATAAACTTAATAAAATAGATTAAATATGAAAAATGTAATTATGTTTTAAATTAAATGTAAATGTTTAAAAATATAAAACTTTGTAAATGTGTTTTTGCATTTTCTTCTGAAACCTCCCATATATATGTATAGAGCAATTGCCCACACATAAAACTGTCTCACAAATTTCAAAGTAATAGTTTGTGTAATTATATTGAATCAGAGGGGTCCTGTTACTTTGTTCATAGCCGGGAAAAAAAAGCTTATGTAATACTGAAATGAAATGTTATTACAGTCTCACTTGCTCATTCTTGGAATTGGCTTAGTGATTACTTCAACATCGACATCAGTGAAAAACATTTGACATCTGGCCTAGAAAATCAGACAGCAGACCACAGAGACTTTGATTAAAAAACTTCATGTAATTTTCTCCAATCAGTAAGCTGGCCTATTCTTTTATTAGAATGAAGACTTCTCTCATCACCTGCAAATTTCTAGGAAGACCTTAGAAAAAAAAAAAAGAGGGGAGGAAAAAGCAGTTCTACCACTTTTATAATAAATTTCCATTCCAACAAGCAATTGCACAGACTGAAGAGAGCATTGGTTCCACCGACATATTGTTCTTCTCTGTTTGCAAACGGTCAAACATCTGATTTCCACAAGGTTTTTTTGCTATTTATTCCTTTTTCAGAGTTCACTATTTCATCCTTCTCTGTTTAATGATTCCTCATGGGTTTTACACAAGACGCCGACCCATTTTCTGTAAAAATACAACAAAATGTACTAGCTTTTTCATGTTCTTTGTATGTCACTGAATAATCCAAGCTAGGAATTATATGGGCTACTTATGAACATGTTTTTATATCCTTCTCTGGAGCACAACCACTCTATCATGAGAAAGAATGGACCATTAGCACAGCATACATTCAGAAATGAGCTGCACTGCAGCATCATCATGAATTAGCGTCTCAGGCTGAGGCTTCAACTCACAACATGAGAGCAAGGCATCAATGAACTCATGCAAGAAATGCTGCAGCAATGAACCCCCCACACTGCCTTTCCTCTGTGAATCAATTTTCTTCAATGAAACTGGATAATTAACTTATTTTCATCAAGCTAATTTCAATGTATCTTTTTTCAGCTCCAAGAGTGTTGCTGAAGCCCTTTCAAATACAATACCTCTTCTGTCTCTGTTTTGGTGAGAACAAAGTCCTGCTAATGTAATGCTACAGTAGATTTGCTTACCTCTTAAGAACTATGAGGTATGCCATAAAATAGGATACTACTATCAAAACATTCATAATCAAATCCCAATAAAGTTACAAAGCTGGAATAGAAAGAAATTATTGGATTTCCCTAAACTGAATGTCACTGTGTAATCCTTATAAAAGGTAATGATGAAAAGTCTTGAGAGAAAAACTGTAACAAGGAGACAGAATAAGCTGTCTCCTGGAAACAGAACGAGAAATCTCTCTACCATTGTAAACTGAGAACTGTATTTAATGACCTGGCTTACAGATTCTGATCATACTCAATCATATTCCAATGCAGATGAGTTTCTCTTGCTCCTGTTGGGTTTTGTTAGGAGCAATACTGTTAGCCCATCTTGTTTAACTTAGACATTTAATTGTACAACCTGTTGATACCTCCAGATATTTGCAGTCATATTAAAGGAAGAAAAAATTTCCTTTATGAAGATGTGCCTAATGGCCCAAACAGAACACCTCAAAACATATAATAATATAACATTTACAGCATAGAGATTTTTTTCCTATATGTAGTGAAAGAACAATCTGCTTGCTAACAGAGCACAAAGGCTGTGTACAAATGATTACTGAATCCTTTCTGTATTCTGTAATTCCTTCTTTAACTTTAACTACTATTGTAAAACACCATGCTTAATTTCCCACTAAAGCATTAATATATGACTATGAATTTCACAGTATAAAAACCTATTTTTATGATAGATATAACTAAATCTCATTCAGAAAGATATTGAAGAAGATCTATTGCCCTGTTATTCAAAGTCTTGTTACTCTGTTTTACATCCTCAAAGTGTTTTGCATTCATGCTACACTCCATTCCACAGCAGTCATTTTTTTTAACAGTTAAAGTGCTGTAATCTCTCTACCAGGGGCTGGGTCAGTTATTCCTTTTGTAATAGTAGCAAGATAGAATAAACCCAGAATGCTATGTTGTCCTCTCTGTGTTAGGGAAAATAGAACATATTGGAAGCTTTTCTCATGCGATCTGGGGAAGAAGAAGGGTACACATGGGGCTATGATGAGCTGTATCTTGTGTTTTCTTTGTTCTGCTGCATGGCTGCATCCCCACAGCAAACT
Organism: Pyrgilauda ruficollis; assembly: GCF_017590135.1. Lineage (NCBI taxonomy): Eukaryota > Metazoa > Chordata > Aves > Passeriformes > Passeridae > Pyrgilauda > Pyrgilauda ruficollis. The sequence continues at coordinate 10,678,542 of NW_024523822.1, read as the reverse complement.
ACCACAGAATTGGACATTAATAACTTTACTCTCACTAATTGGTTATGGACTTTATGGTACTAATCAATAAACTAATTAAGCTCGGTCAGTTGGTCTCCTGAGCCCTTCTTAAGAACAACAAATAGACAATTGTCAAATGTGGGTCGCAGACACCACAAGAAGTGAATGATGTACCTGGAGCACGTGGGCAAACACGGATGTCTGTGGGCCTGGGAGGGGGCCACCAAGGCCTGTTAGGGAGATGCTGCTGCTGCTGCTGGGAGCAAGGACACCGACAGAAATACGTGAAGCATGGTCATAAGGGAAAGACAAGGAAAAAGGCTTTCTGAGAAGATCATTGGCTGAAAAGACCTCAGAAATTTCTTCCCCTTGTGTGTCGATCATTTAAAGTTTCTTTTCAAAAAATATATGGAATGGCATTAAAACCAAATCTGCCTCTGTCTTTTACTTTACCCTCCAAACAGATCTAGCCTAGAATATTTCAGCACCTTACTTAAGGGACTGGGTAAAAAAAGCAATGGACCTGGTTTTCCTTATTTTCTCTTGAGCATATGCTACCATTTCTGCCTCTGCAAACACTGAATATTATTTAAATTTCCTTCTGGCTGGAACTTCAACAACAGCCATTTTTTTCTCCTCATGAGCATATTACAGAAATCTACTTTTAGTTGATTGACCCTGACAGTGTATGATAAACATGCTGTTTTATGTTATATCTGCTTAATGCCATGCATCTGGTAGAGGCTGAATACAATCATATAATCTATGATTGTAGTGAATTGGAGCAAGTGATCCAGGCTACTCCTTTTAGGACTGTCCCACTATAATTCTCTTTCAAGTTATCTGAATATGAATTAAGTGACATCAAACTTACTTTTTCTTCAGAGTAAGTAATATTTGTTTACTGAACTCTACATGGTATTGCCAAGGATGTAACAATTCTCCATGTAATTGCAGTAAGTGCTTGGCACATTGAGCTTTTGAACTAAGCAAGTGACATATTAAACTGAGAGAGGCCTCTGCTTCCATAATTCCAGATTGGTACATGGTATCAAGCAACATGATGTTTATTTTCTTCTTATCATTATTTTTGAATAATTGCATTACTAACAATTGATATTTCAACACAAAGAATTCGGGCTTTTATTATTTGCTTCATATGGATCCTTGAGTAAAGCTTTCCTGAGCATCTGTTTCTTTGTACTGTCATGAGAGGAAAAAACTCCCATGTACAGTAATATTTTATATGTAGCATAAAAGAATAGTTTAACTCATTTGTTTAAACAATATAGTAGGTTTGTTAAATATTATTTAGCTTCTCTCTCATAATAAATAATAAATAATAAAATTAACACTCCTGTTAACAAAATAGTCATCATATTTTTTGTGATTTTTCCTTCTCTACAAAACCATATTAAGTAAGTGATTTTTCTTTTACCTTTAGATGTCATTAAAACTGAAAATTCACTTTGGTTAACCTGAATAATTTTTTTCTTACTTCAACCATTTTTATGTTATTTTCAGGTATGATTAATTTTTTCTTTAAGTTATAGTTGGACTATTTTGTTATGAAACAGTGTCAAACATGTACATTTTGTACTGATATTAAATTTGATTTAAATTTAAAACAAAAACTATTTTATAGCAAAATAAATTTAAGAAACAATGAACAACATCACTAGGATGTCTTCTACCTTTTCTTCTTTTTCATCTGTAAGATGGAGGGAAGTCTATTGTCTGAAAGAGTAGATGTATTATGGAAACTAAGGGTGGCTCTATTTGAAAATGATATATTGGAATGTTTGCTAAGAATGGTTTTGGTACATACTTCAAATGCTATGGATAGTGTTTCATCATGAATCCTTTTTGGAGTGTTTATCTGTGAAAATTTCATAATCTGTCTCTGAGGGGATTATATATACAAATGCATTAATTCTTTGTTTGACTATCTTATGACCATCCTAAATATGGGATCCTGCAGAAGGGTCCTGCCTAATCATGTGTTTACAAAGTTTATGTTTGCATACTGTATGGTTGCCAAAATGTCTGGAATTGGGACTGTCACTGCATAGCTGAGAGATGAGGTGTGCTATTTTCCATTCAGGAAAGATACTCTAAGGTTTGCTGTTCCTAGAAAAGTTTCTCTCAAGACCATGTTTTAAAGGCTGTTGTAAGATTTTCTCAATAAAAATGAATAAAAATACTTCTCATTTTAATGAAAAGGTTTTCTCATTATAACGAAAAAGGTTTTCTCATAGTAACATTTTCAAATGTTTGGAATTATCTTAAGAGCAATCTTGACTGAATGGCTTAAGTACCTACTAATTTCTTTGTTTATTTTGGATTTTTTTAATTACAGCTGTATTCTTGGAAGGCATTTTCCATATTTAGGTACTTGTATTTATCCCAAAACTAAGAACATACAAAAGAAAAAAAATTCACAAACCTAAAGTAATCTTGATCTTTTTTACAGAAGTAAAGTTTGATCTTTATTACCCTAAACAAATTTGGCATAACAAAGCATTGTTTTAGGGGCATTGAGTAATACAATAAATGGAAATGAGAAATGAAGGGATGTGTTTTGCTGTAGAGTTACACAGTTTTCAGCTCACAGACAACAAGCTGACTTTCTTTGCCTTTATTTATCATCTAATCCAAGTATATTAAAACACCACATGATCTCCTCCTCTCCTAATGCCATCTTGCACCTTTATTTAAATTTAACTTGCATTTATGTAACATTCAAGTTACAGTGTAAACAATTCTAGGAAATCCCACCACATGATTCTGTAAGAAAATAAAAGCAACTTTCAGGTATTTGAAATTACTTCAATTAACAACAGATCTTTCTTTCAGCTCTGACATCATTGTGAATTCTGTTTATATGGCAAAAATAATTTCAGATAATCGTTAGCAGACATGCTTTCCTTCTTTTCCAGTATTTGTAGGCTCTTAGCTACATTACATAGTGCACAGTAATTCTCTTATAAAATATTCATGGGATATCCTGAGCTGGAAGGCACCCATGGGATCATCAAAGTCCAGCTCACATCCCCGCACTGGAGCATGTCCCAAGAATCACACCATGTTTCCGAGAGCATTGTCCAAACACTTCTTGAACTCTGTCAGGCTTAGTGCTCTGACTGCTTCCCTGGGGAGCCTGTCCCAGTGCCCAGCCACCCTCTGGGTGAAGAACCTTTTCCTGATATCCAACCTAAATCTCCCCTGACACAGTTCAGGCCATTCTCTTGAGTCCCATCACTGGGCATCAGAAAGATCAGTACCTGCTTGTAAATATCTTACTCATGAAGAATCTTTGGAGTGAGAAAACGCTCAATCTCCTCCAAGCCGAATAAACCAGGTGACATCAGCCATACCTCATATCTCCACCGTCTTTGTTGCCCTCCATAGGACACTCTCTAATTGCTTAATATTCTTATATGGTGGCACCCAAAACTTCTGCCAGGACTCGAGGTGAGGCCACCCCAGAGCAGAGCAGAGCAGAGCAGAGCAGAGCAGAGCAGAGCAGAGCAGGACAATCCCCTCCCTTGCCCAGCTGGTGATGCTGTGCCTGATGCCCCCCAGGACAATGCTGGCCCTTCTGGCTGCCAGGGCTCTGCTGACACATACTCAGCTTTCCATTGACCAGGGTCCCCAGGTCCCTTTCCACAGTGCTGGTCTCCAGCCCCATTGCCCAGTCTGTCCATACATTCAGGATTGCCCCATCCCAGGTGCAGAATCCAGCACTTGTATTTGTTAAACTTAATACAGCTGGAGACCACCCATCTCTCTGATTTGGTGAAGTCTCTCTACAGGACCTATTATAAGGTATATAATATCTCTTCAGGGCCTATATTATAGATGACACATTTTTCAACATCCACCTGACACAGCTCATAAGTTCATCCACTAGGCAATGTCTTCAAGATCATGTTGCTCAAAGAGGTTTTATTGGTTCTCCAAATTACTATTTGCACCATCTATTGTACTTGATTAATGATCTGTCACGTTTTTTTCTCGTTCATTCAGTTATGCTACTTCTATGTAGTGGTTTAGAGGAGCTCCTACCAACACAACGTAGGGAAATTATTTAAAATCACATACCTAAGAATCATTTAACTGAAAGCTCATCCCTCTATTAGCATTCTGATTCAGTGACTGTAACAGTTAGAGGAGAGAATGCCACCCACTGAATTATCAATACCAGTTCAGTTCACATCCCATGTTTTTCTTACAGATTCCTTAACTCAATACTGATAAAGCCCAGAACCAGATGGTTCTGATGCTTGGGAAGACCACAAGCCAAAGAAATAAGATTTCACAATTCATATAACAAGCAACTGAATTTTTAGGCTGTTGAAATGAAATATCAAAAAGAAGCATTAGTAAATTTTACAATACATTGCATTTGAAAAAGGATGCAAGTAGAGTTTAAGGAGTTTTATGAGATTAAAAATGCTGAGAATCAAAGTAGCATCAACAAAGATAGTTTAAGTTTGGAAAGAAGATACTGTTAGATGATAAACCACAATACTGTTAAATCTCTAAAACCTGAGGCAAGCATAGTTTATTCTGAAGTAGACCGGTAAACTGAGCAGGTTTGATCTTGAAACTACTGAAATAAAATAGTACGCAAAAATATGGGCCAGTACTATTTTCCCATGTCAGTTTGCCTCCAAGAATGTGCATAACCCAGGGGACAGTAAGGCCATGAGGAATCTTATGATGTTTTTTCTGATGACAATCCCAGTTCTGTTATTCTATTCTGCCACCCAGCCTTATGCAATAGTCACATTACAGACATCCACATTCATAAGATTTAAAAAAAAAATATTACTTGTAAGGTCAGGGCAGCATTTTTGGTGTAACTGTAAATGACCTTTGCTATACAGGATAGCATTTTTTTATATAGCACTGACACTCAAAGGAAGAAGCACTGGAAATCAGTGCAGCTTTCAAATTAAGTAGATAATGGCATTAGCATCTACTGTGTAAAACAAAGAGAGCACAACTCCCAGTCTCAATTTTTTTGAAATTAGGTCACATCATAAGAGAATGAACCTCTTCTAAATGATACATCTGAATGTAACAGTACGTTTTCATATCCTATAGTCATTCAAGATAATTTAGAATAAGTACAACTTTATTTGTCATTTAAATATGCACATTAGCACTGAATACCACAAAGAAAGCTGTATTCGCATTCCACTCCAGAGCAGAAATATTATCCCATAATTCATATGGAAATTTGTACCTGAAAAACAACGGCAAGAATCATTGAGTCCATACAGTTATTTTGTGTGGCTATATTAGGCATTAAAATAAATTTCCATTTGTGCATTTTAAATTTTTTTATATACAGTTCAACAAAAGATATAAACATTTAGATGCTGTAAATAATATAAAACATGGACACAAGCAATAGTAAGAAAATACCTTCTTTTTGAACAAAACTGGCATGTATTTCAAGGGTACTTAAAATAATCAATCATCCAAATAAGATGTACTTGGTAGGGTACTGGACACCAATCATTTAAGCTATATATGATGATAAGTAAAAGAGAGGAAAATTGGTTGGCAACAACTAACATATTGATATTGAGGAAATATTCCCTGGGCAGAAACAGGAAGGGATGGAGGACTATGGAACCTGCCTCCACCATAATCCAGTGCAGCAGAGGCAGGGAGGGATCTCAGAGGGGGCAGCAGGACCAAGGGTTTCTGCTGTGTTGTGGCTGGCAGGTGCAAGCCCCCTTAATCTCCCTTGCTAGGTGAGCTTGTGATGACAGTCCAGCATCTTTCAAAGCTGCAAGTATTCAACAATATGCTCAGATAATATTTTAATGACTTAAAAAATCTTTTAGAAACAGCCTGATCTGAAGGAATGTCTATGGGCAGACAGCAACTGTTGTCAACCTCAAAAGTCATTTAATGTTAATTCATTAAAGTAACAAACATTCGCGTGGAATTTGTATAAGGAGATGTGCAAGGAAAATCACAGCATGATTAACACTGCTTTAAATTAATTCATATTTTCCATTGGAGCAAACATTTTTCTCTCTGAATTCCCCACCTCTTAAGTGTTGTAAGAACAGCTGATACTCACAGGGTTGTTGTGACTACAGATGGTTAAATTATTTCTCATGATTTGACAAAGAAGGCTTTGTTTATCTAGGCAAGCCATCTGCAAACAGAGTTCTCACTTCACAAATGCATTGTCTGCTCCTAATTGTTTAATGAGCAAGATTTACAAACAAGACCAGTGGTGGGGTTGGCTGTGACTGATTTCTTCTGCTCAAGATGCCCATGGGCTGGTTGGTCATTTTAGCCACACCATTTTGTTTCTGCCCTTCTTAACAACTAAAGTGATTTAAAGAGGAATTGACACCTCTTAAGTAATGACAGTGAGACAGGTAAGTTTTCCCACTCGATAGATTTTTTTTTTCCAAAGCTCATTGTATTTTTCAGTTCCTTCTGAGAGTAGCGTCCTGATGGAAATCACTGAGGGCCATCCCAAATAACCAAAAGACTAGACAGAAAGAGCAGGAAACAAGCAGGGAGCAAGCAAATAGAATTGCTGCTTAGAATATAAATAGTGTTTTTGAGCCTGGTCTCACAGTATTTCCTGAGCTCTCACTACTACTGTGAGGATTAACAGAACATGTAGAAGATGCATATTACTATTATCTACTTAATATATCATATTGTTGGGGTTTCTTATACCTGATAATACTTGATTCTTTTCTTAAGCTTATTTGTCACAATATAAAGAGTTTTTATGAATACTATTAGCATGGTCTTTCTTGGAGTCCCAGCAAAACAGTGAGCACTGCTGTTTGATGATAACATACGATAACTGACAATATTTGTGCAGAGTTCAGTCCCTTCTACCACCATTTGCAGGCCAGTCTCTGCCTTTTGGCCTTAATCTCCTCCCCTGCCACTCTTTAACATGAAAGGAAATGTTAGGGAAAGCATAGAATGAATTAGAACTTTCAAACTTCCATCAAACAAAAAAGCAACAAGCAAAAACCCCTTCATCCTTCTCTCGTTATGGTTTGTTGAATCTTCTTTTGTCTTGTTGTATAATAGGAATAATGTTCATGGCACTGGAGTATACACACAATAAATAGCTTCTGTGGTTATCAAACACCTCAGCTTCACTTCAGTATTTAATCACCCACAAAAGCCATTTCTTGCCTTGTATACTTCTCTGCCACAAACATTATCCTGTAACTAACATATACCCTGGAGTGCCAGACCTTCATTTTGCACGCTGAAAACTGAATTGGAAGAATGAAAAACCCAAACCAGGGTTTTTAAAATAACAGTTGAAAAGTTAAAAAGAGGGTAATAGTAATCAAAATCCCCATGGTCCCATTATGTAGTAGAGAGAAAGGGCTGTCTTAAATGGTCTCCCAAAATTACCTGCTGGAAGGATTCCAGGGAAAAACATAGTTATGATAGATATATGCTAGCAAATTATGATAATAACTTGGTTCTGGGAGGAATTAACTTTTCTCCCATGTTAGAAATAACCCTGACAGAGCCAAAAATGCTCTTCATAACACAATTTTGAGAAGTTTTGAACAATAAATATAAATGGCTCTCTCAAGCTGCATTGGCAGACCCTAAATGTTAATGACCTGAAAGGCATAAAGAAACATAATATAAAATTAATATTCCCCTAGCTCATCTTCCCTGCCTTTTCCACATATGTCTCTACACCATTCCTCAGTTTGCCCCTTTAAGCTCTTGACAGCTCTTGAGAGGTTCAAAACTTGTGAACTTCTTTTTTCTTGGGCAGTTCTGTTAACAAACTGTGTGCTCCTGGTCAGTCCAGCTGTACTCTTCATTTATCTCAGCTGTGATCACTCTGATCAACAGTATTTGATCAAACTAAGTTACTCCAGTTCCTACTTGGATATTTGTGGCTGCTAAGTACTTAGTCAAAAAAGGAGAGATGAGAGAGAACTGAGCCTGTGGGAAAGAGAATAAATATGAATGTGAGCCAGCAGTGTGTCCTGGGGGCCAAGAAAGCCAGTGGCATCTTGGCCTGTGTCAGGCATACTGTGGCCAGCAGGACCAGGGAGGTCATTCTTGCCTTGTCCTCGGCACTGATGAGGCCACACCTTGAGTGCTGTGTCCAGTTCTGGGTCCCTCAGTTTGGGAAGGATGTTGAGATGCTTGAGGGCGTCCAGAGAAGAGCGACAAGGCTGGTGAGGGGCTTGGAACACAAGCCCTGTGAGGAACGACTGAGGGAGCTGGGGGTGTTTAGCCTGGAGAAAAAGAGACTCAGAGGTGACCTTATCACTCTCTACAACTCCCTGAAAGGTGGCTGTGGTCATGTGGGGTTTGGTTTCTTTCTCCAGGCAGCAACTGACAGAACCAGAGGACACAAGTCTCAAGCTATACCAAGGGAAATACAGGCTGGATATTAGGAAAAAGTTTACTGTGTCAGGCATACTGTGGCCAGCAGGACCAGGGAGGTCATTCTTGCCTTGTCCTCGGCACTGATGAGGCCACACCTTGAGTGCTGTGTCCAGTTCTGGGTCCCTCAGTTTGGGAAGGATGTTGAGATGCTTGAGGGCGTCCAGAGAAGAGCGACAAGGCTGGTGAGGGGCTTGGAACACAAGCCCTGTGAGGAACGACTGAGGGAGCTGGGGGTGTTTAGCCTGGAGAAAAAGAGACTCAGAGGTGACCTTATCACTCTCTACAACTCCCTGAAAGGTGGCTGTGGTCAGGTGGGGTTTGGTCTCTTTCTCCAGGCAGCAACTGACAGAACCAGAGGACACAAGTCTCAAGCTATACCAAGGGAAATACAGGCTGGATATTAGGAAAAAGTTTATTATGGAAAAAGTGATAAAGTACTGGAATTTTCTGCCTGGGGAGGTGGTGGATTACACCCCTGGATGTGTTTAAAAAAGACTGGTTGTGGCACCCAGTGCCATGGTTTAGTTGAGGTGTTAGGGTATGGATTGCATCAAAGATCTTGAAGGTCTCTTCCGACCTAGGGATTCTGTGTGTGATTCCGTGTGCGTGAATAAAACTTTTTGTATTAATGTCAGAAAAGAAATATTCTGAGAGTGTATTAGGACAAAGAAAATGCTTCTGAAGGAAAAGAAGAAAAAAAAATTAGGAAAGGATGGAAGGAAGAAAAAAAGAGAATGATAGTGGAATTTCTACAGAGAAAAAATAGTAACATAGTTGGTTGACCAGAGAAATTAATGGATCAGCAAAAGGAAGAGAGATCATGCTATAAAGAGAAAAATAGAAATGACAAAAGAAGAAGGAAAAATAAAACAAGTTTCACAGTGACTGGAAGTAGAACTTAAGTTTAGTAAGAAGGGAAAGGCATTGTAATACTGGAAAGAGGGACAAAGAACTGGAAATGAGTAAGAGAAGGTCAAAAGAGAAAGAAGGGATGAAAGAAAAAAGCTAGACAGAGGGAAGAACAAAGCAGCAAATATTTGGCTGATGGATGTATTTTCCAGTGCTTTGGTCACTGTGAAATTATGAAAGTGAAAACCCAGGAGCTACTGTTTTATACATTCTGTTGTATAAGCTAGAGTTGGAAGAGAAACGCCATGTACATGAAAGCCATGAGAGCTTGCTCTGGAGCTTACTTCTTTTCCTGCATCCTTTTGATTTAGTCTGAATTTGCTAACTGAATTTCAAGAGAAGAACTATAAGGTGAAGCTGCAAGATGAGTGAGCCTGCTCTGGTGCATGTTAGCAGCCTTCCCCTGGCTCTTTATAAGGAATTTAAATGCAACAGTTAGTGTCTTTTGCCTGCATGAGAGGAGGCTGCTCCAGGTCCAAAATGTGGCACAGGAAGCACTTTGGAGGCAGACATTGTTTGAGCTGTTTCTTCTAGAAAAGCAGAGGTTGTTGGAATGTTACTCAAATAAACTTTTCAATTTTAATTTCCAGTATCTCTGGTTTCAAGTTTGCTCTTAATATGAGGCTCACATAGAAAGACTTGTTTAAGAAGAAGGTTGAACTTTTACTGTGTTAGAAAATATGATGCATTGAAGCTTTGCCAGTCTGTCTCCAGAAGACTAGGAGAGAGACAGGTAGTGTGAAGTCAGGAATATGTCAATTCAGATATACTATTGAAAGGTTAATTTTAATAAAAGATATCAGCCAGTGGAGAGAAGGATTTACACCAGGTAGTCACCCTGCCCCCTCTCCTGCATAGCACATATCCAGCTACAGGAAACAAGGAAGGAAATCATCTCAAGAGGGAAGTGAACAGAGAGATTTATTTTCTGCTGTGTTGAACTTCGTCATGTTAAAGCATCCTGCCATTAATGGACTTCCCAGTCCTGATTCAGTCAGTTCTCAGGGGCTCCCTGTACAGTGAAGGGAAGGGGTGGATATGAAGTATAACAATCATGAAAGCGGAATGATGACCATTTTAAGAAGAGGGTTTTATTTATATTTGTCTCATTCAAGTATTTAAAAAATCATCCTTTATTGCCTTTATCCATCCACTAGCCCAAATAAATATTGCATTGTGTCATATAGATTCATGTGATAGACTGAGGAGGTTCTGTTGCTGGTTGTCTCACAGCCAAAGACGTTATCTGGGGAACCAAAAGGTGTGATCTAAGGACCCTACAGGAAGGAAATATTTAAAGCTGTACATTTCACAATCCAAACTAATGGAAAAGCCACAGACTCCTCTGGTAAAAATGTGGATGCAGTCACTCTCCTGTCCTCTTTTCCTGCATTTCCGAAGCCTGATAGACTCAGTCTACTGGTGACATAAATAGAAGAAGAATAACCTGTGACTATTTAATGCACAGACAGCGAACCTAGGTGTTTTGGTCTCTCTAGATTTAGGAGTTTCTTTCTTTCTCAAGGTGTCAGTGAAGCTGAGATACCTACAAGATTAGACAAGGTGATACAGTGTCATTAGATACCAGCTGTACCTGCCTGTATGTTGGACTCATGTGATGAAGGAGGCATTGTGGTCTTTAAGTTCCCTTTATTAATTGAGCCCCATGTTCTGTCAGCATTCTTTTTCCTTTCATAAATGTTCATTTTGATTGGGTTTTTTCTTTTGTAGAACCTTTTGCATTCTTTGTTGTTTCTATAAACATGTAAAATTATTTTATAGAAAAGAAAGTCTCTTAAGTCAACTAAAACTATTAGATGTGTTCAATACAGTCAAGATGAAACAGCTGTATAAGCTTTAACCCTTTGTGCCAGTCTCTGTTTATTATCCTTACTTATTTAACTCACAAGCTGAAATAACTTCCTTGTCCTGAGCCATGCACTTCTGACCCAGCTTTATATCTTCTGTTTGGCATTCACACTGTTTTTTCAGCACATTATAAGTGAGACTAGAAACACGTCCTGTCATTTACCAGACACTCTGCTGATTTCAAGGACTTACAGCTCAGCCAAATTTCATCTGTTTGGGATAAAATAATGCTATATGCCTTCTGTCTGACCTAGGCTGGATTCTTTGACAAAATTTCACCAAGGGTGATTGAGTCCTCTATTATGCATTTTGAAAAATCCTGGTTTTATTGCTGTGAATAGTGTCACCTTTTCTTTGCACTAAGGCATGGACTGTAGCTTGGACTAAGTTACCTTTGCATCCAGCCACAAACAAAATAGAGCCAGCCTGCACAAGGCTGCCTGTCGTCTCAGCTGGATCTGCTGCTGAAAGTCAGACCCCTAAGTGCTAATATATGCCAGTGTATGTGGTCAAGTGAGGAAGCAGGCCACCTAATCTTATTTTCTCCCATGGCCTGCTCTCCAGCTGGAGTCTTATAGTCACCAGGATAGGAGGGCAAGACTGATGTAGAAATAAGTCCTCTTCCTACAAATGTGCAGCTGGTGTAAATTTGCTGGTCCCAGGTGTGTAACAGAACTGTGCAAAACAATTCTCATCTAACAAAATTTGTCCCAGGTTTTTCTGTGACCTCTATGCACTGTTGCTCAGTGGGATGAAGCCTTCAAGGAACATGGCAGGGAGGCCACAAGTGGCTACAGAAAAGCTCTCATGTCATCAGCTGAAAGGAAAGGAGCCAGGGACATGAGTACAGACCTCAGAATGAAAAAATGGCACCAAATGACTCCTCAGACCAGGGATAAGAAAGGTCAGATGTCTGTGTACAGAATGGATGTGAAATGACACTAGATATCAGGAAGAAATTTTTTGCTGTGGGGGTGGTGAGGCACTGGGTCAGATTATCCAGAAATCTGTGGCTGCCCTGGAAGTATTCAAGGCCAGGTTGGATGGCCTAGTGGGAGGTGTCCCTGCCCAAGGAGGGCAGGTTGGAACTAAGTGGTCTTTAAGGTCCCTTCCAACACAAATCATTCTATGGTTCTTTAATTCAGACAACAGAGAAAAGGGCTGGACCAAAGGAAAATGTATTGCATAAAGTGTTAGGGTTAGTGATGCTGGACCACTACTTAAACCAGATTTTTCACAATATTTCAGTAAGTATAATAATTTCCTGGTTTCTAATTTTGGAGTGGGAGGTTTGTCTTCTGGAAATGGTAAATCACTATGTCTAACCAAAATGAAATAGTTTTTATCTGTGCAGGGATGCCACAGAGTTCTCCCAAGGATTCAAAAAAATCAGATCCTAGGTATATCTGGTTGGTAATTAGAGCAAGCTTTCTATCTTCATCAAAGTTTGTTTCATCTTTAGCCTGTATATAATAACAGCACCATAATTACCCACAAAATTAGATTTTTGAAAAAAATGAACTGGTCAAGCACTCAGATGCACTGCTGGCAGGGCAGGATCTGTAGGAAGCACTGCATGGCATGCACTTCCAGATGTTGTATCTCCATCTTGTGACACTGCAGCTCTCCCCACTGCTGTTACAGCCACCAATGAGCACCCGAGAGGAACCCAAAAATAACTGACTGCCTTCAGGGAAGGTATGAAAAGCATGCTGTAAATACAGTCTCACAGCACGCACTGAGCTATGAGGAGACAACAAATGCAGAACAAAAGCTCATGGAGTGGGGATTGTCCATCAGGTACGATGGATGAGGAAGGGCTTCGTGCACAGCTAGATGTTAGCCATGCAGTTCAGGGCTGTACCAGAATGAATGCAAAAAAATCCAGATCAATGATGCCCGAGCCATATTTTCTAGCATTTGAGTGGCTGATTCTGAAAACGTTAATGAAGTTCTTCAAAGCCTTTCTTTGTGTGTATGTGCATGTATTTCTGAAATGAAGTACTTCACTTGGTCATTTTTATAAGCTACTTTTGTTCCTTACTTTTTGCATATATTCATTAATCTTCATTTTTATTTAAAACTAAATGAAAAAAGTATTCTGATATCAATGATAATGGTGCTTTATTAAAGACTATTATCTAAAGATGACACCTGATATTTATCATGTCTGCATTCATTGTGGTGGCATCATAATACTGCAATTATTTGATTTAATAAAAGGTATTAATTCTCTGTGTAAATCTCACCCCAATCCAAGTAACCAATTTGGCTCATTGATTCTTCTTACCAGGAGCATCCATCCACCAATGATTTCCTGTAAATCTAAACCATGATAATAAGGAGACCAGGCCATGTTCATTATTTGTTACCTTCACCAAAGGCAATGTATCAAGGATACATTTGACCTTATTATCTTTAACTCAGTGCTAAATTTATAATAACATTCATGAAGATGTTTAATTCCAACACATGACACCAGATCCAGATTAAAACCATTAGTGAACAAAATCAACATATAATTATTTTAGGAGTTCAGGCTGTTGCAGAAAGCTTGCAAAATCAGCCTAGAGCTAGATGGGAAATTTTTAAAATGCAGAGAACAAAAGTGAATGTTGGTGTAAAAAAAGCGTTGCAGTAAAGCCAAAGTGTGGTAGATGCAATTACCAAAATGCTTTCTTGACTAAGACAGATAAGCAAGATTTGGTGTTTCTGTTTATTGGGATTGTGTTGATTAATGCAAGAGGGGTTTTGGAAAAACCATGTAAGAGATACTACACTTAAACAGGAAACAGATGGCCCTTAACTGGGCATGCAGGTGAGGAAACAGTGGCTTCCTAATTTCACTGAGCCAGCAAAACAAGAAAACATGTAATGCCCTCTTTGATCCCTTCAGTCCAGGGATTAGATATTACTTTTTTAGCTTTTTAAAATATATTTTAATTTTTTTATAGACACTCATAACAGGATTATGCCCTGACCATGGGCTCATTTCTGATGAGTAACCTTCCTAATTGTGTATTTTCAGAGATGCAAACCATTCCTGCTGAATTACACATATGGTGGTACTACAGCAAACAACAGAAATCTGTGCAAAGTCAACAATTTGCAAGGCACGATGGGCCTGGAAGAAACCACAATAATTTATAGAATGTATTAAAACCGGATTGCAAGGAAATTTATGATAGGCAGACGCACAATAATGAAAAAAACACAAAGATTAATTAACATAAAAATTCTAGCTGTCATATTTCTCTAAGTAAAAATAATTACAAGGCAATTTTATTTCACTGAATGAACCTCCAAATGGGCACAGAGTAAAGTCAACATGAAAATGAAAGTCACCTTTAGACTAGCAAAAGAACAGGTCACAAACTCTCTGGGTGGGCTGATAGTAATGCAATTTCTTTGTAAAACACAACTGCACTGGCTGTTGCAGAATGAAGTTATGGACATAAAAAAATTTAATGGATTTTTTAAAATCTATTTTCCTTGCCTTTTTGGAAATATATGACAAATAAAAAAGCAGCCTTAAAAACACACACATGAAGAAAGGAGAGGAATTTTTTTTCTTTTTAACAACAGAGGAAGATTTTGTATGAAGAGTGCTATAATCCTGATCTGTATAACAGTATATAAACATATATCTTTATGTAACAGTATATAAGTGCAAATATATATATGCATACATATGTAACAGTATATTAGCATATATATTTATTTATTTACCCCACACAAATATACAAAAATCAAGAAAAAAAGCCACATCTTGGGTACAAAGTGGAATGACACTGAGTTTCAGTGTCAAAGAAGAATATTTCCCAGAATGTTGAGTTTAGTGTCTTGCATTGCTCTGAATGAGGAGGTATCACACTGAAGTCAGTAAAATTCCATCTCTGACACTGGGTAAGGGGAAAGATGAATATATTTCTCCAGCTGACCTGGAAAACAAAATGTGAATATCTTTTTTTAAGTCATGCTGCATCTGTAACCTGTGACTACTGTTGTTTTATCAGATGTGGCTGATGACACTGAAGTGGGAAGTGGAATGTTTTATAGAGAAAACGTCTGTGACAGAGCACCGGGGAGCCTGACCTGCATGCCCTGCTTTCATCCTCTCTAATTAAGCTGGAGCAGATACATTCCTTGTCGAAATTGACAGCTGGTGGCAGATCCAAATGAATTTTCACATATTTCTGATGATGTACAATACAGTCTTGTTGTTTATGCACCATCATGCTGTACGCCAACATGATGCATCATACCATGTGAGACTGGCAAACTCACAAAGGAGAGCGGGAACAATTTTAATAGCTTTCTTTCAGATTGGGTTGTAGGTATCTGATCTAAATGTTAGGTGATTTCTCTTGAAGTACGTATCAGTAAAGGTTGATGATTTAAACATCTCCAAATACTTTTAATCTTCAGATATTTGAGTGCCAAGTTCTTTTTAGTGAATATAATGGATTTCAATGTTGAGAGCGATGAAGAGGGTGGGGTTTTCATATACATGCAGCTCCAAGTTTCTTGAATGCCCTTTGAAATGCAGTAGAACAAAGATGCTTTCTTCTCTGATTAAGCCAAATGGAAGTGACGGTTATTTACATTTAGACCCATTTAAGGATATATTTCTTCCTCTGCATTGTATCTATAACATTATAGTTAGGAAATCTAAACGGGCTTTACCAAACTCCATTTTTTAACTCATTACATTAACTACCTCATCAATTGTTAGCTAGTTTTTCTATACATAAATATTTTTGATTGGAATCCAGTTCCCAAAATTTTCACCTAAAATTTTTATCTTCTATTTATATTTTTTTTATTTCTGACTTTTTTTCCTTTATGTAAATTTGATTAAAATGTTAATATTTCTAATAAATGGAGAGAAGGATTGTGGTTTTGTGGCTAGACCACAAGGCAAAAAAGAGAAGTGTGTATGAAACAAGCCTCTGGTTTTGTAACTTAGGCCCCTCACATATCTGTTCCATTAGCATTGTTTCCTTGTCCTATCATGGACCTCCAGCTTCCTTCTTCTGGATTCTTATCCTGTGAGTTGCACTGTCTTGGACTTCATTAATGTCACTTAAATGTTTGCAAGAATCACCTAGTATTTCTTCTCTGCATTTTGGACTTCAAATCAGGAGTCAAAGATATTTACTCTTTGTTCACAATCGGGTTCTTCAAGTTCTCCAGTCTTTCTCCAGCCTTTCTCCAGTCTAGTGTGTTACTATCTGCTTCACAGAACTGTTGTGATATTTCAGTAATTCATTTTTGTTATTAAAGCATATATGGGAGCAATGATGATGCCCCCTCATTTGTGTGCATCTGAAGACTGCATCTTCAAACAACAGATCTGCACAAAAAGATCCCTGACACCTTGTATGACATTAAAGCAGCAAGGCAGCGAAAAGTGCCACATTTTCAAAATCACCTCACCAATCAGCAGTTCCTAAAATTTGGCCTCAATTACATGAACTGAGCTCTTTGAAGGACCATCCTGATTTGTATTGAATGTGCACATTAATCAAACATGGAGAGTGTGGCATGCTGACAATACTTTGTTCTGTAAAAATGTATCTGTGCTGATAATGCCTGAATTTGTTTTGCTCTGAACCAGCTGTGAACTCACATTGATGAGTGTGAAGTAGGTATGAGATTATGCCAAATCAGAAGAGCCTTTACTTTATATCCACTTTCAACCAGTGATGAACCTATGCAAGGAATAAAAATATGTGTGCTCTAACTAGTCCAAATCTTGCACATGGTTACACGTCTGCGTACCTTTTTTTTTGTAGAAGGATGAAGCATGGTGGAAGGCTGTGCAGGACTGTGCTACCACTGCTCAATGCAGGGCTCAGCAATTGAGCAGCTGAACAAAGCCAGCCTGTTCTGAAAGAGAAGCAGCAGTGGTTACTTAAAATGAAAAAGATAAATATCATGAGCAGGTTCCTTAGGGCAAGCTCGGGGTAGAGTCAAACAGCCATGTAAGTTGTAGTAAATAAAGGAAATGTCATTTGTAAGTCTTATAAATACAATACCATTATTAACTTCAATAATAAATAAAATGTGCTGTACTATCTGCAATGGTTACACACATTGAGACAATTATTTTTGGTGACTAGTTGTAAAGGTTCTGGTGCATTGCTGAAATAATAGCTGAAATAGCTGAAATAGAGGGTCTGGGTAGGGATGAGCCTTTCCCTTCTCCAGGCTTCCTTTCACTGCCTATTGTTCAGCAATTTTTATAGACCTTGTAAAAACTGGAATTCCCTATCCTACTAATGAGACATTAATATGCAAAATGGGGTGATACAAAAAGCAATATTTTTATGAAACGAGCTATATACCTGTAATCCTCACAACAGTAATATTGCTTGATCATATCCGCTCCATGATTTTACCTTGCCTGACATTGGATTTGTGATGTGGTAAAATTCATGGATTAAGACAATAATTTAGCAAAAACTGTCCAAGAATGTACAAATAAACTAAAACTGAAATATTAATCTTCTTTTATGTTGGGTGCTATTTTGGTATATACATACACAAACTCACACACACACACATATATATATAAACTTGTTCTGGTTATTTGTTTTCAAAATAAGATTCTAGGCTTTAATGTCAGAAATAAGGGAAGATCATGAATGTTGACAAAAATATATCCAAGTATACTCAAAAAAATTAAGAGGGAATTAAACAAATTAAAGCTTGGTAGTGATTTATAAATTACAATGAGCAATTCAAGAGTCATTGAAAATGGAAGCAGCAGTGGCATATGCAGTATTTGGACATCCTATCTTTTGTGGCTGTGCCATCAAAGTCCAATACAAACTCAGTATGCTGCACCTAGAAAATCACTTGGTGCAAAAACTACATATTTAACAACCTAGATATTCAGTTATGATGAAAGTTAACAAAAGCAGCCACAAGAATGATCCTCCTGACTGCATTTCAAAATCTTGCCAAGAAATATATTCCCTATACTGTCATAAACAATCTATTTGCCTTCATTGTCTACTGATAAACATTTCCTATCCATTCTTTTGAAGCACGCAATATTGACATATGCTGAAATAACAATAGGTAGTCTAAAATAAAATCCATTTGGGTTAACCCTTATGTTCAATGTCTACTTTCCTATTAAATAAAGTGATCATTAATTGTCATAAGAAGTCTTCAAACGCCATGAAGTCCTTTGGGTGTTTCAACTTTAGAAACACAACTGTGTCTTAGCAGCATTATCATTTTCCAGTTGTGACACGGTTTTCTTGTGCAGAGGTGATACGCCTAAATTGGCAGCACAGTCTGAAAAAAATCCCCCCCAAAAAAGAATACTGTTTCATCATGCAGCAGTCTTAAAGTGGCTTTTTGCTCTTTAGCTGAACTGGTAGAATTTGAGTCAGAACATCCTGCCAGTTATCAGTAAACAACTGATCCATAGTCTTAAGAGCTCCACATCTCTAAACATATTATTTATCAATCGATTTTCCTACTTTGTATTAACAGCTATACTGGCTGTTTACCATGTCAGGAATGTTTACTGAATTAAGCATAGTTATGATGCAGATAATAGTATTAAACCATTGGTATTAATATCGACTCACTACATGCTTTTAATGCATGGTATCTTACCACAGATAAATAAAACACATTAAAAAGTTACTATAAATGTGGATGAATCATATTGTGCTGTATTTAACTGATTTCTAAGTCAAATGGGTGTTTCAGAAGAAAAAAGAAAGAGGTTCCACATGCATTGATGTTTCATCTCGGATTAGTGATGCGTCAACAGTCATGGAACACTTTCTAAATAAAATTTCAAGGCTTTTTTATGCTTTATGTTGAAGGCTTTCTGAATGTGTATTACATCTTGTCCAGTCCATAAGAGAGACTTAACTTCTACCACATCCCTTTTACAGCTTGAAAGAGTTAAAAAGCTGGCACATATATATTAGTCATAATTATAAAGGCAATTGTGTAATGTAAGCCAGGCGCTGGGGCTCTGTGTCCATACTAGACTACTGTAACCAACTCTGATAATACCCAGAAATACAGGTATGTTTGTGACTATTATAATACACAGCAATGCAGGTATGTTTAGAGCAATTTCCAAGGAGGCGGGAATAATAGAGATGAGATTCATATTTTTTCCAGGCTCAGAGAAAGAAAGAAGTGATGAGAGAAACAAACACAAATTCAGTTTTGTTTCTCTTCACCTGGTAAATTAGAAAGACTTAATTCTAAAACCATCCATTTTTCCAATACTGTGTACAATATTTATTCTAAGATACTACATTGCTAAGACATTTCTCTGAGACACAGAAGCTGAATTATGCAGTGTATTCCCAAGTAAATACTCAGAGCCCCAGCACCTGCTGCTTGAAGTCTGTAAGGAAATGCATTTGTGAGTAAGGTAAAAATCTCTTAGGAAAACTGGCAGTATCACCCAAGAATCTTCAAGATGTAGGGAAAAGTATGTCATTTTCTCACCAATAATCTGCACTTTTATCTTACATGAAACAATTTTTCACAAAAAAGTCTGCACTCCTTGTATTTGATAAAGAAGAAGAATTAGAGGTAGGTCCAATTTCCTTTTGAAAAGCAGGCTTCTTCTGCTTTTGATTGGCCTTTTCTGTACCTTCTATACAAGAAGACAGATAATAAATATAATGATTTGTATTGAAAAGAAAACTGTAAGGATAATGGCCCAAACAGAGTAGTTTTTTTATAATGTTACCATAGTAAATAATAGCAGCAGAGTTCATATGGTTATATTTATGGCTGTATCCATGTTTCCATTATAAATCCTGTTTTTCACAAGTTTATAATTTCATTTTAACAAATTTTCCCTTGGATGAACTGCGACATAGAAGATTTCAACAAGGAATGCTTTTTCTTTAATTAAAAAAAATCATTTTTTGGCTAGTCTCAAGCCATCTGTTAATCAAAAAGAACAATTTACTTGTTTATAACAATGTTTTGCACCATCTAACAGAAAAAAACCCTAACTTCAAATGGAGTAATGAAACGAGGCAATTGATTAACCTATAGCAAACTGTCATCAGTCTTGATTGTGAAACAAGTTTTTTTTCTCATCTGCTGAATGTACTTTTTGACTACACATACTAATGCCTCCTCCAAGCCCCCATTCTGCAGTTAAGCATATGCTTAAACTCCCTCTTCAATAGAAATGCTTTCCAGAGCTCAGGCCCTAGAAATATATACATATTTAATTAGATGGTAGTGCTTGAAGATAATTCAATCCTCTCCAAGCAGAATGTGGTTTTACTGACTTCTGCATGTCTAACAGCAATGTATTTTTGTGTCTGTGTAGTAATGATCAAATATTGCTTTCTTCCTTCCACACTAGTTCTGCACCTTGATGGGCATTTCATTTGACTTCATTTGATTGGTCTGTGTCATAGCTCTAGAATTTCTTAAATGCAGAGATGTGTGTTAATAGGGAATATTATTTATTAAACATAATGGCAATGGATCTATTTTACTACATATTAAGATACTATAGTGTTTCACACTGATCTATTTTACTTTACATGGTTAGATATTAGTGACATTATTAGTGACAGAATTTTACACACTAAATATAAAAATAATATTTAATTGTTGAATGACAATATATAAATATCAGAGGTGCAGGGGGCTGCAACATTTTAAGCAGCCATGTTTAGGAAATTTGGAAAAGATGTCTGGAAAAGATCTCCTGTAAACAAATCAAAAACCAAATCTGGGCAAGCACCAAAATGTCAAAGGCCCCCAGCAAGAGCCACCAATTATTACTCTGCAACAACCTTTCTAGTTTCTATTTTTTAGAAAGGGAAATACCTTCCTTGCTACCCAAAGACTCTCTGCAGCTGCTGAGACCATCACGGTCTTCTGTAAAGCAGGGGTGGGATAATCCTGGTGAGGGGAGGTGGGATAACTCTGCTGTCATAGCAGAGAAGCAGCACTGTGCTAAGACTTCTCAAGTGCTCCATGGATTATGAGGACTCTCTGTGAATTTACTTTACATTCAGGGTGCTAGATGAATTCTGGTCTAAATATAGGATTCAGCTTTTATTCTTTCATCCTGCACACCAGACTCATTCTTGGCCTTTATCCTGCACTAGAGCATCTGCACTTACTCATATTCAGTGGAGCTGCTGCCTTCCCACCGCTCAAGGACGATCCATGCCAAAAAAAGATGGTTTATGCCAACTGCTGGGGATTCAGGGTGAGTGGAAGAGACAATGCAAAGCTATGGGGCAGCAATATGGGGGCATCACTAGGCCATGGGACTCCCCTCACATAGCCACATTCCTCATCTAACCCTCTTCCTCCCTGCTTGCTCTGATGTGTGGTCCTACATACTGAGAACCTAGTAACTAAAGAGAGCTCTGTGCTAGGGACATTACAGCTAGAAGGAAAACACTAATAAAACATAGGAGCTTCCATATTACCACTTGCCTGCATGATAAACAGCTCTACAAATGTTCATTTCTGCAATGTTACTAGAAGTACAAACAGTACATATTGCTTCAATGCTGCTGCACACGGCTTGTGCATTTATGGGGAATGTGTTTCGTTTTTCTATTTATTTACTAAGGACACAAATTTTAACAACATGAAATATTTTGCTTGTATGATATGAACACCAATAGTTTAACATAAACTATGGAAGGAATCCAGGCTGTGTTGACATATTTTATGAATGTTATGGGATGCCAGATTGGAGGTGTACATCTGTGTGGGTTGGCCAGTCATCCCACTGCCGTCTGTGTATCTGTATGCTTAAATGAATTAGCTATTATAAAAACACTGCATAAACAAGTTTAATGCTGTACACTTTCCTTTTGCTGATCTAAATGTATCTGAACTGCAGCAAAGCAAGCTAACAATGTATTCAATTACTCTTTCACTACTCTCATGTAAAAAGTTGGAAAGATGTGCACTTTAAACTGTTTCATCTCCAACACTGATGGAGTCTCTTTGACTCCATCTCCCTCCATGTCATTGGCAGCAATCTTTTTGCAGCCCCTCATGGCAGGAAGTACCACTGCATAATCCTGCAGTCAAAATCA
The DNA here is from genome assembly GCF_017590135.1 of Pyrgilauda ruficollis. Classification (NCBI taxonomy): domain Eukaryota; kingdom Metazoa; phylum Chordata; class Aves; order Passeriformes; family Passeridae; genus Pyrgilauda; species Pyrgilauda ruficollis. The sequence continues at coordinate 10,656,247 of NW_024523822.1, read as the reverse complement.
TTACCCAGTGACTGCCATCCACAAGGTCATTCAAGGTCGCTGAAATCCCTTCCAACCCGCTCAGCCTGGAGCAATGACTGCCAGAAAGCAGCACCAGATTGCCCTGCTACCAGTGCCAGGATACCAATATAGAAGTCAGGAGCTGTGAGATACCTTAGGGACTCCTCATACCTGAGGCCATCGTGCTGGCTATAAAGTCAGTCATGAGAATTGTAAAGAAATCACAAAGAAATCTTTTTTCTCTTGTGTATCTTAAAATGCTATAACAACTCTTTGTTGCTATTTTATTTTTGCACAGCACATAGCAACAAAGGCTTTGGGTTCAATTATTGTAACATTTACATTTGCCAGAGGATAAACATAGGAACCTTAGTGCTCAACACACTCGGTTAGAAGTGGGATACTCAGCACAGAGACAAATCACAGGGGAACAGGAAAAATCAAGCAGTTTCTATCTTACTGTATGAATAAACATTTAATAGTTTGACTTTATGCATCTTATTCTGAATATGCTGGTCAAATTGAATAAAAAATGGATTAGAAGAATAGTTTCTGTGTTTACTTAGAGAATTTGATCTTTGAGACAAATTAGAAACAATAAAACATTTTGAACTTTTTTTTCAGCTAACAGTTTGCAGGCTAATTTTGAATTTGATTTCGTTCCAAGCATGATAGCTTAGATTTGCCCCAGATGGACTTTCAGTTCTGTTCAAATTGCTTGACAGCACCATAACAGCCATTTGTAACTAAGTCTGCAGAAATGGGCTGGCACTTGCAGCCTACTAGTGCTGCTGATCTTTTTGTATGGGAAAAGCACCCATAAATCACAGTGCATTAAAAAGGCATACGCATCTCAAGCAAACATCATGGAGAATCCATTGTCCTGTAGATAAGTATACAAATAAGTGCAAAGCATCACTTAAATTTTATATAAGGCACATATTTTTTGGAAGGCAACCAATGCAGTTTCACATGCTGTACTTTTTCTAATCTGACTGACTCACAGTCTTGTGATAGTGAGATAAGCTAGGTAGGCAAATTTTTACAGAGTTGCAATTACTGAAATTGTCATTACGCTGCTCACTGTAAAATAAATATAGATAGAAGTGAAATTATGCACAGGCTAGAAGTAGAAAGTGTTTTGCTTCTGTTTGCTAAATTAATCTCTTCCTAAATGGCTGCAGGCCAGGTAGGTTAGCATTTGTGGTTTCAAAGGTTTTCAGCGCTTGCAATGAGCCATGAAATTACTGCATGCTGCTGAAAATGGCAGCTGATGAAAGGAAAAGAGCGAATCCCAAAGGCAGAAAGACAGGAGGAAGCAAAATTACAGGCAGAAAGTCTGATTTTTGATGTTGCTCATTGTGAAATGTACACCCAAACTTTTAATAAAACATAAAACATTAATAAACCTGCTAACAATTCCTTACAATTTCTTTTGAAGTCTCAGTATAATTTCTGAATACTTATTAAAACAGGCAATGATTCAATGGTGGCTGAGCAGTTTCTGTCTGCTGGATATGGTATATTGGTATACTAGTGACTTTTGAAATTAGATTTTTATTGATGTTTTTTAATTGAATTATCCAAAGGATTGATGTTTTCTGTTAATAATGTGACCCTAAACTCTTGAATTGTTGATCAAGTTTAACTAATATTAAATTAGATATTCAATGGCAAAACACACTGTATGATCAATGCTGCTTCACCAATCCAAATCCTCTCAACTTGGTTGGGAAAATAAATGTGGCTTAAGCTAATCATATTGCTGACAGCTAGTTTATTATATCACATGTATATGCAATAATAATGACAGTGTTACTTCTGGGGAGGGACAAAACAATGATTTTTAAGCACTAAGAAAAAGAGGATACTAGAAGAGGAATCATGCACAGCAGTAGCTGGGATACTTTAATTTAGTACCATTTTAGTTTAAAAGAAACATGCAAATGACAAGCCCTTTGGGTCAGTATCATGTGATCAATTCTTTGGCTGCATTATCTGCTACTTTCAAAGACTCACAATGTGGTAGAGTCATTTGTAAGTTCTTTGTAATTATTAAAACACAATTTTTGACAGAAGAAGCTTGTTGACAAAAAAAACTCACAACTATTTTCAAGGACATAACATTAAGACATTTTGTTTCTATTTTAAACAAAACAGAACAGATTAATGAATTATCCTAGAATATGGTTATATTCTCAAGGGTTCTGTGCAGGCAGACAACTTGCTTACTGTGATCAAACCCAATGTACTTTGGGGTACTTCCTCGCAGAAATAAGCCTGCATCCAGTATCTTTGGAGACTGAAAGAGCTTATACCTTTCTGATATGATTGGTTGTGTAAAGCAGTGTCTTTTTGTGGGCCCTGTAAATAGACAGATTTAAATCAGGCAAAACAAGCAGGCAAGAACTGAATTCAGTACTGTGTCTACAAGGCATAGAAATTGAGGTCATCCCAAAATTTCATTGATAGAGAGGAGTGGCTTTAAAGATTTCTTTACCTTAAGGCAGTACCTCTGACCTGAATTGTCTCCAAAATTTTTTACAAGTGTTCTGTAAGACACTGAAACTGTCTGCAGGTAAAGGTGACCACTGGAAGGGCAGTATAGAATGTGGTGGGGGGGAGAAGGTATTTTGGCAAAGGGACCTGGTCAAAGGCACTTCTGGAGGGTCACAGGCTTCTCAGGGTCTGTTGGCTTTTAATGTATCATCCACCTAAGGAAGAAACACACAGAAAATTGCATCCAGGCAATCACATTGTGATTTGAATGGAGACTTAGAAAATCATAGCCTGCCTGAACTGTATTGCCACTGTATCCCACACAGCAGAGCTGCCGTGGCCAAATATCTTCCAAACAGAAGAATACAGAGGGCAGGTGAATCTGCAGGAGAAATGTCACTGGTAAGAAGAAAGCAACTGCTAAATTGGAATCACAAGCATGTACATGCACATAAATTGGGATTTTGCGTGCATAAGTTCAGTATGTGCTAATGCATGTGCAAAATGTCACGCCCTTATCTATTCAGTTGCTCATTCATACCACACTAATCACTGTCTCAGCACCTAATTTTGAAGACTATAAATATTTTATTATCCACACAAAAATCAGAGGGGGAAACTGAGCTCAAGCTGTGCCCTGAGGAAAATAAAGCAAATTGTGCCACATAATAAAAGATAGATATACAAAACCATTGCATGGACATAATTCATATTCATATTGAGGATTCCTATATTAGATCTAGAGCAATCACATTATTCATTATATACTGTATGCTATAGAAATAAAAAGTGTGTACTACATATATATATTGTAGCATAAGAAGCATTTTTAATTATGTTTTTATTAAAACTTGAAACATAGAACTTGCTTACCTCTCGGTGCAATAGGAAGAATTTACTGCTGCACTACAGAAAAAGATAGCACAGCACATGTCCAACATTTAAAACCAAATTGTGTATACTCAATCTATGTTCTCCCTTACCAGACTGAAGGAATCTTATAACCCTGTCTTATAACAGAAGACAATGTCAGCATATACCATGTCCCACATGCACAAAGAATAGCACTGAGCTCAGTGAAAAAACCACAGTAATTTTGAAGTTCTCTTAAAGACCCAGGAATATTTCTGATTTAAGAGAAAGAAAGAAAGAAAGAAAGAAAGAAAGAAAGAAAGAAAGAAAGAGAGAGAAAAGAAAGAAAGGAGAATCATCCCAGGAATAAAAGTCTATTTAAAAACACATGAGAAAAAAATTAATTTAGAATAAAAGAATACTCATGAGTTTTGGGCTGGATTCTGCTGAAATTCCATTTAAAAAATAAAAATACTGTTAGAAATGAAGAGAAAGAGATCTACAGCTGAGGCAAACTAAATGCTTGCAGTGTCACTCTTTCTTCCTAGTTATGTAGAAGAGAATTTTTGGGTGGATGCTCCATAAGGAAACAATGCTATGTGTGATATGTAAAGATGCAGAGGTATGCATTATTTGATGGATTATTCTGTAATGGATGCATGGGGAATACCTAAGTGAATTTGGGCAGAGAAATAAATTAATTCCATATGTAGAGCACTGCACAGAGTGGAAATACAGTGCAAGCAGGACTCATAGAGGAAGTTACAATTTACGTGCAGTTTCTGTGAGGAAAAAAAGGGGCAGAAGGAAAGAAGGCACCTAAATCACTCATCAGGCCATGCACTGGCTCCCTGAATCAAGAGAAAATAGTTCTAGCTCCCAAAACTGCCACTCTTTGCTACTGAAAGAGAATTAGCTGAAGTTGGTTAGTTCATCAGTTAAAATTTTGAGTATATGTTGCATGGCTGAGCTGGACAGCAGAGCTTGCCCACAAGTGTTGTGCTACTGAAGATTTAAATCTGATGCTATACATTCTTTACTACCACCAATTAAAGAATTAAATATAATGATTACACCATGGACATACACACCATGCAAAAGCAAATAGGTCTATACTGCTGTGAATCAAAGCATTCTGCAATTTTGCCAAAATGATAGGAAGCATTTTCTAACTAGATTGCCATTTTTCTTTGTGGTTCTGTGGGCTCACATGCTCCCTCAGCAGGACTCATTTTGAAGATGGAGAGGTCTGACTAAGTGATTTGATTAAAAGTGATTGAAATCAAAGCTATTTCTTCTTCTGTAGCAGGTGGAGTTTCATAGCAAATGGCTTCATAGAAATGTGGGTTTATTTCATTTCATTTGACCTCCTCTCTTTCATGCACTGGATTAGAAATGAAAAAGAATCTCAAAACAAATGTCCAAAGAACTGCCATGACCTGTACAGTTTCACCCTGCAGTGTGCCCAAGGAAGCTCAAAGATCTCCATTTTGCCCTACCATAGTTTTCTTTGAAAAATTATTATTTCTTTTGGGAAGCAGTTTTCATTTATTCCCTGTAGGATACAACCTTTTTTCCTCATCTTTCTTGATCTTTCTTCATCTATTGTTACTAACACAATTCAATTTGTTTTGTTGCAGATATTTTGAAGCATAAATTGCAATTAAATGTAGAAACCTTACATGACATGATGCAGCTTTCGCCCACATGAATAAAAAAGGTTCAGAAGATTTTGGCATCGCTGAATTTGAAGCTGAACCATTGTTTTAATCTTGCACAAGATTGATAATATGTGCCCAGATGATATCTTCATCTACCTATGTATGTGAATGCTCTTAAAACTAAAGTATTATAGGCTTGGTGCAACTATTACTGAAACACAGTCTCAAAAAGTGGCAAGGACTTTGGTGAAGGGCCACAGGAATGACTGATAATGTAGATCTCAACGGTAGAGTGATACAAAGCTTTATTTCTCCAGTTTATCAAAGAGAAGGTGAAATAAGTAACTCGATTAGACCCTGAAACTAAGTGCTGAGGCAGAAGGTCTCTGTTTGCAGAGGGCTCCTTCTACCTTCAGAGTGAACAAGATCCAGTATGTGGCAGGTAAAGCCAGGAAAATTTCAAGTAGAAATGGCATAATGTTCTAAACACTGTAAATAATTAACTTCAAGAAGTTTTTACCTAAGGAGGTGATAGACATCACTGGGAATGCTACAAGTGATAGCTTTCTAAAGGCTACATTTCATCACAAATGCGTTGAAAGCAGTGAAGTTATAGCTTCTTTTTTATAGAGAGAGTAGAGTTAAATTATCATTGTGTGTCTTCTAGTTAAAAAAAAAAAAAAAAAAAAAAAAAAAATTTTGGGGGAAAATGGGCAAACAAAAGAACAGGTGGCAGTTATAAGAACAGACAAATCAGAGAAAAAAATTAGGCAAGCCAAGCCAAACCATTGTGAATTCCTCTTGTTGATTATTCAGGCCACATGTTCTCCTTTCAAAATTTGCCAAATCATTTGTGCTCACATAGGAGCTCATCATACTCAAGCAGATCACATTTTTCCACTCATAAAGTAGTGGCTTTTGAACTGTTAAAGTGATATTTAGTCAACAGAAAAGACAGAAGTACGTCCCCAGTAGAAAGGTGCATCAGGCTAAAAATGAGTAAGACCCCTCAGTTTCTGAAAGGAGTAGCACACCTGGGAGGGAGATAGCTAAGGCACATCCAAAGAGCCAATGCCTGCTTCCTGGTGTGCTGGATGGAGCCAGACATCAGCACAAGTCACAAGTAAAACTTCAGCTCACATCTCCACATTCCTTGTGACATCCCTTAGCTGCGCTGTTATCTCAGTCTGCCAAAGCTGTATGAGGGAAGAAGGATGAAACAGGCTGGAGATGCTTCCACTTGTCACCTTCCACACAGTTATTCTGCTCCCAGTGACCTGTGCATGCTGCCACTGCTGGGGGGCTGCTTGGCAAAGTTGCTACTCTGGGAAACAGTACTAAGAACTACTGGTAAAGACAGCCTCAACTAAAGGTCTACCTTCATCTGAAACACAAGTATGAAGACATTCTTAAGATACTCAAAGCAAAGAAATAACCTCAGCTCATGACTCCACTGATAAAGTCCCGTCCCTCCCCATGCACACTAGTGACAATATTATGTCAAAGGAAATTTTTAAAAATTTTTTATGCATTTCCTCCAAATACTGACTTTGGTGTTGCTCTCTCAATGCAGCTGCATGCAGGAGCACAGCAGGTTAAAGCTGCCCCGGCTGCTCTGGTGGTGAGTGAGCAGGGGCTCCAGGAGGCTGAGGATGCAGCCTGCTTGCTCAGGGCTTTGCTAATTGCCAAGCAAGGGATAGTTTTGTTATCTTGATTTGTGTTTGCAAAGGCCCTCTCCTACTGAACAGACCTCACTACCTTTTGTTGCATTTATTTCTACTCAGCTCACCAGCCTCTGTTTCACCACCTGCCTGGGTCATGGCCACCGGATGAGTGAGTGGAAAGTGACAGACTCATGGATGCATTCAGCATGTGAGAAAAATGGGTAAACCCCAAGCAGGACTTGGGAAAAAGTGTATTCAAAAACCATTCAGAATGGTTAAACACAGGCAAATGGGGAAATCTACATTTGCTTTTGTCAAACTAAAGGAACATATGTGTAAATTGTCATTTACTTTCAAGCCTCTGTTCTGCTTTCCTTAAAATTATAAATAAAAAAGGTCAAGCATTTATTTATACACATATATAAATTATATAAATATATAAATACACATATATCTATAGAAATCAGTCCTCCAAATGGTCACCTCTCCACATGGTGCCATGTGTGCTTGGGTATGTTATTATGTCATCAGGTAAATGAGGTGTGTTTTCTGTAACAGGGTAAAATTCTTGTTGGTTTACAGATGATGTCATCACATGTATTCTGAGCTTTTACATCTTTAGCAAAATGGTTGCTTTTCATCAATACATTTCTCCAACCTGTTCAGACTAAGAAAATAAAAAAAATTATGTTGAAATAGAGGGAATGGAGGGAATTCAAGGAGTAGGGTATCTGAAAGCTCTGTAACGGAGAGAATGTCTCCTTATGAATAGCCTCAGTAGAGATCAATTTGTCAAAACCCAAGAATGACACTCAAGGTATTTAGAAAGACTATAAAGATGTTTTATGAAGATGGCACAGGGAAAAAAAATACCCCTCTCTTATGAACAGGGAGTTCAACTTAGAATTTCAAATTAACTTATTGTATGATGCATTATTTAATAAATGTTAGCATTAATTTTTGAAGAGTTCAATTTGCATAGTATTACTGGGCCAAATGGTTGATGAGGATCACAATTAAAGAAAGATGCACCATCCTTTGGGCTAAAAGAGAAATATCAAACGAAGTCAAACCCTCATCATTACACAGAATAAAGGTGGCCTCTAACTGCCAAAAATATCAAGCTCTGTGACAGAGATATTTAAAGTTCTGATAACATTTAAATCAAATTTCTTATAGTCTGACCCTATGCAGAAGCTCAAGATCCTCTCCTAGACTCAGTTAAAATATTTCAAGAACAAAAGTTTCTAGCCTAGGAAAAAGATCCAGTGAAAGAGAAGTAAGTTAGACCTTCTTTTAGGTCAATATCTGATGTAAGTATTCACCATATCATCTATTACTCACTTTCTGATTTTTTCATGAAATATATTTCAGCAAAAGTGTTAGCATTTACTTACCCTGCCAGCTATATATGCTATACTAAATAGTATTACAGCTACAAATAAACATTGGCATTTAGAAGAAATGAACCATAAAAAATGGTCTTAGAGATTCACAGATTATTATGCTGAAAGAGATGATTGTGACCTCTACTCAGACCTTCTGCATAATGCAGGCCACAAGATTCTTTGAATTAATTCCTTATTGAACCAGGGCATCTCCAATAAACTTAGAGTTCAAAGGCTCCCATAGCCTACCACCTTTTCTATGGTACACAAAGGTCCTCCATGCAGATCCTAGCTTGCCACATCACCTTTGCCTTTGGATTCAGAAAAAAATATTAAATTAAATATTTTTCAAAATATTTTTCATACCCTTAAATATTCCTACATGAAAAAACACATCCCTCAGTGAAAAAAATTTAAGAATTTCAAGTCTTTCATAAAAAACTGGAAAATGTATACCAAGATATATTTTGATGAGAGGGTGAAGGGAGGAGTTGTCGGAAAAATCATCCAGTAAGACTTCAGCTATTTTTTTTTAGCTTCAGCACAATTGCCTTCGGGGACAAAAATTAGTTTCTTTTCTGATGTGCCATTTTGGAAAGACCCAAACCCTCAGCTGCCCTGGCCTGCCATCACTGCAGGGGATAGAGGGTTTCTCCCTCATCTTCATGCCTCTTGAGTCCTGTCTGCTTTGACACAGCCATAAAAGGCACTTCAGATGCTCTTAAGAGAAATTGATGCTGAGTACAATACTGATGAAGCATCTGGTGTTTCTAGCTTTGGACCAGGACTGCATTGTAGTTGGGACTGTTCAAAAAGGAGCAGAAGGAAAATCACATCATAAAGACAATGATTTGGAGACAAGAAGATGATAGCATGTATTTCAGTGTCTCTTCTCTTATTCTGGAGGTCCAGCAAAGAAGAAAGCACAAAAACTTGAAAGTTGGCCTGCTGGGAGTCAACAGCCACTTTTTAGCTATTGAATCAGTGCTGAGTGGACACTGGCTGGGCCTTGTACATGAAGACAAGTAGGACTTCTTTTTCTGAGGTGATAAAGAGTAAAGAATCACTTGAAGACTTGTATAGAGAGGATTCTCTTGAAAACCTGCCATTCCTGCAAGGATCTGCAAAATAGTTGTTACAATGACCAGTATTGTCTCAATATTTTCTCTAGCTTCCCTAGCTGCCTGCACCATCTGTTATTTTTTTAGAGTTCCTATGTCATAATATGAAAAGCTGAGCCATGGCTTGGATATGAAAACTAAAAATCAAAGGTATAAGACAAAGATCATGTCCATGTTAGTGGTGTGAATAGCAGGCAGAATGTTGCTTGTGCTTATAGCAATGCAGAAAGGTCTGGGGCAGAAAAGAACGAGATTTTTCTTAGTCATGCACTAAAGCTGAAACCACACCCATGAAGAGATGTAAAGGTTTAGCTTTTCAACACAAAGATCAGTTTCAGGACAGAGCACTGGAGATACATGAATATGATTCGTCTGCATGGAGATGGTAACTGAAGTTGGGTTATTTAACTAAATTGCCAAGGTATCAGATGCTGAGGAAATGTTGCAGCATTAATGTCTTCCAAGAGTAGAGCTGACACACAGCATAACATTGGGAGGCCAATGTCCATGGAAGCTTTGTCTGGTATTGAATGTTATGGTTCATTTTATCAGAATGGTACTCTGTGCTTGTACTCTCTGCTTTTCCTTAGCTACCCATCAACTGCCAGGTCAAAGTGTTGGTTATAATCTTTAAATCCCTACAAAGCTTTAGGGTCTGCAGTTCTGGAGAGTGTCTCTCTATTTTATATTCTCACACAACAGTTAATCCTAGTTATGGTTGTTTCAGGTAAATAGGAAAAAGAAGTAAAGGATGTTGTTTAATGAAGCCACAACACAATTTATTTGAGAACTATTATCTGCATCATGAAGCCATTTGTAAATTTTCCCCAACTGAAGAAGACTGCCATTAACTCCACCCCACTGAGCCACTGGATTTGTTTGCTTATCAGATACTAGAAACTGGAATCTATACCACTATTTTGTTAGCAGATACTTTTCCCTGATGCCATTTCCGATGTAGATTCATGAGGAAATATTTTCCACCAAGGACTGAATAGCCTCATTAGAGAATTCTCCAAAATAAATTTTGGTTAATAGTACATGGGTAACATTATTACTGATTAACCAGCCAGGATAAAGCAATAAATCCCATACTGAAAAATATAAAGGTGAGAGGAACAATATTTTGAAAGCATCTAACATATAATATCTCCAGCTGAATATACTGATCTTGGGATAAGGAACACTAATCTAAATACGTGAGCAGGATCAGACTTCGGAAAGACAGCAGAGTTTTTATCCCTTTCTGTACCTAAATTTACATCCAATAGTACATAGGAGTCAGAGGGAAGTGGGGAAGTAGGGTGGAGAGATGGACCCTGAAAAATATGTCCTTCTCATTCTAGCTCAATATACAAGACAACATTTTTTCTGGGAACTGTGTGCACTCTATTGTCCAAAGCTATGTTAACATCAGAGTAACTGCTTTGAAGAAGCAGTAACTTCTTCTCCTTTCTTCTCCTGGTATGACAATGGCCAGCAACTTGGGGGTTTCTTTAATGCTGTTTACCCATTCATAAACTAAGGATGGTAAAACTTTCCTTAAACACAACCTATCATATTTGAGAAGCCTTGGCAGTCCAGTAACATTCCCACTTACTGGAGAAGGGGAAGCATAATAAACTCCCATTTTTAAAACAGGAGGAAAAAAAGACCCAGGAAATACAGGCCAGTCAGTCTCCTACCTCTGTAACAGGCAAGATCATGTCACAGTTTAACATCTGTCCTTGGTGACAAGGACAGTGGGATTGAGAGCACCCTCAGCAAGTCTGCTGATGACACCAAGCTGTGTGGTGTGACTGACCTGTGGAGACAAGGAATGCCATCCAGGGGGACTTTGACTTGACTGAGAGATGTGTGAATCTCATGAAGCTCAGCAAGGCCAAGCACACGCGGATCAGGGTAGTCCCAAGCACAAATACAGGCTGGGCAGAGAACAGTTTGAGGTCAGCACTGAGAGGGATTTGAGAGGGCTGGTTAATAAGAAGCTCAACACAAGCCATCAGTGTGCACTTGCAGCCCAGAAAACCAACTGAATCCTGAGCTGTATCAAAAGCAGTGTGGCCAGCAGATGGATGGAGGTGATTCTCCCCCTCCACTCCTCCCCCATGAAAGCCCACCTGGAGTTGTGTGCCAGCTCTGGGGGTCCTGGGATAAGGGGGATGTGGACTTGCTGGAGTGAGTTCAGACAAGGGTCATGAGGATGAGTAGATGGCTGAAGCATTTCTCTCACGGAAAGAAGCTGACAGTGTTTTTTCATCATGAAGAAGAAAAAGCTCTGTGCAGACATTATGGCAGCCTTTGAGGACCTGAAGGGAACTACAAGAGTGCTGGAGAGGGACTGTTTATAAGGGCACACAGGACAAGGTGGAGGGCGGATTTAGATTGCAAGGATGTAGGTTTTGATTAGAAACTAGGAAGAAATTCTTTATTGTGAGGGTGGTGAGGTACTGGGACATGGATGGAGGTGATTCTCCCCCTCCACTCCTCCCCCATGAAAGCCCACCTGGAGTTGTGTGCCAGCCCTGGGGGTCCTGGGATAAGGGGGACGTGGACTTGCTGGAGTGAGTTCAGACAAGGGTCATGAGGATGAGTAGATGGCTGAAGCATTTCTCTCATGGAAAGAAGCTGACAGAGTAGTGTTTTTTCATCATGAAGAAGAAAAAGCTCTGTGCAGACATTATGGCAGCCTTTGAGGACCTGAAGGGAACTACAAGAGTGCTGGAGAGGGACTGTTTATAAGGGCACACAGGACAAGGTGGAGGGCGGCTTTAGATTGCAAGGATGTAGGTTTCGATTAGAAACTAGGAAGAAATTCTTTATTGTGAAGGTGGTGAGGTACTGGGACTGGTTGCCTGGAGAAGCTGTGGCTGCCCCACCCCTGGAAGTATTCAAAGCCAGGTTGGATGGGGCTTTGAGGAATGTGGTCCTGTGGGAGGTGTCCTGGCCCATGGAGGGGAGGCTGGAAGTAGGTGATATTTAAGCACCATTCCAACTCCATCCATTTCATGTTTCTATGGTTCAGTGATGATTCTGTGAAGAAGCTTTGAAATCTCTCTTGAAAAGTGCTATATTGATGTTAAAAATTTGCATTAATCTATTTGCAGTTTGAAAATGCAAGTTAATGTAGTAATAATTGTGCCTTAATTTGTTGTAGCTTGAATTGCAGTTGCTATACCTGATACTTACCTCATTTCTAATGAAGAAAAGTTGGGGATGTATTTAAGAAGTTTTGAGCACATTTAAGCAGTAGGTACCTGAAAGTGTATTTTATGAAACTTTATGGCAGATTATGCTAAGAAAGAATCCACCTGAATACACCTGTGTTGAAAATATTTTTCCAACTAAAACGTCTTGGCAATTTGAAAAAGGCCCTTGTATATAATGCTAAAAGTAATTAAAACATATTATGAACAACTTCCTTGCCAAATTATCCTGCTTACATGGCAACATTTTTCAAGTTACGCAGCCACTAAAGAAGCTTTAATAGAAAAAAAAAATAAAACAAACAGCAGAGCCATTATCTTTGAAAATTTATTTTATAACTTCATATCAATCGCAAACTAAATCCTTGAAGCTCTGGATGCCTTGAATCCTTGATGCTCAAAATGCCAAACTGCTGTTTATTTGGAGGGCTTTTTTTGCTATTCGGCTTTAAAACTGAGAAATGAAAGTTTATAAGGCAAGTAATTATCCAGTCTGGTTATGGTGGTGCCCTTGGATGCTGCTATAACTTATATTCTTAGAGTATGAAGAGAAAAAGCAACAAATATAAAATAAAGAAATAAAGGCAAAAAGTGAACATTATTTCATGGGTTATACCACTATGATATTAGAGACTGGTTTTAACTCTTTAGATGTACTCTCTGACCCTTTATAGATCTGCTCTTCCAATGGCCCTTGTTACTTACAGTAAGATTAATCCATTCACATATCATTCCTCAAAAAAAAGCCATTAACACACAACAGTGAAATGTGATCCAAGGCAATGAAGTTAAAACATCCTCTGGTCAAGTTAATTTAAGATTTTTTCTCTGTCACTAATAGACTAATGGGAATTATGACAGGTGTTGTTAAACTGTTAAATATATGAGCCTTGATACCATCTGAAGCACATTTTTCTTTTTGCCTGAAGATCAGTATTTAGTAGTTTAGAGGAAAATATTATTTTGGTTTTCTTTGTTAAAACAATGTGAAGTGGAAGTCCCATTAATAAAAGATGTCTGTTGAGAATAAATAATTCAGGTAGGGTGTTGTCAGCTGAAAGATGTTGTCACCCAATAAATAGTATTAGTTGCATTGTCCAGTTGTGATTCAGAGAATTCTGGACCCAGCAGCCTTTGGGGGTTAACCTCTTACAGCTACAGTAAGAGGCATAAAACTCTAAGAAAAGTTGAAAATATCCAGAGTTTATCTGAAAATCTTCAGAGTTTAGCTATGTTTAGTATTTTTATAATCTCTGGTGTATTTAGAAGTTCTAATTACCTAAGCATGGTATTGATGAAGTATGAAATGTTTAAAGCATAAGCTAGTATCAAAGCTGCACTTGTTTCAGAGAAGGTATTTAAAAATATGTCTCTTTCTGTTTGTTCCAAGATGCACTCTCAGATACCAGACCAAGTGCTTTGCCCTCAGAGGACTTGCTTCCTTCAAAGGAGGTCATCTACCTCTTTAGTGCAGAACTCTTGGCTCAAGATGTCCCAGGGCTCCACCTGGCAGATGGGAGTCCTGGAACTTTTTTCTTTGTGATGGATTTTCAGTTGAAAGTGCCTGATGTACTGTGAGTTTTGTCAGAGACCACCAGGTCTTTTATTGCAAAACAATAAAACACCTTCTGCGTGCCTTGGAGCATGAATGAAATCTGAAGGTACTGGAGATACAAACAAGAACTTTGAGGCTATTTGAGACATAGGATGTTCTTGTATTTCTTTTTAGATCTAGCCAATGTTGCTCATCACAGGGGCTCTGAACTCTTAGGGAAGGACCAAGGGTGGAATACTGTCTGAGCTTGAATCACTGACAGCACAGCCATTTCCAGTAACACTGCTGGGATATAAACCTATATCTCTATTTCTTAAGTGCATTACATTATTCAGAAAGCTAATAATCAGGAAAGAAACTAAATAGCAGATGAGATTTCATTGCAAACATTGGAAACCAAAAAGAAAAGGTCAATCAACTGACCTCACCAAAGTTCAACATGGTTTAACAACATAGTAAGAAGGTGAAACAGTTTGGAGAAGTGAGGGAGTCTGTTCTACTATTGTGCTGGCAGGCCCTAACTCGAGGAACAAATCACACATTTCCCAAGAAATTTGTTACTTTGCCATAGACAAGGCAAAGAGCCCTTGACAATCCAAGATCTAATCCAGTCTAAGTATTAACATGTGACTTACATGAATTTGAATACTCATCTCCACTATTAGTATTCCACATTACTGGTTTGATTGCATTCTATGATCCAAGTTCTGCCTTTCAATATCTCTGCAAATCACTGCATATCTCAGATCTCTGCTGCGCGTGTGCAGAAGGAACATTCCTCTTATGCTGAATTGTAGGATAGAAAATCACAACAATTTGAATGGTAATATGGTTGTAGGAGTGAGGTCTGATATATTTTATTAAAGTAATTCCTCTTTTTACCATAAATCATAAGCAGAGAAAATTATTTATCATATTTTTTCAGTATCTTTATTTAAAAGATTAGTTAAAATATTTTAGTTACTTGTATTAAACCTTAATAAGAGCCTATAGAAATTAAAAACAGGGGTTGTAAGTGAGATATCAATTAACATAAGAATCAATTTAATGGTAATTTAAATAGCTAACTTATAATTTTTGCATAATGAAGTGGCCTGTGGGCTTGAAGTTCTAATCACGACTAATTAATTTAAAGGATGTTACTTTTTATTATCATTGAAATGTCTGACAGGTGATAAAACATTTAGGGTTTCAGTCACAAACTTTTTACATCAGCTATAATATAAGGTGACAGGTTATATAAACCCTTTCCCTGAAAAATGAATATTTAAGGAAAATAGTGTTAAGCAATTTGGATCAAATTCAGCTGTGGTAGAAATAGGTGAGAGTCCCATGAAGAAATTATGTTTGCCTGTGTGAAGGTTCAGTTTTATCTTATCTTTCAGCAGGACCAAGATTGTGAAATTCTGGGTCTCTTTGCTTTGTGTACAGATTCTTGTTGAAATGATTGTATGCATCATGCAAGGAAGTCTTCACTGAGTGACATTTTCAGTCAAATATTTCTTTCATTTGCCTTTCAGGAATCAGAACAAAATTAAAAGGTGACCTAATCAGATCTTAATATGTGGTATCTTCTTTTAAAGGAAATATTGGGTCAGGGTGAAGACAGCTCTTGTTCTCTCCCCCAAGACACCGTAGCTGCAACCCGCAGTGTGTTTGTATCCTCACCAGGTATACAAGAGGTCTGTACGATCCCTGTGCATCCAGCACCATGGCATTCTGTGTGAGGTCTCTGCTGCAGCCTGCTCTCTCCTCCACCTCCCACTGGATTCCTGCCCCGATGGCCCTGAGGTTAAAAAGGTTCTTCACATCCTTCATTTCTTTCGCTTGTAGGTAATCCAGGTTGTAGGAATCTCCAATAGCAGGGAAAGAGGGCAGGCCATAGAGTAAGTGAGGATAACACAACTCCGAGGCCTGTAGTCAGCATCAGATGGGAAATGGAGTGAGCCTTCAAAGGGCTGCCTGAGATGTGCCTCTAGAGGTGAATCCAGAGCCCTTTCCCTGTGGTCAGGAGTCTGTTCTTGTGGCCTTTTGAATAGTGTGTGAAGGCAGCTTTTCCAAAGCAGGTATCAAGTCTCAGTGATAGAGCAATGGAACAAAGCTCTATGGAAATTGAGCCCAGGCTATCTCCAGAAGCTGCAGGAGCAGGGCTGTACCGGGCTCTAAGGAGCACCTGTAATCTCAGCAACTCATGTAACTAGATAAGCTGTCAGAAAATTTTTGAGATTTGTCAGCTGTCACCCAGCTCACAGACCATGGAAGCAGCTTTCAGGAGTTACAGTAATGCTTCCCTCCATTCTGTGAGTGACACCCTATGGGGAAACCTCCCAGGAACCTGCATGCAATATTTTTGTTAGGATAAAGAAGGAAAATTATTACTTAAGTGAAATCCAATATTAGACCCCTGCACATAGAAAAAGGAGTTAGTGTGTTGCCATGTTTCACCAGGACTAGGAAAGTTAACCTAGATTTTTAGCAATATCTTCCAGGGGACTGAAGAAATGATTGGTTTTTGCTGCTGTCAGTGAAGGAATTCTTGGTGGCTAGACCGTCACTCAACAAAGAGTTGAAAATGCGTAATTTTCATACTGGTAGGAAGATAAATGTAATTAGAAATTAGATTTTTAAGATGCACTATTTTCCTTTCTGTAGAACACCTTAAATTCAGCAATCCATATTCAAGTTTTTTAAAAGTTCGATGAGACACTCTTTCATAAACAAATTATTTCATATCACAGGATCCAATAACAATAATAAAGAATAAATTATTTAAATCTTTGAAAATCTAAGAAAAAAATTGAAAAAAATAGGCAACAGTAAAGGTAGGATCAGTAATGAAGTGTATATGAAATTATTAGGACTACATAGATAAGGAGAGGAAACCTGTGTAGGAACCATGTGCACAAAACTGACTATTAGTGGACAAAAACTGACTATTAATAGTGGACATATGGGCCATTGGTACATCAGAAAAAGCACAAAGAAACTACTATACAGACAATAATGTATGGATGAGTAGGAGGCAAGATCTGTATGAAAATCTTTACATCATGCCACATGATATTACATGAAGTTACATTATGTGCTGGGTTTGGCTGGGGTAAAATTTTTTTCATGGTGGCTGGTATGGGGCTGTGCTTTGTATTTGTGTTGAACATGGGATTGATATATACATTTTTTATACATGTTGAGCGGAGCCTACACAGAGCCAAGGTCTTTTCTGCTTTTCTTACTGCCACACTGGTGAGGAGACTAAGTGTGCATGAGAAATTGGGAGAACACCAGAAATCTGGGACAGCTGAGCCCAACTGACCAAAGGGATATTCCAGACCATATGACGTCCTGTTCAGTATATAAAGTGGGGGAAGAAAGAGGAAGGGGGGCGATGTTTGAAGTGATGGCATTTGTCTTCTCTTGTAACCACTGCATGTGATGGGGCCCTGCCCTCCTGGAGATGGCTGAACACCTGCCTGCCATGGGAAGTGGTGAATCAACTCTTTGTTTTACTTTGCTTGTGTGCATGTTTTTTGCTTTCCCTGTTTAAGAGTCTTTATCTCAATCCACAAGTTTTCTAGCTTTTATCCTTTGATTCTCTCTCCAGTCTTGCTGGAGTGAGTGAGCAGCTGTGAGATACTTGGTGGCTGGCTGGGGTTAAATCATGACTATGTAAATAAACACTTTTAGCTTAGTAGATTCCAAAATATAAAATGCCATACAACCCCCACAGTAAAGAGGGAGCATGCCAGGCTCTTTACATTGCCCTAAATACAACTAATACATAGGAAGAACCCAAATGAAAACCACATTTTGTTTATACAAAGATATTCAGCTAATTGTGTTCAGTTATTATCATAGAAATTACATGTTTTCTGCTTTAGCTACATTCTGCCACAGTTAATAATTAAAACATAAACACGTGAAACACTAATTTAATGGCAGACTTTGTAATTATACAAGTACCATAAATGTTTGTTTTGTAAATATATGTGAAATTCTTTTGTACATACTGTAATTAGTAGATCATAAAAATCAGAGACTATCTCAAAAGGAAAAACTGGCCTATTTTTTCTTCTGAAACAACTGTAATTGTAAAGGAGCCATCATCAAAACAGGTTTTTCAGAAAGCCTCAAATACCCAAGTGCAGAAGTTAGTCAACATGTGTCTATTGACTGTTCTACTGTTTTGTTCATAGCAAATTATAGCTGTTGGCTCAACATGCTCATAGCTGTGTGAAGAAACCCTGCACAAGTGTGGTAGTGCTTGGGGGCTCACTGAGGAAAAGGCAGGGCTGCCAAACCTGTTTTGAAGTCTGAAGAAAAGTGACAATAACTCCAAGGGCAAAGACCTTTATTTGAGCAGTCACAGGGAAAGATTTGGATTTACATCCTATGGAGGGTTTGTCAGTAAAAAACATCAGGGGTTGGAAATATTTGTTTGCAAAGAACTTGCCCAGACTGTGCCTTTTTGTTGTTACCTGGCTCAGTGTCTCTTCTTCTGTGTTTATCTGATGGCAAAAAAGTTGGGGAAAAAAGTATAGGCAGAAGAAATATCTAAAAGGAAGTAACTTGGAGGGGAAGAAGGGAAGAAATAAATGGACTGTGCCACAGGGGAGCAGGACCTAGGCTAAGGAAAGCACTGAGGCCAGAAAGGAGAATGATCCACAAAGGCAGGTGGTAAGACAGAGGACAAGGTAGAGATCTCTGAAGATTTGAGATAGAAAGGAAAACAGTGATGGTCTTCAGTAAAACAGAAAGAAAATGAGACAGGCTTCCAGTTTCTTGCCAGCACCTCTTTGGCTTTGATGCTCTTGTCATCCTCCTCAGCTTTCTACAGAAAAGCTGGCAGCTTGGGTGACCAGACAAGCTCCCCTTCACACACCACAGCTGCCTTCCTCACAGGCAATTACTTTCATTTTCTTTTGCCACTCAGTTGTTTTTCGTTTGTTTATTTTTGAGCCTTTGCATTCTTGCAGCTGGACTTCTTTAATTTATTTTACAATAGGGATGTTGTCTGACAACACTTTTTAAAAGGAAACACAAGATGAAAAAGCTGGAATTCCAGCCCCTGGAATTCCTATAATCACTGGCTGTTGTCTACAACTCCTGTTTCTCATCATGCTCAGTCTTTTCTTTTTATCTGAGAGTAAAATCTCTGTGAAGCACAGATGCTGTGCTGATTTTTCCCTCTCACCTGTTACACCCCTCCCCAGAGGATGTTACTGCTAACTCTTTTCTTTCCATTAGGACTCTCTGGGCTCTAGAAAGAGCCTTCTCTGGGTGAAGAAGCAGAATATCCACCCGGGCCTCCAGAGCTCAACCATCGCCCACCCTCTGGTTATTTTAAAACATTAACCTAGTTTGCTATTCAGAAGGGACATCTTTTGGACACTGTTCTAATACATAATTAGGCTTGAGTGAACAATTTTTGGTATTTTTCATAATTTTTTTTTCATTCAGGTCACCCTTCAATTCTTCAACTAGAACCATCACCTCCCCTTCAAAGACTGTTTGAAAGCCAACTCTGTCAACACACTTCTCAAATCAGCATCCGAACAACCAGACAAGCTGCTTCTATTGACTTCTGCTGCTGTTTCAGCACATAAAACATCTTCTCATTTTGTGTCCCATCTTCACCTGCCCTTGTAGTCATGTTGCCTCATTTCAATGTTTCCTTTGAAATCCACTCAATCATCAGCAGCTGAAATCTTTTCTGAAATCCATCCATGCACAGTTCATGTATCCTGGTGAGCCTGTTCACTGATGCTTATCTTCACACTGCTTTCATTGAACTGGCTTTTACATTCACACCAAGGCTGCTCTGAAGGGTTACCTATGTACATGCAAGCAGTCCTGCACAGTGAAAAAAATTCAAAAGGAAGTATTGCAAAAACACCCACTTCTGATTCTCTAAGGTCCAGACACTGCAGCAGAGGATATGTGTTCAGATCTACATAGATAAAAGGAGAACATCAAATGCATGCAAATTTCTCAATTCTTATTGAGATGAGCATCAAAACCATACATAGGACACTTGGATTTACTGCTACATTTTGTCTGTGCTCTGGTCTTTTCCTAATAATTCCTTGCTTTCTGTTTTGGTTTTGTTAATTTGTTTGTTTTTAACAGCTACTGTGTGTTATGCTAATGTTTTCTTAGAATTACCTATTATGACTTTGGGATTTCTTTACTGTGTGGTAACAGCTCAGAGCCTAATATCATGTTTGTAAAATTAAGCTTGTTTTTCTCCAACTGCATTACTCTGCATTTATTAGCACTGAATTTCATCTCCCATTTTACTGCCCAATTACTCAACACTGTGAGATCCTTCCACAGCTCTTCAGAACCAGCTTTCATTTTTACTACACTGAATAATTTAACATCATCAAGCTTTATCAGTCTCTACCACCTTTTCTAGATCCTGTACAAATATGCTGAATAGAATAAGCCTTAGCACAGGTATCTGTAGGGTGCACTATTTTCCCTCTCTTAATGACCATTTACTCCTATCTTTCTTTTGCTACCTTTTAAGCACATTTATCTGGGCAAGATATTTATCTGTTCTCGCTGAACTGATCACAAGTAAGGTGAAGACTGGTGAAGCCTCTGAAATGTCAGAACACTGTTGTCTCATCCTCGTGCACATGCTCAATGAGTCTTTCAAATAGATTACCTGAAAAAACAGTTCCCTGTGCAAAACCCATATTAACACTTCTGTCTATACTGGTCAAATTGCTTGCTGATTAATTTATTTTATGGTAATTTCCACAAAGCTTCCCAGATAGGACATCAGACCCAGAGCATTTAGGGGACTGTTTTAAAAAAACTAGCATCTTATTTGCAACCCTGTATATCAAAGACATGGAGGAAGATCCATGTGATAAGTCATGCTCTGTGAACAAAAGATCAAAACCTTTGTGGTACAGTTTCAATATGTACTCATGTACATACAATCAGCATCTGAGGATTTATTATTATAGAATATATACATTAGAAAATACCAATATATATATGATATCATATCAACTCATCAACTCATTTTCTGACATTTTGGGTTCAAGCAGACTCTCTAATGCATTCTCCACAGAGGTTCTAGTGTTGAAGCCTCTTTACAATGAGCACAAATGCAAAAAAATTCTTCAGCTTCCCAGCTACAGACAGGTTTCTGGTAAGTGTTTGTCACTCTTTCTGATCAACTATTGGTCCCTAAGATACCTGAGAACATCAGAAAAGCTTTTTGGTCTTGAAATATTCATAAAAATACTGGTTAAAAATAATAGGTTTAACAAACCTCCTGTACATGATGCTTTATGTTCCCAGCCCTTCCTTTATCTCTCTGGCTATTTTGTTATATGCTGTGGGCCCCAGACACAGTGATAATCTGTGACACTTGTAAGCATTACCTTTTGATTATCTTTGTCACTTTACAATTGGAAACAAAGGCATTGAAGCATCCAGAAGAGTTAAGAGCTAAGAATGGGTCTAAGATCTTCTCTGGCAGGTTTCAGGTTCTGCTGGATGACTAAGGCAGTCCTATGGGTCTGTCTGCAGAAGGTTCTACATGCTTAGCTGATGATGTGCTTCCCTCTCATCCCCTTTTCTTTCCTAAGCCATGCCCCTGCTAATCCTTTACTGTTTTTTCAGTGGGTGGTTTTAAGAGAGGAGCCAATAAAAATAAAGGAGTCCTCCCAACATAGAAAATAAAAAACAATAAAGCAGAAAATTTTACCTTTACAAAAATAAGCTAAAGAGAGCTTATATCTTAGGCCCCCTCTGCCTCACCATGTGCTGTGGGCTGAGAGCACACAGGGCAGACCCCTCATGTGCACATATTCTCTGCTGACATCCTCTTCTCTGTTTACACCATGTACTACAGTCCAACCAAGCCCCATTTGCTGAACAGTCAAAACATTAGGTCAAATCACCATGGGGTTAAATTCTTACCTTTGTTAAAATATCCACTGTTATATTTCTTTAAGTATGAACTTGAGGAACTCCCTAAAGTCTATTTCAGACACTGTGGAGAAACACTTTTGTTAGCCACTATTCCACACATCTGTCTTTCCAGTACAAGGTAAAATTGCATCAATTGTATTGCAATTGTATTGATATTAGTAAGCTCCACACCATCATTTTGGTAAGTTTTTTATACTTTTATCAGAGAATCAGCAAGGGACAAAAAGAAAAAAAATGCTGGTGAGAATTTTATTACAAAGGCATGTTCCAATAAGTTTTTCATTCCTATTTTTTGCCCCAAAGAACATAGCATAGCCTTGGAAGTAAAAAAGAAAAAACTTAATAAGGGTTAAAAAACACCTGCCTGCAGAAGAAGAAAGAAATGAAATAAGGAACAACAATTTGCCACCTGCATTGTCTGCCTTTGATGAAAAGAAAACGTCCTCCTGTGGATATCTGGTATTAGGTTAAAGAAGACAGTAAAAATTCAACCAGAGTCAGTAAGGTTTGAGCTATTCAAAAAGAACACACAAAAATAGAAAGGAATGTTTGCTTTCTGCATATCTCAGGTATATCACCTGTATTTTCACTGGGTATGCTTGTATCTTCTCTACAGCTTTTATCCAGATACCTTTCCTTCTGCTGTATACTGTTTTTGCCTTTCCATTTTCTCAGAAACTGGGATCACTGTCCAAGTTCCAAGGTATCAGACATGAGTTTCTCTTTCACTGAATATTTTGTCTCACATACCTCAACTCCATTTTTGTGCAAGATGAGTTGGCTCAACACAAAGCAATACTCTAGGGAATAAAAGTATTTCTTTTACTATCATGTGACTTTTTAATCTGTACTATATTAATGAAAATTTTCATGGGAAAAAGCCCCACAGTAATGTTAATAGAATGCCTTTTAACTGAATATGCCAGGCTTCTCTGCCGGGGATTGTTTAGAAATCAGAGCTGTCTATAGCCCTTCATGTCAGATGATACTCAGCTAAGGTGCACTACATGAAACAGGAGTTCAGTTTTTCTCTCATCAGCAACATACACAGGAATTGATAGCTGAGGCAGTTTGTGAACATAATAGAGCCCCAAGAGTGATTTTAAGCTTGTATTCACTACGTGGCCATCTGCTGTTATTTCGAATAGAAGTTTTATTAACTTTTCCATTTTAACCATAGTATTTCTACAAAGGTCACAATTAAATATTAACACTTCCACTTGCAAAAAAATTAATCATTCCTTTTCTACTAATAACACTTGGTCTTTGCTTCTGAACATGTCATAAATGTGATAAAGAAAGTGCTAGAGTGCAAGGGAGGTTTCATCAGCAATCTGGTCAGTGAGGTTAGAAAATTTGTGTGTCATTTCTTTCTCTCAAGTGAAGAGTTATTAGTTTGTTTTGTGATGAGAAGAAAAATCATGCACATTTTAATCTTCATGTGCATATTCTATTTTGGAAATACAGAGCAGGTTTCTTACTGAGCATATTACAAACTAGAATTTAGAGGCTGGGACTACTAAAGTTGACATATCCACAAATGGTTCACTTCAAGCTGACATGCTAAGTAGGATAGTTTTTGATAAAATCTGATTGTTTTTGTTTGAATCACTTATGAAGCACTGATCACATCTGCAGCACTTATTAGCTAATGCAATTTAAAGTATACAATGTTTGGGAACTTGCAGTGTAGTAAGTAGGTAACAAGAATCCAGAAAGAAGCACTCATAACTTTGAAGATACCAGTCTTGAGTTTTCTTGCATATGATTTAAATGCCTGAAATGATTGCCTGGGATGTTTGAGGGTTTTTGCATTTTAGATAGAAACCATGAAGCATAAAGAGTTAAAATTCTGAAAAGGCTGAGATGAGTATATTATGAAACCATGGATTTTATTGCTTCTTGAACTACTGTTCTTGAAATAACTTCTGATTCAAAAAACTGATTCAAAAAACTGATTCAAAAAACTGATTCAAACTTCTGAATTAAAGGTTAAGGGAGTCCACAAAACAGAGAAGACATTCTAAAAAAATGAAGCCAATGAAACAGTGTCAGAGCCACTGCAATGACTCTTTATATCAGAAGATAACTTAATTAGCATAAATCATCTGGGAAAAACACAAGCAAAAGGCAGAATTTACAGCAATCTTGTCACCAGGAAGGCAACATCTCTGATGTCTAAAGTCTTTCAACACTGAAGGCAGAAACAAACTGGCAAGAACCTGTAATCAGTTTCCCAAAGGCAAACTAAGTGTAAAGAGAAATAAAATATATAATATGGAGTGGGAAACATGAGTATTGCAGTGCATCTTAGGTTCACTACATAATACATGGAACTGTGAATAATGTTTGGAACCCTTTTAGTGTTATCCTTATTTAAGTGAGCTGAGTTAAGCCAGTAAAGAGTTTTTAGAAATCCATCATCACATGCATGTCTTACTTTAAAAAAAAAAGGAAAAAAAAGCAAACAAAACCAAAACCATGATCACCATGTTTGAAACATTTAGAAAATGCGGAGCTGATAGTATGCCAATTAAACTAAACCAAACACTAAATTTACTATAGCAAGGCGCAAGAGACATGGCTTGGCATGGAAGTAATTTCCAGAAAAAATAATCCACTGAAGATTGTTTCGTACATTACAACCACGTGGACTGTCAGATGCAATGATACACCACAGAGCCTTATACTGAGTTCAGGTAAATCCTTGTAGGGACCTGGAGAACACAGGAAAACCCTGCGGTACTACATGAAACCTATTGTGTACCAGAGCAGATTATTTTACCACCAATGGAAAATTTACGAACTCCAGATATTGTCTGTGGAGTGTTTCTTTATTGGCAAAATCTTTTGCTTTCTGAAACGAAAATATCTTGTCAGGAAGATTTTGAACATCTAAAGATTGAAAATATAACCCACTACCTCTCATTATTTCATCATAACTTGGTCATACTTCCAAGATATTACTTTTCTGAAGAGGAAATGAATCATATCAATATGCCAGGGAAGAGAAAAAAGATCAGATAAAGGGGATTGTACTGCTCTGCTGCTGTAAACACTATATAGCTGTAGCTCTTGGCAAGCAAACACCAAAGCCAGGGCAATGAATGCACTAACTAAGCTTATTTCCTGAGCATGAAGGGACTCCCTGTTAGCTGTTAGCAGCACCAAGTTTGTAGAAACTGCCCTGAAGTACTGAGTGGGTATCCCCACACAGGACAGCCATGATCCCAACATGCAGCTGGCTGCGCTGTGGCACGTGCCTTCCCAAATTAATTGTCTCCTTGATCTGAGGTTTTGAACAGGCAAAGCACTGCCAAAGTGCTTTTCCTTCAAGTTATGTAGTTAATTCATCTGATGCTGTCTCAGATAAATCTGAAGATAGGGAAGAGGTCTCTCCTTTGCTCTTAAATTTTAAATGAAAATAACAGTAAAACACAAAGGATTTTCAGGCCAACACCAAAATGTACAGAAAAGCACACCTTCAAGGAGAATGCATTTTGAAAACTCTTGTCTCCTGCCAAGATGAATAGTAAAAAACCACTTTATATAGAAAAGGGATACTAGGAAAATAATGAAACAGACACCAAAATGAGGATTCTCATCACAGGTTTTAACCATTACCATTGGATACTCTGTGAGATCTACAGAAAGGCAAATACGAGTGACATCCATCCTTATTACTGTGTTTTATAGCTACTCATGTAGAGTTTCACTAAGGCTGCAAGAACTAGAATCAGTGTAAGGTCTCTTAGCATTCACTGGAGAAATGCAGTCCATCCTCATCTTCTGGAAACATCTGACCTTATTCTCTGACTTCACAGAAAATTGAAGCCCCTAATGTAGACACCACAGTTAGGTACCTCACATCAGATAACTGAGTTTGAGTCTCTGTTTGAAATTAAGAAACCACAGATTAGGTCAACCATAAGTTCAATAAATGTACTGGGAAAAATACATGGAGAAAATACATTTACCAATTTAAACATAAGAAGCCAGGTTGGTGAAAAGATTATTTTGATTTATAAAGAAAATATTCAAGTACTGTAATGACATTCTGCTCTACACATAACATCTTTAAGTCCTATATGCAAAACTTCATTTTTAACACACACACCCTCAAACATATGGGTGCATCATCACTGCTCTACACCCTTCCTGCATGGGGGACTGTTCTGCAGTGCTCCCAATATTCAATAGCACATGGTCTCTAAATCCAGGTTCTCCTGAATGATTGCACTCAAAATTTTCATCTATTATAGTAAATTAAGCAGGATTTTTCATATTTTAAAGAAACTTTGAAGAATTGTCTATACAAGACATAAATATATCCTAATATATAAATGACCATGACAGAGGGACTTTTGTTAGCAGATTGCTTTGCAGTTTTACACTTTTTCAATTCCCCAGGCTCTTCGATCAGCTTTGCCTAGTGATTCTACCGATCTTCACTACAGATTTTTCCTTGGGGACGGCCACTAATCTGCCTAAAAAGATAGGGCCTCCAGGCTACACTATTGCTATCTTTGAAATCCTGAGGATACTGTAGCTTTGGGATTTGGGAGCATTTGGAAAAGTCTAAAAGGTCTGGTTTGTCAGTTTGTTTTTTTCTTCTGTGACCATAACTTCATAGTCATTATAGTCTGATGTAAATTTGTGTTGCCATAAATTCATGTTGTCCTTCCCTCTATCCTCAGCCATTCCTTTCTGCTGGCTCCACAGTGCTGGCCACAGCCTTTACAGAGCTCTTCAGAGAGCTGGGACCTGCTGAGAACTGGGTACTGCTTAAGAGATCGCCTGATCATCTCTGAGTCCACTGTCCTAAGCAGCCCTTTCACAGAGGACACACATTTAAGGCAGATATAAGTAATATAACTACAACCTCTGCAAACTTATACTTCAACTAAAATGTGCTTTAAAATATCATTGCACAATTCAAGTGTTAGGGAATTCTGGCAGAGGAGGGCAAGGAGGCTTAACACCACCGTTTAAACTCTTCCCTCCCCTAATCCTTTTTCTTTCCATTTGGAAAACAACACCAGTATTTAAATACAAATTACATAAATTGGATAGTGTCTTATAGTTGTTGTCAGACCTATTATAGAGACTAACCTGAACCACTAAATAAGCTTCATCTTTGGATTCACACACAACTGTTCACAGCATGTAAATACAAATGCAAAAAAGACATAAAATGCAAGGGGTTTCCTTTTGTTTACTAATTCCTGCCTTCATAACACAGGCATGCATTTCCTTCACTGTTAGACATGCAGCATTCATTCTATTCCTGAATCATGGATTTGAATGGTGCAGCCTTTTATAATTGGGATTTCCTTAAAAATATTGAACATTTTTACTATTAACTGCTATCTTCAAAATCCTAGGGCAACGTTCCAAGAGCTTTGATTTCCCCCCAAATGATTTGGTTCCCAGAATGTTTCAATTTCTGGATTTAGCAACCCTGAGCTGTGGTGCAGAAAAATATGTTTTAAAAAATCTTTGAAGCTAAGTGCAAGGAAGAGCCCAGTAGCTAGCTAGAAATTGCAGCACGCATTATTTTATTTTTTCCAGCATCAGGATTCCAGCCCAGCAGGCATGCAAACATAGAGTGTGTGCCAGAAAACACAACGAATGAACTCGATATCAGGACTTAACTTTTTCTAATAATAAAAAAAGGCAGAAAAAAATGCGGCTGCTGATGTTAGTTTGGTAATTATCTGTCATTTTTTCTTTCATTGCTGATGGACACAGCCTACAGAATTCTACTTTCAAGTTTATTCTCCTAGCCATAGGTAAACCTGTGCTAGAACTAGAATGACTTAAATAAAGGTAATTTTCTTTCTATCCCCATCTCCTCATCTTCAGCAAAGGAAGTAAGCACTTAAACCAACAGTAGCTGTGTGCCAAGGATCTCAGTTTTCAAGCCTGGCTTTGCTAGTTTATGAGCTGGCAAGAAACTCAAGGCAATGAGAGAGATTATACTCAGTCCTGGAGGAATCTGGATAACTATCCAGATACTCCCACCAGCTAAGTAAAGAGGTGATGTCAATATTTTCTGAAAAGTCTTTCTGGGAAGAGAGAGACCATATTATAGAAATTGGAAACATTATCTGGTGGATTTCTAAGAAGGTACTTTAGGTCCAGTCTTATTTAACATTTTCATTAATGAGTTGGAAATGAAAGTAACTAGCCTGTAATTACATTTGCTGATACTAAATGGAAAGGAGTTTCAAACTTCACTAGGGACAGAGAAATAATGCAGGGAGACTTATGTTATAGATATAGGCAGAAAAATCACAAAATTAATGGGAAGGATGGGAGTGAAGGAAAGAAGAAAGGAAATAGAATACAATTTTAATTATTTTTTAATTGATTTGTGTTCCTATCCATTAATTTGCTTTGTATCACATACAGACAAACACTAGTTCCAGGTATTGAGTAGCCACTCAAATACTACAATTAGGTATTTGGAAGACATCTAATAAGAATATGAAGCAGTTGCAGGGTGGGAATCAGGGGTCTGTGACTCGAGGACAGTTGTGGGATCGCTGTATCTGGGAAGCAGCTTCACAAGCAGCTGGTATGCTTTGTTCTTGATATGGTTTGAGAAGCCCTTGCCTTCAGTCTCTACATAGAGAGGTGCTTTCATAAAAGTGCATACACATACCTGTGCTGGTAAATCTGGGGACTAAGAAGCAACTGACTGTCTCTTTGCAGGGAAGTAAATCCGTTTCGTTCACTTGATTAATGCAGAAATTGAAGGAGGGCTTTTTAATGCTGCCTTAGTATTTTCATAAAATTACCTTTGTACAATGGCAAGATTGTGTGTTTTCTTTTATTAATTAGGAATATTTGGTGGTGGTGCCACTTAAGTAACAGAAAAATATACACTTGTGTATGCACATTCATACATGAAGAAATGAACAGTTAAAGAGAATCAAAACCAAATAAAGGATCTTTGGCAGAAAGCAAAAGCTGCAGAGAGCCTTCACCATGTTACTAATAAAGGCACAAGTTGTCAGAAGGCAGAGCAAGTACTGTATGTTAAAATATTAATGTTAGTAAACATCAATTTGTTTAGATTTAATATAGAGGATTAAGGAACAAGGAATGAAGAAATGGGCATCAGGTTGAGCCCCAAGGTAAAATGCATCTTTGTAGTTATGAAAATTTAATTTGACTGCATTGGGAATAATTGCTCCTATTTGATAGCAGGCCTATGCCAGCAAGATAACAGTCACTCAAATGGACATCACCCTGTGTACACTCTTAAGCAACTGCATAATGTTCTCAACTGGAGAATGATGGTGCATCCCATTGTTACAGGAGAACCATGCACCTGAAAAAGACACTAAATCAAACTGAACAATACTCTAGTGAAATACTGTTTCTGTAATGAGCCTTCCTTTTTTTGTCAAGTAAGTCTTCTTAAAAGCCAAAACCAGCTTCTTCTGAAAGTGGAAAATCCATTGCAACATTAAAAACCCAAACCCTTTCCAGTTTACTTTCAATGAGGTTCTCATTTTTCCTCTCCTTTCTCCTCTCCTCTCCTCTCCTCTCCTCTCCTCTCCTCTCTTCTCCAATAATGTAAAAGCTCATTAAAAGTGTGTTGATTATATCTATATATTAAACAAATAATTCTATTTATGTTTAATGTAGAATATTTTGACATTTTCAGGACAGGATAGAAGTGCCTTGTAAAGGAAGTAAGCCCTTATGCTTAATCTGTCAGATTCTGGTTTTTAAATTTGCTGCTAGATCCCCAAAGAAGAGAGGGGGGTGGGAAGAATAGCACAATCTCATATTTCTTTCAGACTACTCTGAGTAGAACAGAAAATAACTGAACAAGGAATCAGCACCCCAGTTGAGAATTCACAGTAGCAAATATACTCATTCCTTGTCTGAATTTCCTATAACACTTTTCCCATTCATCCTTTTCCACTTGTTTTCCACAACACTTCATGAGTACTGAGAAAATGCCATTAATAACTGATACAAAGAATCACACATGAGCATATAGATAAACTGGGGATGACAAAATATCAACTTGCAGCTGCTCAATTGGAAGCCGTATCTACACAACGGGTAATTGCTTTTAATTTAATTAGGACTCCTGGTATTGTTTCTATCTCATAGATTACATTATAACATGCAATGTGTTAAAGCAGGAAGACGAACTGTGAGAAGACTCTGAAAATATTACCTATTCTGTCTAGAAGTACCATACTTCAATGCCTCTAAGCAATTACTGCTCATGGGCAATGATCAGTTCTTTCATGCTGCTCTGTTTTAGCACTTTGGTATATTCAAAATACTCAAGTAATATGATTTGGAAATACACAGTTCAGCTTTGTAGAAGTAACACAAATTGACAGATATATATATGGCAACATTTTCACCAATTTTATCCTCCAGAAATTGCAAATTATTCAAAATAAACTCCAGCTAATCAGTTGCAAAGTATAATCATCAAGTGCAAAAAACAAAATATATCACTTAGAGAAATCAGTTCCAACATTGAAATCATGTTATGTAAAATACAATGGGGCAAACTTCCTACTGGTGTAAATGGGAATAGCTCCTTCTTCTTCACTCATGCCACCAGAGAATATATTGGCTCTTAGGAGGATAGTAAACTGAATGAAAAAAATAGCCCCTAAAACATGATAAAATCTTGAATTTTTCATGCAAATAGACAAATTTCAGTGCTGTAATAGGCATTACATGGTATGATGGTCCTTCAATCTATTATGATTCACAATTTTTTGATAAAACCTGATTCTGTTCTCAGAATGCAGCCTCTCATTTGAGCATATACTAGAGTCCATAACTTTTATTGATGATTCCCCTTTATGTGGCCATTTGCTTTCTATTTATCAGCAAATCCCAATAAACATACTCAGCTAAAAGTGCAAATATCTTTGCTTTATTATTTTATTGGGTTGCTGAAACAAATCTATTGAAATAACTCCTGAAGGTTCAAGCTAGCATCTGGCCCATCTCTTTCTCCTCCTTTCCCCATTCCTATCCACCACCATTTAAAATCTTCTGCATTGTCAGTGCAGGACAAATGGGAGGAGAGGCTAGGTACACAGTCGATTGTCAGACCAGAGTTATGTCCCGTTTATTTTATCTCATTTCCACTCTCCCTAAGAGCATGCAGAAGAAAATCCTGTCCTTTTATATTGCTCAGTATTGGTGGCATTGGCTTCCAAAGTCTCTTTGTTTTTACTGCTAATGCTAGAAATTACTTTGGGGCTGATTTCAGCCACATAACAACCTGAAATTTCCTCACTTTGTGCAATTAAATAAAAGTGAGCCTCAGGCCAGTGTTCTAGTTGCACAACAAGTAATAAACATATTTCCTATAATAAGGTCAAATTCTGACCTTGAAAAAAC
The DNA here is from genome assembly GCF_017590135.1 of Pyrgilauda ruficollis. Taxonomy (NCBI): domain Eukaryota; kingdom Metazoa; phylum Chordata; class Aves; order Passeriformes; family Passeridae; genus Pyrgilauda; species Pyrgilauda ruficollis. The sequence continues at coordinate 10,624,949 of NW_024523822.1, read as the reverse complement.
AGTTTTTCATATGACTTCGACTGAAAAGGAGAGTAACCTACAATTTAGACATGAAGAACCATAGCCAAACCACCAGGGTTTCACTGATGGCTCTTTCAGTAAATTGTTCTGTGTATTGAGCAAGTTCAGTTCTCCAAGGCTAGTGCATACGACTAATACTAAATAAAAGCCTTCATAGCATATACAGCAAATATTGCATACAATCTGAATAATGAAAGTATGAAAACATCAGTCTTTCACACTGAAGTGAATAACACTCATAAATCCTCACTGCCCCTGACCAAAAAATAAAGAAAATTACATGGGAAACCAACTATACAAACAAAAAACCCCAGCTGTCAACTGCTGCATTTCGTATACTTTCTACTAAAATGATTAATCCTCTGAGAATTCTTTTGTGAATTTTCTCTGAACTTAAGTGCATGATTCATGCACCTTGGCAATCCTGTCCTGAATCTGACATTTTGTTCCTGGAGTCACTCACACCACTTGCAGCATAATACCTAGTAATCTTCCTGGTAAAGGAGCAGTATTTTTTATACACTTGTAAAAATATAAGTGATTAATTTTTTCCATTCGGACACTTTAAAAATAACCAAATAACAGGACACTGAGGGACATGGATTCCAGAAGAGCCTGATGAAGGATGCTATCCTTCCCTGAGATGAGTGTGTAGGAGGACTGATAAACTCCCTGCAAACAGGAGATAACTGACAAACTTAGACCTTTCAGAGCTGTGCTGGCATCACAAGACATCATAATTCTTCAGAGACTAAGACTAATTAACAGAAAGAGATGAAGACCCAGGGCCCAGGTTTAATAGAAAGTTCAGAGCCACTTCACTGAGTCTGAACCCAAATGTCATCAGTGAAAGTCTTAAAAGCTGGTCTTGGCAAGAGTTATGGAACACAGTTTTGAAGACATTTTCCTTCTCTTATAGTTTAATTTCTGTTTAAATCCTGGCTAGTTAAGGTATTCTAGAAGGTGACAATAGGTCGGTCTCTTTAGCCTGACTTTTTTTGCCAAAACCAAGATTAACTTGAAGACAACATTGACATTTTATTGAAATCATGACTGCTTTGCTTAGGAGGAGGAAAATATGCAAGATTTGAAAGGACTGATAAGGATACCTCTTGGTAATTCCCTTGGTGGTAAAGCGTTCATTTATGTCAAGGGAGAACACCACACATGTAATAACTATAAAAAAATTCATCTCAGTATAAGTAGACTGAAACAATTTGCATAGAATCACAGAATATCTTGAGTTGAAGGGATCTATAAGGACCATTGAGCCCAACTGCCTGCTCCTCAGAGGGCTACCTAAAACTAAACTATATATGTTGCATAGCCAGCAACATTTGCTATATTGGTAGAAACTACTTACTCTCCTCTTGGGGAGTACTCTGATCTTCAAGCAGAAGGCGGATCTGCTTCTCTCAACTCATTTCTCTCAGGTCCAAAATCCATGCACTCTGAACTGCTATTTGGCACTTTCCTGACAATTATTTCCCTCTGAGGTGAAACTCAGATGTGACCTTGTGTGTTTTTGCTCTAAGATGAAAAGAAACTGTGTTGAAGTCCTATGACCATGAGCTTTATACCTACAAGTATACATATACCTTCATGTCTTGCCACTGCCCATAGTATGCCTCACATTTGCAGCATGATGCTATAAACCACCATGGCATAGGCCATGGCAGAACTGTCACATCTGAGTCACCTCAAACTGAAAATAAAATTATATTTTAAAGAGCATTTCAAAAGGGTGCCTGTGACCTGAAAATATCTGGAACAAGCATTGCAAATCACATCTGGGGCTGTGGGACTAGGTCATTGTGGGATATATTTTTTTTTCCTTTTGGTCTGTAGGTTAGGGACTGTTTCTACAGCACTGTAGATACAGCCAGAAATTTTGAAAGACCAAAGCAAATCCATCTTGTCTTTTATTTAACTTGGCTATGTTCTTTAGCTTTAATGTGAGTCAGCATTAAAGCATTAAGCATTAAGTAAGCATCAAGGAGGCCATTGGCATTGTCTACATTAGCAGGGAACACTAGAGAACTGGACCTGCATAGCCAGAAGGGCTTTTGTCAGGCTCCATGTCCATGTCGTGTTTCAGGATGAGCCAGCTCCAGCCTTCCCTGGCCAGAATACCCCTTGGTGGCTGGATCAGACCAGCAGCAGTCCTTTTAGAACCTTGCCTAGATAGTTTCCTCCAAAGGAAATCCAGCCTTTATGCTTTGAGACCTCCCTGCAATGTCAGCCCTGGACCTGGTCAGGGGATTCTCTTAAAAACCACACTCACCAAATACGAATGCAAAAACGCACCTTTGGCAGGAGCCTCAGTTAAAAGGCAAAGAAACCAGACTATGATGAAATGTGGTCAGTTAACCTTGGCTAACAAGCCACAGTGTGTCATGGGAAGAAAATAGGATAAAAAAGAGTGTGGGATGAGATAAAGACAAAAAGATCACTTACCACTTATCATCATGGGTAAAATGGGACTGGACTTGGTAAAAATAAATTTTGTTTACTGCCAATTAAAATATATTTGGCAAATAATCACTGCAGCTATTACCTTTGCTATTTGGCCATGCTTATTTTGAAAGGTAATGGTGATCCCTTTCCTGTGACACATAATTTCTTCCCATCCATATTTCAAGTCTTTCCAAGCAGAGTATTGAGGAAGAGATGTATCTAGTTGTAATGATAGCTAATCTTATAGACGTGATCCAGGTGTCACAAATATTACTGATCAAAGCAGACATTAATACCATCTTTTATGTCACTTGCTTTTCGCTACCATGAATCACAAAGTTCTGAGGCTTCTCTCTCTCTGAATAAATGAACATTATACTGACTTTACCCCAGCTGTCTGAAAGACTCCAGAGATATCAATAGGTATTTGTTCTTCATATCTTAGGCTTTAATCCTTTAACCTTTCTTATTCAATTCCTGTGTAAAATGGGTGAGATGGCCAAACTTGCAGCCTGTGGATTATACCTAAGAGCATATCTTCTTCAACAAATGTGGTCCAGGAAATAGCATTTCTACAGAACAGTATCTGAAGAAGAATGAAGACAAAATAAAATCACTCAGAGGTAAGTTTAGGTAAGATGAAGAAAATATATGGAGAAAGAGGAAAACCACTAACAAAAAAATTACACATTTCCAGTGAACAAAGTCAGTCACAGTTTCAGAAGCCATGCAATTTATAAATGCTCAAGTATAAAAAAAAACAAATCCCTCTATTAATTTGTTATACACAGGTTATTATTAATATTTACCAATTGTCCAGTACTGAGCAAGTGAACCATGCCCTCCTCACCTGCGGACTAAAATGTAAGTCATGTAGACTGAAAGACCTTCCAACTTAAAACAAAAAACTTTATTAGGAGGAATCTCTAGAAACTTTCCAAAGACCATAAAGTTGTGCAACAAAATTCCAACCAACCTTATTAAACAGAAAATAAATACCAGGTGGATTAAAGATCCTGGAACAGCGGTCTGACAAAAAATAAAATTAAAATCAGCAGCAGAAGCAGTCTAAAGATCCCTCAAGAAAAAAATGGCAGGACCAGATGATGGCCATATTTTTAGCTTCAGTATCTTGTATTTTTGCACCATGACCAACTCAAAATTCCAGTGAGTTGTCTCAGGAGTAATCGTTATGATGCACATCAGAGTAGTGTTAATTATGGAAAACAGAAGCACTGGCCATCAAGTAGTTCCCAGCTCCTAAATAATCACATCTCTCAACTATTTGCAAACTGTTAACATTGATCATATCAGAAAAAAAATCTACTCCAGTGTGGTTACCAATGCAAATATCACATGGGAATGAAAAGGATGCAAACAGAAATACTAGTACTTTTGGGGATGGGTTTCTGATTGACATGTAGAGTATAAAGACTGCCAAAACCAGAAAATCTCAAGGCAATATACAAAGACTATGAGGTCTTTGATTTTGTCCCTCATACATGAATAAAGAAAGCAATGTATAGCACTACAATAATATAATCCTTGAAAATTTACATAAAACTATCTTGAAGACTGAGATCTACCCCTCAAAGATTGCAGCTTATACCCAGTCCATAACCCCTTGGGAAGTTTCTGAGGGAACTTGTTATTATCCCAATTTTTGTAACTTAGAACTTGTCATTATTTAGCCTCCAAAGAAAAACTTGAATGGAAATTCAATGCATCTTGCAAAACATTACTATTAACCACCCCACATATAAATAATCTTAGATGATTACTAAGTCAGGTAAAATTATCTCAGCCTCATGAAGATCATCGAGTCTTTTCAGAAATCACACAGCTCAGACAAGCTGCAACAAATTACTTACTTTTAATTACAGAAGAAACCATTGAACCATTATGCCTCAGAGAAAACTCCCTCCTTAAACACAAAATTAGAAGAAACAGCCTCTCTTCAAGACAACTAGTGCCATGCCCCATTTTGAATATATGTTGAAGGGACTTATACTAGAAATGAGGCTATTGGAAGAATAACCCAAAAAAAATTACTTAGTCCATAAAGAGTATTACATCTAAAACCAGGCACTGAGATCTTAAACATACCTAGAAGAAAAGCTGGAAGGAGTCTGAAAAACTTCTGTCTAGAGAGTTGCTTCTTAGACAAGCTTTAAAGTTATTGGCTAAGGGAGTAATTGTGGAAACACAGGGAAGAAATCCAATAGTGGAAAGAAAATCAGTTTTAGAGGCAGAAGGCCCTGATATAGGAAATGTGTGAAGAGACATTAAAATGTCAATAAAGGCTCTTCTGGGTAAGATAGCTCAGCTAAAATCATTCACTGCAGTCCTGGCTGCAGTTGCACACTGCCTCTTGACACACAAAAGGAGGAGGGATAACACACGTGAAAGGCTATAAAACATAATGCCATAATACATTTGGCACAATGTGTCAACCACAGATAGCATCAACATTGCCCTTCACTATGATCTGTGTGGCCAATATTCCTCTCCTAGACATCACAAACAATGAGATCAGAAGCCTGATCTACTGGCAGATGAAAGAAAAAAGGGAAGAACCTTTGGGATCTTGTATCTGGATAGATCAGTAAAAGGCAGAAAAACAGATTCCAGAGACTTCAAGATCATCATCACTATTAACAACACTGCCTGCCCATCATCATAACATATGGCAGAAAGGGAAGTACAATTCCAGTATTTCATCACTACCACTTTGAATATAAGCATTCAGGAGAGCACTGAAAGGACAGGAAGGAGAATGATCAGAGGAGTAATGATTTTTATCATTTTTATCTTTTATCAACTTCTATGGCTCAGCCTAAAATCCCTGGGCAACTTCTTAACAACTTGAAAAATATATGAACAATTTCCATCAGATACTAGAGTTCCTGGAAATGTGACTGTTTATTTCCCTGACATCTCTGATATTTTTCCTAAAGATCTTGGGGTTTAGCTGGAGGTGAAACCAACTGACAATTAATAAACAATTACATCAGTACATTAGAATGTGATGAAATATAACAAAAAAAAAAAAAAAGAAAAATAACAAAAAAAAAGTTAAATGAAAAATAACAAAAAAAAAGTTGGCAATTTTATTACTTCAAGAAGCTAGAGGATAAATAAGACAGTATTACAAGGATAAAGTAATCACATAAACCCAGAGAGGCAATTTCAAGTTCTGCAGCATAATGTTCAAAGGTAAGAACTTCTTCCTTGCAAAAAAAAAAAAAAAAAAAGCAAAAATTGCTATCTGTTCTCTGTTGGCAAAATCTACTGCCTGAAACACGATCTGTGAGTTAAGAAGGGTGTAAAACTGAATGCAAGTTCATACAGTACAAGAATAGCTACCAAGGGGGTGGAGTAAGCCAGGACAAGGTGGAATGAGTTGCTCTGAATATTAGTTACTTAAAAAACCAAGGAAATTTCTGATTTTGAAGTGCTTAGAATAGTTTTAAAAAATTATATGAAAAAGACTGTAAATGGTCAATAAAAAGCACTAATAAACTGCTGCCTAATCCTTTGGGTTTGACTGCTGTGTTCTGTTGCTGTCACAGTGGTAAAACTCATTTACCCACTGGGCATATGTTGTCACATGCCACATTTCTAGTAAACAACTAATAAAGGGCTTTCAATGAAAAGCAATCTTAATCTTTGTTTCACAGGGGGGATAATATGCTTCTTTATAGACAGAAAAAATGGGATGGACTTCAGCAGTTGGTCGGGCCTTGCACAGACAGGATCTGGCACATGGAGCTGGGATGTGGCAATGTTAGCGTGGAGCACAGCATGGGAAATCAAATGTGACCTCTTGTCCCCGTTCCTGCTTTTCCCAATTTTGTATCACAGCACTCAGATCCTTCAGTTTGTGTCTTCTAGAGCTGTTTCAGTGCCAGCACATAGTCTATGCCATTGCCAGAATGAATTCTGTATAACACAAGCAGTGATCTCAACAGGACACTGTATTTGATCAATTGTGGCTACTGTTCTCATTTCTCTTCTCCAGCATCATTATCACATGGTTCTGTCTCTTATGCAACTTGAGAAGAAATTATTTCATCTAGAAAAAAAATCATACAGAGGGTCATGGTTCTGTGCCTCCCTACATGCTGTTTAGCTACTGCAGATAGAGTTAAAGCTGTTCACATCCACTGAGGCACACAGACACCTGGGTGAGAGGACAGGATGGCATAAAGCAGCTGACTATGAGCCTCCTGTGAGACAAACGATCCAGTAGAGTAGCATAAAATGGTATAAGCTGCAGACATCCTTTCTGGGCCCTGCAGTGAGGAATCAATATGGATCCATATTAATGTTAATCATTATTTTATGGTTAACGAAACTTGCTGTAAAGAAACAGTTATTTTATAACCATTGATATGTTTGAGCTGTAATTAAAAAACTTTCTATCATCTTTTTAAATTTAAGTAATATGTAGAAGTGAGGTGCTGCAGTAAAATTTCCTTTTATTAAAACATCATTATTTTTTCCTGAACATATCCCATGCAGTGTTAATATAAATAATTAAAATTAAGTGAGAGAAAAAAAACCCAAACCAACACATCTTGAAATACAGCTTTTTGGTCTTCAAGTTGTGATTTTTTTTCTTTTGCCTTTTTACTCACATTCAAACCTCACTAAGTTATAATGAGCCTCCAATGTCTATGGTGCAAATCAAAACACTTCCTCTCTATTGCTGAACATTAATTCTTTGTCAATCTAACAGGTTTTACACACGATAAGTAATAGTTTATGCTTAGCATAGTAAGTAGGATATACCAATATCAAGCAGGATATTGGTGTTATTAACTTCAGTTGTCTGAAAACTGTTGTCTACCTTGAGGGCTCTGATAGAAGAGGAATAATGTTTAAAAACTCAACAGCAGAAGGAAAATCTGCTTTGCATCTGTGCTATGAATAGCCAACCTAAGGCCAGCCAGAGCACCTGATCCACACACAAATTTGTTACTGATCCTCTACTGAGTCCTGTACATGTTTAAAGGCTGTAGTGCTTCAGGAGCTGATTAATATGTAGATGAGATGTTTCTTAAGGGCAGAAATATTTTGCAGAAATTTGGGCAGATGGCTGGGGGGAAGAAACAAACCCAGTCAAACATTTTAATGTTCTACAGTATTTTATCAGAGCTTATGCTTGTCATCTAGACTCCCTCTGTAGACAGTGGACCGATGCTCTTCATCACAGAGTGATGAATCACTCTCTGGAATTTCCTCTCTCCTTACTGACCACAGAAGCCTGCCTGACTTGTTTAGTTTATATTTCTAACTGTTATATAGTCAATTTTGAGTACAATGAATCCCACCTCAAGTTCTTTATAGCTGTCATCACATTGACCTTCTTTGATCTGATACATCATCGTGTTTCTTTTCTTGGTGCTTAATGTTAGCGGTGTTTTAACTTGTACCTTTCACCATTTTAAAATTTTGGTAAACTTGATTAGAGACATAAAAGCCTGAAGCCTTAGAAGCCTGACTGCAATGCAAGTTTAATTGTTTAATTGTTAGAATTCATTAAAAGCTCTATGCCTATCAGATCTTCTTGACTCCATTTTGAGCAGAGTTGAAGACAGCAAAGAGTAAAAAATTCTGATTTCAAAGCAGGAATCACTTTTATAAATCAAAACTAAAAAGCAAGAAAATGAAGACATGCAGTTTCATAGTCTAAACTGCACATCTCATTGAACATATTTTATTTTCTGAAAAGGACTTCATCCTGGGTTTGTCTCCCATTTATATTTGGTGGGTTTTTTCTTGTTGCTAAGTGCTATCTAGACTTTTCTAAAATGCCTTGTATTTTGTATTTTTCTCTTTCTATTTGAAAGGCCTGAATTTGACAAAGATTTTTTTTTTCATTTAAGACAATAGAATATTCCAAATATTTTTAAGGCTGAATCTTACAGATAAACAGATAAACACAGTGAGAGTTTTGACTAGTATTACATGCCTGGTTAATTCTGCATTCAAGTAGTAACTGGATTGCAAGTTTCGAGTATTTGCCACAATGGTATGGGTTTTGGGTTTTTAGTTAGTTAGTTTGTTTGTTGGGTTTTGTTGTTGTTGTTTGGTGTTTTGTTTTGTTTTGTTTTGTTTTTAAATAGTACAAAATCTTCTTGTGTCTCTGTAATGATTTACTGGCAACTTAATTTTCTAAAATATTTGCTGACTATGTACAGTACACTTAAATATGTTTATAGTCAATTGTAGAGACTGTGTGTGACTTCAATGCACCTGTGACAGGGCTTTTTGAATATTTTACTCACTCTCCTTTTAGTCTTGGCAGATGTAAGGCTTCTGCTATCACAACAGGACTTCCGTTTTTCTGAAGCATTCAGTGTCCTGGATGTTGACTTTTTAAAACATTGTGTCTCTGGAAGGCAGCAGAAGCACCTGTCATTTACATAGTCATGCTTTCACTATGGTTTCACTTCTTTTCTTCTGTGTTGGAGTCAGATTTTAACAGTTTTGATTCAAAGGATCTGCTTAACCACCTTGTGACTCTCCCTGTTCTGGTATTAGTGCTGGCATTCACAACACTTTATAGCAAGAATTTTCTTGAAGTTCCTTTCATTAACATCTGATTAGTTTCAGGTACAATAAAATGCTGCTGCCTCATGCTTAAAACTTCTAATAAAGCAAATTCCTTATTCCCTTTCCCCTAATTCTAACCCACTATTCTATTTCTATTTTCCCTCTTCTCTTCCCCCCAGTCCCCTATTGTTTACTTCTGACTGAACAAGCGAATACACGTGCACAGGTGCAGCCTCCCCATAAATAATACTCTACTCCTGTTCTGGGTTTTGACAGATTTCTGCCTGTTTGGTGGCTCTGTCAGCATTGCAGCTCCAATCAGGCTTGCTCTTCACTGGAATCCTAATGGGCAATTTTAGGTTCATGATGAAGAGTAAGACAAACAGGCAAATGGCTGTAAGCACGCAGGCTTGAAGGGGTTTCATTGCCAGCTCATTATAGCTCCACTAATGAGATTTTCATCCAATTTGTGGGATAGCAGAGCTCAACTCAAAAGAGGGACAGAGCTACCAATACAGTAGGATTAGTATGCCTTATTAAAAAAATAACCTTTGTTAAATCAGGACTCAGTGTTTAGGGCAGTGACCTTATACACTGGCACAATACAAAAACAATTGCTGGATTATTTACATTACACTCATCACTTGGCATGATTGCTGGAGTGATGTAAAACTCATACAATTCACTTAGGCAATAACAAATAAATGCTTTATGTACAATGTGGAGTAAGGTACAGTTAGTAAGATTTTTGCTAGCAAGTAAAAATAACTGCTGTTTGTGAAACTGCTTTTACAATGAATCTTGGGATGCATAAAGAAAATGGTAAAAAGAAACAGACATCCTGTGACACTAAAATAGAAAACTGTAAGGAAATATAAAGGCATTCTCCAATTCTGTGAAGGAAGTGAAATTCAAAAAGAAGTGAGCAAGTTCTGGAAATTTAGCAGAAGTTTCTTTTTAATTTACCCAGAGGTCTGCTATTTCCCCTCCATGGTTACTAATCTTCAAGTCTCAAATTAATTGGTATTTGTTACTTCTTTAGGTATAATGATTTCTTTAGATTAACCCAATCTCTATGAAAAACCCCTTGAAACACAGACATACCTCTTTAAATTCTAAACTCAGTAACAAAAGGTGATCACTTCATTATTCTAGTAGGCAGTTATTACACATTTCAATAGTCCTTTTATAAGGACAGATATGGCATGTAGCCTCACTGACAATAGTTATAGATTTGTTTCATGTCTACCTGAACAAGATCTTAGTTCCCTAAACTGTGTTGGCTTTGCCATTACCACAAAGGATGTGATGCAGATCTCTATGTTCTGAGGGCCTTGCTGTCCTGGACTTCAGGAAGTAGCAAGAAATATTCAAACTAAAACCAACATTTGTCCTCTCTGAACATTGCTCTGTCTCCATGGAGGCAGATATTTCTGTCTAAATCCACGTGATTTTTTTTTAACTGCAAAGCACTGTAACAGGATTTTTTTTTTTCACAGTAGCAAAACCTCAGTTGTGTAACCAAATGGAGTCAGTCTGGTTTAATCAGGCTATCAATCACCCTGCAGAAACTAGAGGGGAGGCAAATAATTTTTTCCATCTCCTGCAAGGCACAGAATACACCATCAAAATGTCTCAGTGTTGCAGTGGATCAAATTTGGCATGGGACTTATACCAGAAGGTAGGAATATCAGGCTCTGCTAACTTAGAACACTGCAAGTAATTTTAAAGCCATAGTGGGAAAAGGGAAAGCTACATTTAGGGGCCTTCTTAAAAATGCTAGAGGGTAGAAAGATCATTAGAAGATGCTATCAGACTGCTAATCAATCAGTTATCAGGCAATATTTATTGCAACAGGCTGGAGGTTCAAAGCACCTGCTGGTCTTGTAAGGCAGGTTCTCACACACATGCATCAGTCTGTCAGTTTTCACTCTGCACACACCAAGAGCAGCTGCCAGCTGAAGCGTCCTGGTAAGCACCAGCTCAGCAAGGATCCCTCCATGCCATGGGCTCCAGGGCAAGAGGAGAGCTGAGCAGCGCTGCCTGGAGCTGTGCTCCCGTGTACAAACCACGGTCTGCTCTGCAATGACAGCTTCATCTTAGGAGCCTTTAGAGTTGGGCATGCCACACCAGAGATCTAATAACCCTCATAAACAGCAGAAATTGAAGACTTTATTAAAATGTCAGTGTTCTCAAGTACTCCATTGACATAAACTGAAACTATTCAACATTGGTGTCTAAAATAAAATAGTTTAACTGCAGACAAATCTTGCAGGAGCTGCTTGTGTCATTAGCCTTTTCCTCAGGGCAAACCACTAGCTTGTTGTTTAACCCACAGATATAATGGGAGATATACTGAATATCGTAACTTGTCTATTTTAAAGCCTCATTAGTAGTATTTCTACCCTGGTGGCAGGGGATGTCAGCTTGCCCAAGTCAGATATTGATATGTTCTGGCATAATGATGCTCCAAGGAAATTGGAGGAATCTGCTGTTTCTTCAGGAGTCTGCAAGTAGCTCTAACATTTTTGTACAGATAAATGCAACAGTTTTATAGTTTGATGAGGAAAGAAACCACCACAATCTGCTTTGGCAGCATGTTCACTGTGATTTCTGCAGTGTGTGAACAAGCAAGGAGAGTGACAGGGTTTGGGGAATTTCTCAGCCAAGCAGCATAAGTCAGAAACAAGTTCAACTCTTGGGAAAATTTCTCTAAGTCTTTAATTATAATCTCTTGTATATTTGTAAAATTTACTTGTTTTAGGGCAAGTGTTCATATATACCTGGGGTTTTTTAAAGTTAGTTATTTCTCATGTATTTATTAATTGTTTTTCATCTCAACATAAATGAGATGAGAGCTCTGGCATGTTCCTTGTGGAGTCTAAAGAGAAGCAAGTAATTTACAATGGCTGTGTGTACATGTTGCTTTGGAATTGAAGTCTAAGTATTCTCACGATAAAAATATTCAGACCTGGAAATCCTCCTGATTCTGTAGCATTTCAGAATATTTCCCACCAAGTACTTATGCCAGTAGATACTTCAGGAGTTCAACTGGATTAATAATCTCAAAACTATTTTGGATCAATGTACATCAAACACCACTGCTATGCTGTTTTTCAATAGTACATCATTGAAGGAAGCCTTACAGAACTGTAGGTATAGAAATTAAAAACTTTGAGGGAATTCATGATTTCTCAGAAAAATACATTAATATCCATACACCTTCCAGAAAACTTAGTTCAATAACTCACTTTAAAAATGTCCTGTTTTTCACAGAACCTTAAGCAGACTTAGCCATAGCTGGCATATATGAAGCAATTTCAGACCATAGCTTTTCTAATGGAGTCCAAAGAAAGACTCTGTTGCAAGGCACACCTTAAGGAACAGGTTGCAGTGACTAACTCTATTTCACCTGCAATAATTTGTTTATATCTTTTCCTGGTCTGAAACCAGAGGCACTGCAGAATTTAGGGCACTAATTTGGTTCTATGAGCTACGATTGTTACATTGCTTGATTCACATGAAAAGTAAAGGACAAACATAGCAGCAGAAATCTCTTCTGCCAAGGACATTCTGCTTTATTTTTCATATAATTGGTCCTGAAGGAAGGCAGTTTTCCAGTGAATGAATGTAAGGATGGGAATTAGCTTTAAATCAAGTGTCTTCCAGCTGTAGGAATTAGATTTTTAAGTGCCTTCCTGAAAACAAAAAATTTGCTCCATGACTACAAAATTAAGGACAAAAAGTTCTTATGAGTTCTAGCTCACATTCATGTGGTAAAATAAACCTCTAAACTGCTTGTCAACTTGTCAACAGACTATGAAAAAAGCCTTTAAAATAACTATAGTTTCCTTCTTTTCCCTACACCTGCTTTATGAATATTTTTCAAGTTCAGATTTTGCACATAAATATCTTTCTTGTTTTTATATTAGTATGGCTTGTATCATGACTGATTTTGGCTCAGCTAGTAGACAGCAGGGTCCCTGTCTCTTTGGATGCGTTGCTCCTTTAACCCAGAGTAGAAAATCACTCTCATGAGGCCCAGAGTCCCGGTAGAGAGCTGTGGAAGTGACCTGAGGAATTCATCTGCTGCTCAGGAGGGGCTGGGGAACTCTGCAGGGAAAGGAAGGTGCCTGTGATGGAAAGGGAGCGAGCCTTGGCTGAGCCCAGGCACCAGGCAGCAGCCTGGATGGGGGCTGCCAAACTGGTACTGGGTGCACTATCAAAGCCAGGCTTGCTGAAGAGCACACAGCAGTCTGGTCTTGTAATTAAACACCAGAGTCTAAGAATTAAGGAGTTAGTTCCTTATTCTGCCACAGGGTTTCTGTGTGACCATGCTAATAATACACACTTTTTCCTGGAATAAGAACTGCTTCAAGGATATGTCACACTGCAGACAGCAGTGCATTGGAAAGATAACTAAGCTAGCTTTAACCAGGAAGAATAATGACTGCCTGCCATACCATGAGCCTATACACAAATACCTGTATTGCTTCTGGTAGCCAGGCTACCTTGGATATCTTTGCACTGTGCTTGGTTTACACTAAAACCTTGTCCTTAGTATGGCAACATCCACCACAGATAAATCCCAACCCAAGATGGGGCTTGCACTTGTGAACATTGAACAACTGCTGAGATGTACAATGGCAAATTCCTGAGTGCACTTCTAATTTAGGCACCATGGTCTGGACCAGGCAGTGACACTTCTACTCATGGCAGAGTCATATTTTTTCTCCCTGGTTTCAGTGATCCTATTTGTTTTAGACTGAGATACTGCTCAGGTCACAGTCTGGCCAATTAAGGAAAACAGACAGACACTTTTGGAAATGTAAATTAATTTTTTTTTTCCAGCTCTTTTCTTCATTTGCTGTTCGGACATCTCATTTATCAGTCTCTAACCAGACATCTTCAGTGTCCTAAAGTTTTCGGGAGGTGTGCATAGAAGTATTTTAGAAGTTGCCTTGCACTGACATAGGGACAGATGATGGAATTTTGAGACCTCTAAAAAACAAGCAACACACATAAAATATAGTAGAGGGCTGGAGTTGTGGAACAGTCAAAAAATATCCTTACACTTAATCAGCACTTAAATAGTTAACAATTGTTGCACTCCTATTATCTTTAAGTTTCACAATAGACAATCAAACTGAATGAAGCAGTTTGGTTACATCTCTGTTACAGATAAAATTTCAGGCTCCTTGAAGATTCCGGAAAGAGCGTTTTTTATCATCTCATACCTGGTGCACATTTTAAAAGATCACAGTGATGAGCATATGAGCATATGGTAACTGTTTTAATTTTTCATAGTTTTTTGATTCAACATTAAGGAGATGATTCTGCAGCCAGTGATAACTATGAAGAGAAAATCCTGGGGGTTTAGTTTTAAACATAAAACAATGCAATAATCCCTATCAGCTGAGTGACTGCAAAAATCTAGGTTAACCAGATCCACTCATCCCAACCAGTACTAATTCTGTGGTCTTAATTTGTACGCTTTCATGGGTTTTATTTTCCAAAACCTGACATCTCTGCCTGTAGCTATCTCAAGTAGCTGACTCCTTTCAAGTGAACGGCATGGACAGAGCTTTACTGCTCTATACCATGGTTGAATCATAGTTGCAATTTTGTCTCTTTCATTACTGACTTTCAGGGAATGAGCAAGCCCACAAGCAGAATTGTCTTTCTTTTCATTGGTGAGATTCTTGACAGTGTTGGGGATGGTAAAGAAATCCAGAGACAAGGGTGGTCATGATGGAGCTAAAGGACTTATTCTAGTGATACTATACATATGTTGTCAATCTACTCATGTCCTTTTTAACCTCCTCATGCAGTCATACATAAAGAAGTTACATTGGGGAAGTCAAGAAGATTTTTGCAGATCTTTACCTATTTCAGCTAACAACACATGCTTCATCCTTGCTCTTGCCATGTAACAGCAAATCTTCTCAGTCATATAACCAAGATAGACATCCTGGATCATTTATAAAGGAAATGTCATTTCTTCTAAGCTCCTTCTCCAGAAAAATTCTGGACCAGATAGTTTTTTGAGGTCCATTCAAACCTGGGCTATTCTGTATTTCTGTACCATTAGACTTCACCTACAGAGTCTAATTTCCCAAGTTTTGCTGTTAGTTTTCATGCTCAATTTGTAGAGAATTCAGTATCCTCACAGAGAATGCTTAGTATAGGCCACTTCAGCTTTTACCTCAGAAGGTTTCCTTCTTTGTGTAGCATCCACTCTCTATTGACTGAGAATAATCTTTCTGGACTCAAGAAATGGTCATAAGGCCTTTTTTGACATAGTGTCTCAGCTAGAAATGTCTTGGTACTCAGACACTACTTTGCAGAAAGTTGTAGTTTCAGCTTGTCTGTGGAGCTGTGCCTTCATGCAGGGCACCACCTCAGAGCTAACACAGGACTGATTCTCACTCTACTCTTGGTGTCACTGCAGTTTGGATGCTTCATTCCCCCCTTGTGCATCATGCACTGAGGATGTCCAAGCTCTGTTACAGACATAAGGAGGCCCCTGTAATCCCCTAGTGGATTCCACCATAAACAAGTTTCTGACATTTATTCGGTATTTCTGGTGTTCTAAGTTCAGATTTGGTATTCTACAATGCCGAACAATGGGTGAAACAGTGACTAGATGTAATTTCAGCCTCTGAAAGCTCAGCAGCTACTGTTTGCCAAAACTGTCTTCTCAGCCACTATGAAAAAGCACAGTTATTCAAATATCCCCATACACTTTTAGGATAATTCACCTGGCTGACATAAACTTCACATCTGAGCCAGACTGTCTTTAGATTCAGTGGAGTGCAACTGGCAACTGGTTCATGTCACCTAAAATAGACATCTAAAATGGTATCCCCAAGATCCTGTTCTTTTCCACTAAATGAAAGACATTCAGCTGTGGTCAAGTCAGGTGTGCATCCCTCAATATTAAGGTGTTAAGGTAAAATAAAGGCTGTGAAGTGACTTTATAAGCATTTGTTGTGAGGAACATGAAAAAAGGCAGAGAATATTAATGGGATCGTTTTATCCTAGCAATAGATTAAGATAAGAGAATATAAAGAATGTAAACTAGGACTGTTAATATATAACAATGATGGGCAGAAAGGGTGAAAAACAATACAACAAATGTTCAGTGACATAACATCATGCAGAATAACCAGCACACACAAAGATAAGGAGGGGCACCATGCAAGTCTGTGTGAACAGGCATCCAAAAAACAGTCAGGTCATTGTCAACAATGGCTAGAGACAGAAATAATGTATAAGATTCAGTAAAGACTAGGATAGACAATTACCCTGACAAGTTATATCAGGTCATAAACAAGCAGCTCATTCTCAACTGGAACACTATGATCAGCTGTCGTTCTGTCTTAAAGACAGGAGGTACAGAAGAGTTTTACTGACAGCTGATTACTACTGTTAGAGTCATGAGAGAAATAATTTAAAATTATTCTGAAAAAAATGTGTTTGGCTGTTTGAATGAGCCAAAAAATTAGTGCCAAGTCATAAAAAGTGTGTAGTAAGGGATAGTGGGTTTTGCTAGTTTGTTCACATTTCATTCATGTTTCTAGGTAACAAATACAAAATATTCTGACTAAGGGAATGTGCATAATGGGAAAATAGGGTTGTGAGGAGACCATCTAATATCCTCCCTGCTCTGACAGAGGATCTAACACGCATAAGTGTTTAGTTTATTTGATATGGAAAAAAAAATCAACTGAGATTGCATAAGTTTCTTCATTTGGGTGCTCCATATCTCATTTATAAAGTCATGTCTAATATATAACTCAAATTTTTACAGAAAAGTGTTCCAATTATTACTGAACCTACCTATAGTCAACAAGTAATTTCAGACCTTTTGTAACAAACTTTTACATATTGGAAGGCTGCTACCATGTCTGTCTCCCAGTCTGTTTTCTCCTAGACTAAACAAACCAAATTCTTTCAACCCTTCTTCACAGACCATGCTTTCTAAACCTCTAATCACTCTTGTCACTCTGTCCTGGACTCTCTCCAAACTCAGTTTTTCGTAAAGCATGGTGCCCAAATCTGGATAAAATATTCCACCAGTAGTAGATAGACCAGAATAATTACCTCCCAAATCTCACATTCTTCTTCTGCATCTTTGACTAAGATTTTCTTTTTGAAACAACATCACATTTCTGCCTCACATTCAGTCTGAGGTGCTCAAGATATTTTCTGCAGTACATCATTCATTCTAGTTACTGTCCACTTTGTAGTATTGTATTTGACTTCTCCTTTCCACATGTATCACTTCGTACTTTTTCCCCACCGCAGGTTTAATCTCATTAATTGCAGATTTCAATTTTTTATTTTATTTTATTCTTCAAATTGTGTGTAATTCTCCCTCCTAGTTTTGACATTCATCAATTATGCTTTCCAGTTCTTAATCCAGGTCACAAAAAATATTGTGCATGGTTCAGTTTGAAGTTTTATAGAGTGCTATTGATGCATTCTCTTTGAGTATTGTTTTCCAAATAGTTGTTCATCTAAAATGAAATTATTTCGTTCATATATTATTTTCTTTGGAATGTAATATGACAGCATAAAAATCTTTACAAATAGTAAGATAAATAATCATCATTATATTTTTCCAGTTTATTCCAGTCACTTTGACAAAGAAAGAAAATAGATAGGGTTGAGATAATTTTGTCTGGACAAAACCATGTTTATATTCTATGTGCTTCACATTATTAGATACAAGGATTTTTTTTTAAAAAAAAAGTGTACAGTGTACAGTATGGAATTCCCTATGGAATTTTTTTGGCAGGGTTTTTTTTCCCCCCTTTTTATGAGTCAAGTGGGTTTTTTTTCCCATTCCTTTGTCTTGTGAATCTCCTCCACATTGTAGGAGTTCCTAAACATAATAATTTACTGGATTGTTTTGACTGGTAAAAATATGTCTCATTTGTCAAAGTATTATCAGGTCCCTTTCCCTTCCCTTCCCTTCCCTTCCCTTCCCTTGCCTTCCCTTCCCTCTTTTTCTTCATTTTTTGACTGCATTAAAGATTTCAATATTGGTTATGCACTGCTTATGTTTCACAACTATTTACTGCTGTGACTTTAATCCTGTCTCTCTTATGAATGGCCAGTTCTTCTGAACTTCATTTTTCTTCACAGAATTATTTCCTGAGGAATTTACCTAACCATAGCTTACCAACATTCTCCTTTTCAAAGTTTATTGTGACTACTTTCCTATTCTTCTCCCTTTCACTAGAATCAGTGAATCACCTTCTCGTTTCATAAAACTTCTGCCCACAAATTTGTCAAAGTCTCTCCCAAGTAAATCAATATATGTTGACTGTATCCAATTTATCTCTTTGTCTTCCAAAATAAAACCTCTTTTCCCCAAAACAGTCCAAAATAGAAAGATTTATATGAATAATAGGAATTGACTGCTCTATTTTTTTCCATAGTATGAAAGAAAGAAAAAATTAGTGGTATTGAAATTTGTTGTTTCAAGGTAAAATGAGACATGTTTTTCCTCCCACAATAAACTCATTGTACAACTCACTCCTGCTACAACTTTTTTGTGAAAACAAGGAGTCAAATTCACAGAAGCATTAGATTTAAAAAATACTAATGATATAAAATACCAAGCTTCAGGGAAAAATTTAACCACTGTCAGGTCTTAGAGTAGGCAATTTGAAAACACCCTGTTCCTTTTTTCTCTTTCCCCCTCCTTTCTTTCCAGAAGTATCTGGAAAGCCACTGTATCTGAGTTAGAAGAAGTATCTGGGTTAGCCACTGTCAAGATAAGAAAAGTGAACTCCTAAGCTGATCCAGTTCTTCTACTTTCATGGATAACTTTGGCATTTAGCTCGTCTGCAAATTCTTTCTAGTCTAAACACCAGTAAGTAAATTCAAACCATAAATAAAAAAAATAAAAAAAAATAAAAAAAATTAAAAAAAAAATTGGCAGACCAAAAAAGAATTTGAGGAAGAACTTTCTAACAGCATAAAAATCTAACAATAAAACCATCTTTAGACCATAAAAAAATCAGAAGTCTGCCAGGGAATCTGTGGAACTGATAGATGGTAAAGCTGCAAGAGGGAAACTCGATGAAAATAAAACTTTAGCAGCTAGAAAACCTCCAAGAATTCCTTGCAGGAAGGTTCACTCTAGGGGAGCATAAAGGGAGTCCAACACTTGCCTCTTTCCATGAAAAGGACAAGTTAGAAGAAACTAATTTATGCTTTTGTTGTGTAAAACGAGCATAAATTAAAGATGTTTTAGAGCCTATGGCTGAAATTAAGAAGAACAAATCTCTAGAACCATTCAGTCAAGGGCTTGGAAAGATCTCAATATGTTGCTGGACCCTGGTCTGATACTCACTGCCGTGCTCCGGCTCAGTCTCAGCACAGCAGCATGAGAACAGGCAAATGTGACTTCAGGTTCTAAAAAGAGCTCCAGGAGACACTCTTGACACCATGGGGCAGCAAGGCCCGTTTCTGTACCAGAAAAGCTGATAGCAACAGACTTGAGTTAACCTCTGAGTGTAAAGGAGGGGAAACAAAGCATGGGGTTACACTGACAGTGGACAAAGACTACAAGAAGGTACTCATGCATCTTTGTGCTGATGCAATTGAGTTTCAATGAATCTAAAGTAAGGTACATTGGGAAAATAATCCTAAAGGTAAATGGAATAGCAGTGATAGAACACCAGATAGCTGTTACTCTTCAAAAGGAGATTCTGGAGCTGGTCTGGCTATTTTTTTTGCAAACCTCAGGCCAGTGCTGTACTGCAACCACTAAGTGCTGACAGCATATTAAGAAGCTGTTATATGGGCAGCCTCTGTCTCCGGAAATCCCTAATCCATGATGAGAGTAACACGATATTCCAGGAAAAATACTGTTCTCTTCTTGCCCTGGGTTTATTTGCTTGGTTTGGGTGGTTTTTTTTTTTTTTGAATCTGCTACTGGCAACTATTGGACACAGGACAACAGTCTAGATGGATGTTTCATCATCTCCAGTACAAACATTCTAATGTTCACATGAATTATCACTGGATTTGCAAGTTAGCCCCATATTTACACTGAAGAAGCAGCCACCAAATTCCCCACATCATACAGTGATGTATTCCAGCCTGGAACCTTTTCTGGTTTTGCTTGAATATATCTTGAGTTACCTGAAAATTTATGGCCAGATTTTTAAAACTGCACATAAACATATTTTTTTAATCAGCTAATGCAGCAGATAAATTCATGTTTAGGCACCTAAAACTAGAGATAAAAACATGCTTAGGTGCCTAAATACCTTTAAAATATGGCCCTACACATCTTTGAAGATGATGCCAAGACTTCTGTGGACATCGTTAACATAGGGCTGAACTTCAAACATATTCAGCAGGATTCAGATAATGCACAGAGCCCATCTTGGCACAAGCTCCTCTTAAAGGTTAAGAACTAAAAAAGGAAATTCTCCTACAAAGATGGATTATGCAAAGAAACTTTTGGGAAATAGACAGTTTTGGGGCCCTCCTTTATCTTGATGAATAAGAGCAATGAAAAACAAGGAAAGACAGATAAGGAAACAGAGATAAGAAAACAGATAAGAAAAGAATGCCAAAGCATTTAATATTTACTGCCATTAGAAAGCAATATGCCACTGGGGAAGTGAAAAGATTATGTTTCAAAAACAGTGCCTTGAACTTTTTGGTTTTTTCTGACATGATAGAAGCACCTGAAGAAATTCTCACATATATGAAAGAGCATTAACCTACACAGGATGGACTCTACAGAAGAAAATTTGGAAGTTTATCCCTTTTTAGGAAAAAATAACATGGCAGATAATAAAAAAAAAAATGTAATTAATACTGTCTTGCAGGTCTGAATTGAAACAATCTTTGAGAAAAAAAATTGTCATGACCAAATTCCATCCTTTTTTTTTTTTCCACGACACATACCTTTTTGGAACAGAACATCAATACTAAGCCATATTTCAATTAATGTGTTTGCAGTGAATACTAATTTATTTAAAAAATCCACTGTCTTTCTAAGATCCAGCTTCATTCTGCATTATGAAAAGGGATTACATCTCCTACAGAAGACTGTGGTCTTCTGGCACTAATTTTACTAATTAGTCTGACTTCAGTCTTGAATCAAGATGATTGGCGACTAAATGACTTTTAGGAATCCTTCTGCTCCCTACATCTTGCAGTGAAATTGCTATGATGAATACCTCCACGCCTATCACCCTAAAATCTGCAGCAAATTTACTTTTTAAAGATTTCAGTAATAGCTTTTTACAAATATTACTATTTTTCTGGTGGACTAAGACTGGTCTGTAATTGTTCTCTTTCACTTTTGACTTCCACTTTTGTTTTTGCTATTTATAACTGAGAAAAGCATATTCTATTGTCCTGACATAGAAACATTCCTCATGTAAACTATGGAGATGTAAATGAATCCACATGGACTTTAGCCAATAAAATACATTGAACATGATGGGTATTTTTCTTACATTAAAAGTCAGCAAGTATACTTCTCCAGAGATCACTCTGGTGATGGAGAATATGCTGATAAAATGGACTAAAACAACACCAGGAGGAACAAAGGTATCTCTCTGTAAATCAGAATTTGCTAATAAACCTGAAAAACTTGGAAGATTTGTACAAGTGAAATCAAGAGCAATCGCAATGTGCAGTGGTAGTTAATGAAGTCAATCATTTCCACAGCTAGACTAACAGCAATTCTCCTGCTTTCTTGATATTGAAACTGGGTTTTAGTTTGCATTTTATTAGTCTTAAAGCAGCTACATAGTTGCAGCTAAATAATTATTATCAGTTCCATGTTATTATACTGAGGAAAATATATTGTGATAATTGTAATGGACTTTTGATGCTATTTTGCTTATCAGCGGCACCATTTTACCAGTTTTCCACATCTGTATACATGACACTAGTTATGCTTAGGAAGTGTTAATTAAAGAGAATTTAAAATAATATACAATCTCCATAGCATTTGCAGTAACAAAATACGTGAACTATCTTCATTTCACATTTCTTTACATAGTGATGACCTCATTAATATATTCAAATAAAATTTTGTTCATATTATTTCAAATTTCTAATAAAAGACTTAATTCTTTTGTGTCTTTGTCAATGTTGATTTTATTAACCTCAGTTTTCAAACATGCTTGTTAAATAGTCAGCAGTGATCATGAGGCTATGTAAATGAAAAACAAACACAATGCTTCCTTATATTCCTGACTGGAAAATAGTACAGTACCTCAAACTCCACTACTGGTAAATGCTTACCCTGAGTTCCTCACTTGAGTTTTTCACCCAATTTTTCTATATAATGTAATTAAAAGGACTGCCAAACTTAAAATATAGTGTTTATTTAATAAGGTTGATTGGCCTCAGGAGAGTCTCTAAACAGATTTGACACTTTAATACTTGGGGGAAACTCATTCTTGGCTTAACTCTTGATAGATGCACCCAGAAATGTGTTTTGTCCTTTTATTCTGCAGAAATAGGTTGCACTGATTTATCCCTTTATTCACTTTGGAATCATCCAAGACTTAGAAAGGTGTAGAAATATTATGGACTATCACTTTAAATCCCATTCCACTCAAAAATCCTTTGAGTAAAGTAAGGCAACTAAATTTAAAGTTTAAAATAAGACAATCCTTGCAGTAAAAATCAGCCACTTATCAGTATACTTCCATGCAGCTCATTTGGAATTCAGAATTTGGAACACAAATTTAGAATATTGAACATGGCATTATTCATTACCTGGCACACAGTCATTCAAGGCATTTAGCCAAAGAAGCTATCTCTCTACTTACAGGTGAAACAACATTTTTGAGAATCTTAAAAATTTGAAAACATTCATAAATCAAAATATGAGGATTTCTAAGAGGGAAGCTAACATCATGCCAATTTTAAGTATACTGGATATGGAAACAAGTCAGCAGTTTAAAAGCATTCTCTGACAGGCACTTCCACTTATTCAGACAATATCAATTAGTGTCTGCAGAGCGGACTTGCCCATGATGATATTTCAATCAGTGTGTTTTCCAGATGCAAAGAGACTCTATTAAGAGACTCTATTTTCCTCTCTTTGTTTCATATTGCTTCAAAAGGAACAATTAATAGTGAAGGTTAGGATATGAATGGGAGTATAGAATTGGTGTTTAAACACAAGTTTGAAAACCTGTCAGCTCCAGAAACTTTTCCAGTGATCATAACCACTCTTCACAATGATTTTTCTCTAACAGCAAGCTATTTTACTCTTTTTCTCCATGGCTGTACACTGTGAAGTGTGTGGCAGGATCGCAGTGGTGGGAAGGGCTGGTGGAAACTGGTCCAGGAGGGGACAGAGGCCCCAGCCACATAACCTGTTCCTGAGGGAAGGTCTGCCTGCCTGTGCCTCAGCCCCTGCAACCTTGTCATCCTGGGAAATGAGCAGCATTTGCCAGGATGGTAGGTGGGATAGCTTTCATGTATCTAGGAGGAGCAGTCCCACCCCACCAAAGTGCTGTATAGCCAGGACCTTCTCCCCCCGCCCCCTGTGAGCTTCTCCCAGCACCACAGAGTTTCAATAAAAGGAAGGGAACTTGGGAATTTGAGGTGAACACTTACTTAGTCACAAGAATGATGGCTGAGCAACAGGAATAAAGCCTTACACACTGCAAGTTGTGATTTCCAGGGTGGTCTCATATCCATGCAGACAAGGAGATCCAGAAATAAATTAGCTCTGAGGCATTCTTAGTTATGGTGCTGATGCTCACCTGCATCCTCTTACCAGCAGCTTAGTCCTCGCTGAGAGTGAAGAGAGACCTCCAGGACAATTTGGACAATTGCAGTGGTTAAATGAATACAAGAACTGACTAGTTTAAAAAACTAAGCTGTTACACTGTTCAACTCTTTATTTCTGCCACTGTAACTGTTTTAGATATGCTGAAAATTTCCACTTCACTTATAATGTCATGATTTCAAAGACTTCGAGTATTTTCAGCATCAATATTTATATGAATACAGTGTTTTGGCATTCATTTTTCATCCTTTGGTATTCCATTCAGCAAAGGAGTAGCATTTTATGCTACAACATTTTATGCTACATTTTATGATACATTTTATGATACAACAACAAGACTCAGAAAAGTAGTCCTAAATTCAGGACTCAATGGGGAAAAAAAACATTCACAACAAGTAATTTAATCACATCTGCAAATATTATTCTGTCTGCTTGGAACCCCTTGGAATTTCAACTGGATTAGTTGTCCTTCACTTCCTGTCCTAAACATTTGTTTTGTGTTTCTGTCTCCTTTTAAACAAAAATTGCCTTTCACCTCAATGGGTGCCAGAATTTAAGTGATGCAGGAACAGTTGCACATGTGTATCCTGTAGAAAGTTAGACAGAAACATAAGGATAGATAAATGGGTAAGTGTGTGATGTGTTAATTAGGAAAAAGGAAAAGTTAACGTCTGTGCAATACTTGTAACGCGAGTTGGATTTATATCAGTAGAAAGGGGTAGAGCTGCTGCAATTTCAATAGAGCTAGACTGGTGTAAACTCTTCTACCCATAGAAATCAATATTTATATAGGTCCTTCAAATCAAAAGGATCCTAAAGTGCTTGGTGTTTGAGTAAAAATGTCTTATCTGTATTATAGCTGCATGAATAGTACTTAAGGAATACATTACCTTAGAAATTTACCATTTTTCATCAAATAATATGCTCAACAAGTAGTTTTATGAGGTGTTAGAGTAATTCTGAGTAGTTGAATACTATACATACTTGAATAAAGAATTCAATAAACAATGGTCATAATTACCAAATATATGTTCAACTCTTTTATTCCTCTAAAAATGTCAACTAATTTCTATGGTAAGAAATACTAATACAGCTCTAATGCTGACCAAATACTAATACATATCTAACGCTGGTGTTCTATCAGCATTTCCCTATCCCTGCCCTACAAAGGAATAAATATCTGAATGAAGTCTTCTATTCTCATCTCACAGACCAGAGATGCAGGGATATGAAATATAGACACAGATTTTTTTCATGTACAGAAGCAGAGAGTAAGTCACTTCAAGGAACCTCTGCTTGTTTGCAGTCAAAAAATTATAGTAAATAGGATCTACATCTACCTCTTATGTATTGGTTCTGTCGAGGTGCTGACAAAGGGTGGGTGCTTCATATCCTGTTGATTTTTCGCCCACTCAGAGATCCTCTGGTGCACCTTTGTCCACCCAGGGCGCACAGCCTGGCTCTCTTTCTTTCCAATAGCTCATCTCACCTTTTCTTTTAAAACACTGTAACTTCCACTGATGTAACCTACCTTCTGTAAAATATCATAGTGATTATCCCTTCAAACAAGAAAATATCAAACTTCTTTTAACATCCAACTCACTCTGAAAGGTTTAGACACTCATCCAACTGGCCAGGGGAGTAGAGTGGCTGACAGAAAAGGTGGGGCTGAATTTTTAGACACTGCTTAAGAAAAAATTCTGTACTTAATAGCAAGCAAAATATAGAAATAAATCTTGAATCAGGTCTTGGAAGGCAGTCCTCCCACTTCTGTGCTCTCCCTGTCTTCTTGTCTTCTCCCCTTCTCTCTCTCCCTCCCTATCCCACTCACCAGAGAAGTCATGTTTTATTTTATTCATCTGCTACACCCTCAGCAACAGACTAGATCAAATCCAGGCCTGCAGTTATGTAC
Organism: Pyrgilauda ruficollis; assembly: GCF_017590135.1. Classification (NCBI taxonomy): domain Eukaryota; kingdom Metazoa; phylum Chordata; class Aves; order Passeriformes; family Passeridae; genus Pyrgilauda; species Pyrgilauda ruficollis. The sequence continues at coordinate 10,599,201 of NW_024523822.1, read as the reverse complement.
TAATTTCTGGATCAACCTTCTTCCCTACTTACTAATACAGACAGTGCAGAATATCTAAATAAATATGTCCCTCTGATATAGACATAGCTCCTTTATTAAAAGCATAGCTCATTTAATGAAGAAGCAGCAGACACAGTTGCTAACCTCTTTGAGATCCTACACAATGAAAGGTGCCCTGTAAGTTACTATTAGTGGTACTATGATTGGTACAAAAGCCTTTGTAGTGTCTTACCCTGGGCAGATTTTTACAGCACAAAAGACAAAGATATATTCAGTGTTTTAAAAATTGTGATCTACCATGATCATACCTAATTTTATCTCATTGGGAGTCTTCTGCATACATTTAAATAATGATCAGATCTTCCTTCATCTTTATCTTTTCAGAGTGCTCATGCAGCCAGAATGATATCAAGGTATTAAAATTCAAGTGTTATTCTTTTAAAAACCAATTTTTCTTTTTCTGTAAGTGTATGGTTTAATTCCATGTAAATTAATTTTACTCGGGAAAGCATTTTTTTGCTTCAAGTATCTTTTAAATGCTTCTTTTTACACCCAACCTGCTGGCAAAAAAAATTAGAAAGCAAACAAATTAGATGATTTTCAGTGAAGAGACAGGATGCCTAAAGTGCACAGTATATAATTGGAAGAGAACAGGAGAATGTTTAAAATAAGTTCAAGAACAGTGATAAGGCTAAAGATGATGTTATCTGTTGGACAGAAGAAGCCATTAACATACACCAGAGTGTTTTCAATCACTTAATCAGAAAACCCTTTTCTTGAGCACTGTTTCTTGTCTGCGTGCCATGAACAAACATAAATATTTTGGATTTCCTGCATCCTTCACTCTGATAATGGGCTCTTAACTATAAGCCCTTCCCACCTCAAAGAAAGAGCTAAAAACAAATGATAAAACATGAACCCTTGAGATGATTTCTAGACCAGAGGAGTTACAGAATTCAACGGCATGTTCAAAACAGCCTTTTCACTGCACTGTTAGTCCTAGTTCAGTACAAATGTAATTTAATATGAGACAAAAGGAGAATGGACGGGGATGAGGATGAAAATGCTCTCAATGAGCTAAAATGACTAAACTAGCACTGACTGCAGTGGTGTACATTCAACAACATGGAAATAAAAGCTTAACTGTTCTACTTTTAGAGAAATAGAAAAAAATACAAAATTCTACTTTTCAGTGAAACAATATTTAACTTCATAGAGGTAAAATTAGAGAAAGACAGTCTTGTGGGGTTTTTTTTCCCTCTTCATACACATTTTATGTGTGTGGGAAATGTTCAGGAGCTCAGATATGTACTTATTCTAAAGGAGATCTTTGAGAGGGCTTGAAGATGTCATTGTTTCTGCTTCTGGGGGTTTTTGCACTAGTTTCTGACGATTCCATGGAAAAATTTAGGTGATGTTAACTCTTCTATATGGAAACAACAACTGGAAGGTTTCTGTAGCTGTACAACTCCACCAAAGTTTCATTCACATATTCAGTCTTCTTCTTCCTTACAGCTGCATGGCAGTCAAGTCCTTACAGCATTGCAAATCCAAATACTGCACCAGGAAAGGGCAAAACAGCATTCACTCTACATAACAGTATATTATCAAAACTATCCCAACTTTGGCAACAGCAGTAAGGCTTCAGGGGCTGTTTTCAGATAATTCTGACACTGCTGATGCAATGTTTTCCTTGGTCCAAATGAGCTGTATCAGTCATTTGAATTATAATGAACTAGAAACTGCACAGTGTGTTTCAACAAATAAATCAAAGTGGAATACTTGGGCATCAGGTGAAACAAACTTTAAGTAATCGTTACATGGAAAAAAGTAGATGCATTTTAAAATGGTTTTGTAATGCATCAAATGACCAGGAGACAAATTTGTTTGCTGTGTTACAACACATAACAGGAAAAGCACGCCACATAGTAGATTGATCACTAGTCAAGATTCAACTTCTCAGAAGTTATGTGAAAATAAATAGTGCCAACTACTCAACTGCTAAAAGGAGCAACTGTGCATGGAAGAATACAACTTACCAAGATCTGGTAAGTATCTGGCTGTTGCACTAGTTCAGGAACTTGAAAATGGTAATTTACATGGCTTTAAAGTAAATGCTTTAAAAATAAAAGTTGTTTTGGATTCTGAATTAGACTACAGGAATATAAAATACATATCAATGTATAAACAAACAAAAAAAGGGTATTCTGGCACTGAAAGTAACAGAAAATAATTGCTCAGTTCCATTAAAATATTTGGAGATATTATACCCTTGAATAAATGCACAGAATCTACATTTTTCCAGATGGCATGTAATAGTTATCAGTTTTATACCTAAGAATAGGAGGTCTTTATTTTTTTTGCGATCACAGAATGTGTTTATGGGCTCACACTTGCATTCTACATTAAAACAAACAAAATCTTGCATACATGCAGAATGCTGAAAGCAGAATTGAGTTGATTCAATGTTTTTGTGTATATTCCCTTTGTGTATGTGAGGAAGCAACAGGAAAACATTTATGACATTTCCCACTTGTTTTTCTTACAGGTGAAATGCATTTTTATAATAAAAAGGTGAATTTTTTTCTGTGGTAACTGCTAAGGAAATCTGATTGCTCATTAGAGTCACTGTTTTCCCTTCATAAACATTTCCTCTCATTACTGAGAAAACTGCCACTAATCAAATGCATTTCTGAAGCACTACAAAAGGATTTGGCATTAAATTTCAAGATAATGGTTGTTAAGTGTGGCTTGTTTCCTTCTTAGGCTTCATTTTAGTCTGTTACTGCTTTATTCTTTTTCTGTACACTGGAAAATGTGCAGCATTGTTTGTTATAGAGTGTGGGACACAAATATGAATCAAACCTGTTTACATATGATTCTGGTTTTGGGGGGAGGAATTACTCCTCAAACAATCTGACTTAATGACTGCTACAGAAACAGAATGCAAAGTTGGTTTGTTTCTCGTTTTAAAAAATGTTGGTTGAATCACATCAAAATCTCAAGACAATTCCAAGATGAACTGACTCTGAGAGTAAATGACCTCTTCATCTCAGTGATAAAGTTCCAGCCAAAATATTCTCTCGGCCTGAGACGTGATTCATTAGAAATATGTGCATGGTGTGGAGCTCTACTTTCTATCTGGCAGAGTCCAGCCTGCAGACTGATAAGAAGCAAATGCAAATGTCCTGATAAGAACTGAATGCAAATATTTATGATATGATATTCCCTGGGAATTATGTGCAGATAAAACAAAGTGTATTATTTTCCCGCTTCTCTTTCAGGTTTGCCAAAATGCCCTTTTTCGCTTTCGGAATTTGCATTTCTTCAAAATTGATTCGGCTTGCGTATTATGTTAAGCTATTTGTTTGCTAAGGATGGTAATTAGTTACTGTAATTACAGCAATGACAGTTGCTAAATTGTTTTTAAAGCATTACAGTGAGCCTGTGCCAGAAGATTGCAGTATTTTTTTGGATTTAAGCAGAGGCTGGAAAAACTCCCACTCTAAGGCCAGCATGGGATTTTCAACTACAAAGCTGCTTTTCCTGATTGAAATATTTTTTTTAAGAAATCATTAATTTGCATTGATTGTAAGTACTAACTTTAAATTTTGGTTTATTCACAGATCACAGAAATATTAGTGATAGTGGGCCCTGTGGGAAAGGAGATACAAGGGGGACTCCCATCGTAAATAAAAGTGAAAGCTGATAGCAGAGGAAAAATGGTATAACTATTACTCTGAGCCTGTTAATTAAACTCTTTAGCTTACTTTTTAGATAAATTAAAAACAATTTTAAAATGCCTGATTGAAAGTCATTCCTGAACTTTTCCGAGGTGCTCAGAGCTAAGTAAGAAATTCAGAAACAACTATATTCACCAAGCCCTTATTGTATAGCATGCTCTGCATCAAGACAGTGCAGAAAAAGGAAATGGACATTTCTTGCAAATAAATTCACACAGGAACAAAGTCAAATAAAGGTTTTTTTCCAGTGGTGTCTTGACATTGTAGTCATTGCTTTTCATTTTTATTTACAGGCTAACACTGGACACTTGTATCCTGAGTATGTCCAGGGTGAATATTCGATGATAATCCCAGAAAGCTCCAAGTTTCATCCTTTCCTCCTTCCCTCTAGCATTTCCTCCAAAGGAGTTATTGTCACAGCAGGAAGAGTGTGCAGCTCAGCAGTGGAAGAGCCCCAGGCATCATAGCATGAGCTCTTCCTCTTCCAAGACATGTGGTCTCGGGAGATTAGCTGGTGTGTGTGTGGGAACCCTAAGGCTTCACCCATCTCTTCATTCTGTTCTTCCTTCCACTCCACCCCCGTATAATCTCATTCCCCACAGTTTATAGGAATAGACATAATTACTGCACTTTTCTTCCTTCAGAGAAAAGGCAGCCTCCTTTGAGGCTACAGTTCAGCTCTGTAACTAGGAAGAGCACCTGTAACCCACCTTCCATACCCTTCTCCCTCTCTCAGATGCCAATTCACCTAAAGCCCTGATGCCTGAAGTCCTGGGATTTATTCTGAGATTCCTCCCCCCTCAAAACCAGCCTTTCCTGGCTGTTTCTCACCATATCTTGATTCCTCTTCTGCCCAGCCCTGTTGTAGCTGCCCATGTGCTGCAGGCAGCAGTGTGCAGTGCTCACAGGCAGCACACCCCGCTGCACTTGCCTGGGTGGAGTGGAGTGCACACATCCACCGAGCCTGCTGACGCTGGGTTTAAGTACACAGCAGTGTTTGCTTCATGGTTTGTAGGCCTCTGCTTTCATTTTGACATAGAGTCAGTCTTTCAATGGTGCATTGTGCTTTGCGTATCATTTATCTAGTTACCATTTAATAGTCATTTCTAGACAATTAACTGAATATCCAGTCCTTGCCCCAGAATACCAGCTTGAATAAGATACTGTCCTCTTGCTTACACAAAATGCCATTATTCTGATGATATACAGCTTTTACATTTATTTGGAAAAAAAAAATCTCTGTTCTGTATTGTCTTTATGAGGTAGCTAAAGATCCAGAGAAATGCAAGTCTCATGATATCATCAGATCATTCAACACAGGGGAATCTTGCAGCTTCTAATCATGAGGGAATAGCATGCTAACAGCTCATGAGAAACACATGGTGTGACATTCTGAGGTCACTTTTCTATCCCATATATAAACTTACAACAGTGGATTTTGACTGAGCAGTATTGGATCAAAGAACAACTTCAGGAAACATAAGTTAAGATTCAAATATCAGCTAAGTGATTGCTTAGCTACAGAAAGAAAAACATTTCTCCTGAAGTGAGAGAGTTTTCTTGTCCTGAGTTTCAAAGGCTTATTCCTTACAAAGTTTATTAGCTTATATTTGGATTATACTTTTCACTTTGAAACTCTTACAAAGGATTTACTTCCAAGGCCCTCCACTAGCTACATAGACAATATATCAGGACATAACAGCCCCATCTGCTGCTAAGCAGATTTGTATCTAATTTATACTTGTATTTGGATGATAGTGTTTGAGAGATGGATGAGAGATATCTTTAAGCATTAATTTGGATCAAACTTTATATGTCATTTTCATCTTAAAATGGAAAACAAGTTGATAGGGTGATCATGTATGGTATGTCATAAACTATTCTCAGAATCTTTATTAGAGGAGCTATGAGAGATGAATACAAAAAACCTTAATTATCATTAGGCTTTGCAACAACTTATAAGTACTGATAATTCAGTGGGTAACACATCTGGTAAACATTTAGTACCATTTATTGACCTTTTAAAAATCATCATATAAGATCTAATCAAGCAAATGAGAAATGTCCATACACTGTGTCTCTTATGGAAAGTGAGATACTACCTGCTGTGGGGTTCTGAGAGCAACACAATGGCAGAATATATTTAACTTACATAACAGACTAGAAAATATGTTTGATTACTGCAAGAGTAAGCAAAACTCTTGCTTACTGTAAAATGACTGTAAAATTACCTTCTACCTCTATAACAACATTTTGTTTTGTGTATATATACATATATATGCAATGCTATCATTTGCATTATGCATGCAGAGCCTTAAACTGTACTTGTGAGTTCAGCAGATATCATAGAGCTAGATGCATAGTGAGATGCATAGTGAGATGCAACGTAAAGCACAGAACACTGATACACATATTTGCATAGACACACAAAACATAGTAATCTGCTTCTTGAAATCACAATCAAGCCTGTGGAAACAGGCATTGGCCCAACTCAGAGGTTAGCACAGCAGGTTACAAAGGACATATGCAGAGTATATATTGCCAGCTTGATTTTAGAGAAAAATCAGTCTTGCAAGACACAGACTGGTGTCTGCTCTGATTTTTCCTGGATTACAGGAGAGTGACTTGGTCAGGGGAGACTCCTGGAGGAAGGGGAATGTTGCACTGTCTCAGCAGTTGAGGGGCTTGTGGAGAAAATGAATCTGAAATCTATCCTGGGTGGGAATGAGAAATACAGGGACTCATAGAGATGGTTTGGGATTCTCAGGAGGGAATACTGGGAAGAGAAGGGGAGAAATGCACAGCTAGCTGTTTGAGGGGATAGACAAAGCAAAAGCTCAAGGACAAAAGAGGAGTGTGCAGAATGGGAGTGATCCAGCTGACAGTTTCTGAGTGGCCTGAACTACGCAGAGAAGCAGAAAGGAGAGAGAGAACTCAGGAGAACTCAGATGGTTGTAGCAAAGGCTTTCCTCCCTGCTTGTGACTTCTATGCACTTTGACCTAAATATTTAGGTTTTTCTCTGTATAAGAATTTATTAATTTCCCGAGTTTGGATTACAATAAAAACTGGCATATTGAATTAAAAGCCTTTTTTTTGAGTGGGGCTTGTCACTTGCAGTGAATAAAAACCTAGGCAGAATGCCTGACTACATTAGGATTCTGTTATAGACCTTTCTTGATCTTTTTGTTTTGTTTTGTTTGGTGTGTTTTGGGTTTGGTTTGGATTTTTGTTTTGAGGTTTGCTTTGTTAGTTTTTTTCCTGAAAATTCTCATCTCTTGGAATCAAGAAATAACAGGAATATATTCATTACAACAGAGTCCAAGACCATGCAGAGACTAAAGACATTTTTCACCCAAATGAAAAACAAAAAGCTCAGAACACAAAAAAAGTCACAATAAGGGAAAAACCCTAAACAAAAATCTTATTGTTTCTAAACTAGTCTCAGGCTTTTTGCAAATTTGAGGTTGCTAATCCTTTAACTGTGCTGTATAGGGACTGTGAATACAGAGTATCATAATACCATGTGAAGAAGTTTTACACTCTTGGAATAATAAAGCAAATTATTAAATAGATTTCTCTGATGTGATGCATTGTATAAGGTGCTGCCTTCCTGTGTGAATCCTGACAAATGATAGAGATTAAAATCCCACACAGCATCTAATTAACACCAGTGCTCTGGCTATAATAAAAGTTCAACAGCTAGATACAGTGCCTAGAAATGAGTGTTTGTTGTCTAGCTTGAAATACATAAAAAGGATGAAGTTAATAAATGATTGTAACTTTCTCACTTGACCAAGGCCAATAGGCCCTGACTATTTTAACAACTGTTGATTTTATTCTAAATCAAAGATATAAAAAGATTATATCAGCACTTAAGTGTGAATTTCTGTGTTGTTATTACTATATTCTAACATGAGAAAATACAGATGCCTTTACTCTGCCTACTTGTCTGGAGTTGACTGTGCTTTTGCTAATAACATCTCTTCCTGCAGTTCTTCCTGCAGTGCATCGCACAGGTTTGCTAGAACTGATGACCTATCAGGGATGACTGAAAAAAAAGAGTTATGAAGTGTGGGTCATTATCAGTGAACAACCTGTCGTCAGCCCCATGGTGAGCCAGTGACTGGATTCAGCTGTCATGGGGACAGGGTGAGGAGCAGACTGTAGAGTCACTGCAGGATCATTTCTCCAACTAGGGCAGGTCACACTAATGGGATTTGAATGGGGAGGAAGAAGTAGAGGTCCCTTTGCACTTTTTAATGCACCCATTGTAAATCCACCACTGACCTTGCTATAACTCAGTGTTGCTACATTATTGCCTATGGTGTTAAGTCCTCAACTCTGTTTCAGCCTTCTACACAAAATGCGAACTACAAATAATTTGCCAGGAATTTTCCACTTGAAGTCTTTTTTTTCCTATCTAGAATCTTCCAAATTATTAATTTAGGTGTTTTTCTCACATACATCACAAAGTCAAACTCAGCTTTAGTATGATTGTACTGCCATTCCTCATCCGGTGACATGGAGCAAGGAAGAGATGCTGCACTGGAAGAGGCTAAGAGGGAACAGCTACAGCCTCTAACCTAAGAAATTCGTATTATATTTTTTTTTATTCTAAATGCTTTGAAGGAATATGTTGAATTGTATGAGTTTTCATCAATACACAAAAAGAATTTCAGTGGAATGGTCCAGGCTGTCAGGATGCACAGGTCTGTGAGATTCACTGACTGGGACAGTACTGCCTTGGACTGCCTTGGCCAGAGGAGTGGAGAGCTTTCAGGCTCCCTGCCAGCTGACCACAGCTTAGAGCTGCCTACACCACTTGCTTCTGCTGCATCTTGGATCCCTGTCAAAGCCAGGAGAATGGAAGTTCTGCAGTACTCAGTACGAATTGTGACTTTCTAGACTTCTATCCTTCCAGCTTTGAGACAGAGGATTTTCCCAAATCAGGACACTTCCCCAGAATAATTTAGATCTTTTAGACAAGTCAGGTTTCCCCAGTAAATCCCTTTAGTGAGAGACATCTTCTGTGTCCTTAAACTGAGGATAGTGTGGTGAGTTTCCAGGAACTAGGATACCTGCCTTCTCTTTCTTTTTTTTTCCCTTGAGAAATATAATAAAACATAACAACTTATAAATAAACCCAAGTGGCCATTTTCTAAACACATGGCAGATCTCTGCTTAAGATAAGCATAGTCACTATTCAGTCTCTATTAATTAGATTCTGCATTAACCATGAGAGAAGCTTAGGTGCATTAAGGTCCATGTGAACATCTTGTAGAGTCCTAAATTTAGGAGCTATATCTTAGTATATAGCTGACACCCCCAAGAATAAGTTATATCAGCAGTATGTAGATATTTGCCACCAGTCCCCTTAGTGCAACACTATTTCAAATCACATAAAGGAGAATTGACAATTAACCCACATTTCACAGCTTCATCTAACAATTTGATAGAAGATGTCCAATTTGCTTATTTGAGAGATTTTCAGTTGTTAATGTAAAGACAAAAAAACAGTGGGAAAATAGAGTAATTTACGAATTAATTGTCTGTAGAAAACTTGTGATAGATTTTTTTGTATACAGGTATAAGTAAAGTACACTTATAACTTTAAGAATGTTAATTGCACATTGTGCATTGTCTTAATGTGTAATGTAGACATATCTAAATAGGATAAACCAGATCAATTTAGGTATGCATAACTATTCATCTGTGGAAGAGTAGGGATCAGAATTTTCTGAGTTATTTCTACAGTATATTGCATGGCTATATCCTTACAGTTTTATAATGACTTATGATTAGGATTATGCTACAAATACAAATAACATGTGTATGTGTATAAAACACATCCCAGTTTAGGAAGGAAAATAACCTTTTTGATCAAATGACTAACAAATGAGTGTATCCGAATCTAATATTTGAGAAACTCTGAAATATGTATGAAGTGTTCACACAAACCAAGTGCTTGCTAGCACCAATTAGAAGATGGCTCTGTTGTGTTCCATTAAGAGGATCAACATGTCCTAAACACAAGTCCTAAAATAGTCTCAAACTCCATCAAAAGAAATTAATTCAGTCCAGGTGCACCTCTTTTCCAATAAAGTTTTGATGGTAGATGATAGCTGGTAAATATAAATTAGCTGTACTGGATCAAAGACCAGCTGTAATGATGGGGAGAGAAGAATGGCTGCATTCATCACTCCATGAAGCGGAGAGAGACATGAAATAGTGCTAGTTAAGCTGAGCTGAGCAAATACGAAGAGGAGAAAAATGAAATGAAAACTAAGCTAGAGAAGAGAGCCTATGAACCATCATACACAATCAGTATCCATGTCTTATAAAAAGAAATATTATAGAAAAGTGAAAAAGCTATTGTTTCCCAAAGCACTCCACAGGTCATTTTAGATAACTTTTGTTTCCTTGCACTGAAGCCTCTCAAAACATTGTGAAAAGAGATTGGTTTTGAATTCTTGGATGTTTTGATCTTAATACTAACTTTTTATCAAAATATAAAATCCATGTAGAAACTATTGATGCTCTTAAAAGTTTTGCTAAGTATAGAAAAACCTTATTGTATTGCTTTCATCCACTTGTGGATGAAAGCAATAGAAGTTTTACAGAATAAGGAAAACACATGGACTATGGATATTTAAGCATTCTGTATTTTCCCAGATGAAACTCTTGTGATTTGTGTGATTTTACATTGGAAGGGAAAAAAATCAAATGGAGGCTTTTCTAATGTGACAATTATATAGCACAGCTAAACAACCCCTTTCCCACAAAGTTCAAGATGCTGTTGTAAAGAGAACTTGAATTGTTTCTGGCTCTTTTAACAAACTTCATTAATCTTTTGTCAGTAATTCACTTTTTTCAAGAACTTTTCCTTTTGGACAGAAGTTTGTTTCCTCCTGAAGTGCTTGATTACTCAAATTAATTGTTCAGAACTACCAGCATTAAGATCCAGCCTCTGAGTTCCATTAAGTCTACGGCCACAGGCATCAGAACTTGAAGAAATTGAGCATGTAAAGGGGCATCAAAATTGCTCAAGGCCAATGCTTGGCCCCCTGTTGGATATCAAAGGCTGAAAAGAACCTGATGTTTTTCTATAATGGTCAGAACTAAGCAGAGAAGGTGTTTTGTATGGTTATGACTTGCTTATATTTGCACTGTCTAGTCACAAAATGTGCACCAAATGTATCTTATCCTAACTACAGTAAATATATATACAATTAATTTCTGATTAATGCAGAAAGTCACCATCTCCTTTCTTTCTTTTCTGCATACCTGACTGTTGCTAGGATTCCTATGCTGACTGAGGCAGAGCTAGGGAAGGTTTTACTGAGTTACTGAGTTTGTGTTTCATCAACCTTTGCAGAAGGGACCATCTTTGTTTACAAACCACTTACAGAAGTGAGGTCCTGTCTTATCCTAAAGTTAGGTCAAATAATTAAAATAAAAATAATACTCATGACAATGGCAATAACAGTCAATCAAGCTCACCAGAAAGATATATTTTAGCACACCTGATGATATTTCAATTACTGTTTCACATTTTCTTTGAAGCATTTGAAAGCTTCAGTGGTTTTATGCAGTAATTTATTTGGCTTTTCTTTAAGAGCTACCTTAAATAAAGACACAATGAATCCAAAACTAAGAAAATGCATTTTTTAACACTAAAACAAATCAGTTTAACTAATTGTTTGGCTGTTTAACTGTTAAAAATTTAACTTCAACACACAGTAAAGTCATTGAAAGTTTTACTTGCAGATTTCTCTGTGTTTATGCCTACATTATGATAATGCTCTGTTGATGACTACCAGTACTGAAGAACAGACTGGTTCTATCCAGGACCTTGGACCTGTAAGCTGCCTCATAGAACATCCAATAATAATTTTCATGTTAAACAAGCCAAAAGTGTTTAACATTCCTTAATATGAGCAAGTGTTGAAAATGACAAAATAGAGCTGTTAACTAGAAACCTCCTTTGCTGACAGCAGAGAAGTACTTAAAGGGTTAACTCTGCTTCTGATTGCCTAGTAAATAAAGAAACGTATTGCTTCTTCTGATGAACTATTTAAATCTATTCTGTACTGGAAACAGTACAGAACTATGTTCATGGTTTAACATATTTATGAGGTGACTGTGTTGTCCAGTTTTATGAAAGATTTCTACTATTCAATAGATGTTGCAAGACTTTACCTGAGTTTCCTTTAAAAATTATGGTGGAAATTTTGCTGCATACCAAGTTTTCTGCATACCAAGCATTTTTTTATATTAATGTGCTTTACTACACTATGGCTGAGGTAGCAAAACACAAAGAGGATTTTTTTATAGCCATAAATAATTTCCCAGTACCTAGATGCTAGAGTATTAGATATACTCTAACACAACAGAGATAAACTTCATCTGCATAATATGATGTGAATCATTTTCTCTGTCAAGTAGTTTTTGATCAAAGTTAAATCAGTAACAACATCATTTTGATGGGTGCAGACTCACGTAGAAGAGTAATAGCACACCTAGACTTCATGTGGCTTATGCCCTACATAGCCTAGAAGACAATTTCCGTTGTTCATGTCCTGCCTCCTCATAAAATGAATCAAGCTGTACCTATCTGGTGGTATTTCATTTCTTTTAACCATTGCTTTCGACAACACTGATGAAACTGCCTCCTTTAAAAATAAATGTTCATAACTGCCTTGGGTTGGCACTTGGGTATTTCAATTGCTGTTACAGCCACGATGGTCTAGAAGTGTAACTGAAACAAAATTTGTGAATTACTCAAAGCAAGGCCGTGCAACTGGAAGTATGCCTGTTTTTTTCAGCTACATATTAACTTTTATTAAGAGTTCTGTCTCTCAAAAGGTGCATTTATGCACAGGGACATTGATTCTGCTCTCTGGTGTCTTTCTCTTAGGAGCTCTGACTGTATTTTCCCATCAGCTTTCATACTGATATAAGGTCTTCATTCTAAGTGCCTCTTTCACAGCTTTTCCCATAGGAGCATGGATGAGGAAACAGTAGATTTTTTTTCATCTGTTTGGCAGTGCTTTGCTTACAAGGAAGTATCTTGGAAGTCCAGCTAATTGGATGAAATTTAGAACCAGTTTAAGGCCATCCTAAATTATGCTGTTAGGGCTTCCACAGGGCCGAGAAATGAGTGTTGGCTAAGAATTTTTGCCCTGCTTCTAGGCCATATGAGACCTCACTTCACCACCTCGTTACAAATCTACATACATTTTAAGCAATGAAAAATCCCACATTTTTATCTGAGAAAATACTAAACCAAGTACATGTAAGTGAGAGATGTGATTTTCACATAATGACTAGCTTAAGAAGGCTCAATGAACAAGTGATTCTAAAAATCACTTAATCACTGGTAATGACCACCTGCATCTGATCAAATATATATTTAAAATGTTGTGGTATCTATTGAGAACACTTTAATTGCCTTGGATAATACAGGTAGTTCAAAACAGGGAAAACTGGCCAACATTTGCACAATTGTCTTACCAAGCTACCATCTTTCTATTGAAGTGAAATGCACAGCTTGGAAAACATGATTCTCTTTTTTGCTGAGAAAAACATCATTCTGTTGGTTAATAGTAATCAGAAGTCATTGAAGTGTTTACTAGATGGCTAAGCAATGAGACTTACTAATAGCTCTTCCTTCAGAAGGGGTTATCAGCCTCTGCTTCACTTTCATGTTTTGTGTCTTTTATCTGAAAAGCACTTTTTAGGCCTACAATTCATGACAAACATAAGGAAGGTCCATGCAGATTTCAGATTTCTAATCAACTCACTTAATTTGTCAATGAATGCCAACCTATCATATCTACTTAATGTATAGCATGCTTAAAATAAGCAGAACTGCAGTGTATATTAACACAAAGGGGGTATTTCACTGCCAAAAAAAGACTGCTGTACACAAGTTTTTAACAACGTGTTACTGATTCCCAAATGGTGTGTTACTGATAGGAAAACTAGCCTGTATAATGGCCATAGAATGTGCAATGCACAGCTCTCTTGCATTTGTGGAGCATTACTTAACTGTTTGTCTTATAGAAAACAAAGAATTCCAGACCAGGATTCAAAATATTTTGTAGCCAAAGCCTTTTGTTGCTGAGTTAGTAGGAGCTAAATCATTTACCAAATGATGCACAACTAAAGAAGGAATTGCAGACCTCCCAGTGCTGTAAAGACCTACAGTTATCATAAATGAGGTTGAAGCTATGCCTTTCATATCAAAAAGATTTGGAGCACATGAAAATGTCCTGCTTTTGCTTTGGAACTACCACATTGGCTATTACTAAGAATCAAGTTTTAGCAATGTTTCTAAAGCATATGAAGGGCTGTTACCAAGTTGATTGTATACTTCTAAATTTCAAAATGCTTCTATCTGAGCTGCTGACTGAATATTTGTGTCAAATACACAGTTTTAAAACAAAATTTTAAAACAAAAACTGAACATTCATTTGATCTCTTTGAACACTTGTGAAACTAAACAGAATTAGTGCAGGATTATATTGGTAAAGAAAGTACAAAAAATCTCCATATGGCATTTTCTGCATGTTTTAAATGTGAACACTGCTTTGTACATATGCCATTCTTGTCAAATTGCTATGTAGCTCTGCAGTTAGTTTGAATTTCTGCAATACCATTGTGTATTGACAAATCCATACATCCTATGTATCTGGCCAGAAATATTGAAATGGTAACAGAGGTTATACTTTAAGAACACTTTTCAGGTAAATATTGTTATAATTCTTCCCTTGGCAATGAAGGTTTGACAATCGAGATGGTTTAGACACGAGCTTAAAAGTATGGTTCCAAACTTATTTACCAAAGTAATGCAAATCCTTTGCTCATTTAGGAAATTTCTTATTACATGAACTGCCTTATTGATTTGGACAGGCATGCTCACATAAGAAAAGCCAGTCACAAATAGTAGGACACAGGCCTGATTAAACATTCAGAATCACTGTGGATAGGCAAAAAGCTTACACCAGACTCTTTCTACTCCCGGCAATTTAGCCAAGGAGCTAAACTGTCCTCTTTCAAAACAAGAGCAACAAAAGACACAAGGATGTGAAGGATCATGTCAGCGCAAGGCTCTATCTGAAGTCCATACATTTTGGCATTAAACTTAATTTTTGTATTGTCTGTGACTTGGAAGAAATTGTGTAGTGCCTTAGTACCTGAGATTCACTTTCTGTAAATGCAAAAATAATTCTTTCTGCTATGTATTGAGATGCATGATACCAATCCTTGTAGAACAATGTCAAAGTCTCAGACAAAAGCAAATTCAAAAGTGCAAAATATTATTTCAAGGACAAAATCTTTCAATAAATTATTCAACACAAATTTTTTATTCACACCCCCCACCAACACAAATAATTAATGTACTAATACTTATCATAATGACTCCTTTATCATAGTTTAATATCCGAAACTAGTTGAATATGGAATTTTTTTAGGAAGCTATGGTAAGCCCCACCATGCACTAAAACTTCTATTCCCAGCACCTGCCCTTTTGCAGCAAGTGTTCTTCTTGGGGTTTGTGGCTGGCCAATAAATAAATTAAAAAAAAAAAAAAAAGAACAAAAGATAGGAAAACTGGGAAAATTAACAGAAATGCAAACCAAGAATATTAAGCCGATATTAGAATTATCTTCAAAGCTTGCCTGTTGGTATTACTGGCCTTTAAGCATACATTTGCAAGTTACATAAAGAAAAAAACCTCTCAAACGGCTGTTCGAAACCCTAATTGTTGTAACTTATCCATGCATTCCAGCAAAAATTTTCAGTGCTCTGCAGAAATGTTTGTTCACTTGCTGCAAACCATGTCACAAATCTTCACTGCAACAGCTAATATTTTACAATTGATCAAATAAACTGGGATATGTATTCTAAATATGTGACTTAATGAAAACAACTAAAAGATTTATGCTCCATTTAATGTACTTAGCTGAAGTCTCATGGGATTGCCAAAGGAGATAAAAACTGCAACATGGGTTAATGCTTAGTTATCTTTGGTTAACTTATATAGCTTAGTAATCAAAGGACATGAAAGGAAAACCTTTGATAAAAAATAGCCTATTTTAAAATTCCACAAAAGACAGCTGCCTTTAAATATAATACGATGTAAACTTCTATACTTCCAAACAAGAACTCATAGCTAAACTTAATTTGCAATTTATAGACAAGAACAGTATTCTTAGTTGTTTGGTATCCTATTAAACGTAAAAATCAGTTTGGGGAGAAAAATTAAGAATGTGAAATTATAAGTAGTGGTGAAAAATATACATATTTTCTTCTTGTCTTTCACTGGCTTTTGCAAGACAACAGTGGAAAGCAAGAATCTGCAATGTAGAATGTTACTAAAGAAAGAGAAAGAAATAAATTATGAGTAAATAGTCATCTAGATCTCTGTCAAATTCCCAATAATTTGCAAACTGAAAAAGAAGTAAAAAAATGTCTTTGTTTAATCCACTGAAGAAGAGTGTTATTGATTTTTATAACTATATCTCCTTGTGGGTGAATATGGCTGTTGATGTAAAATGGTCAAGTGGTATAACACTGCTGTTACAAATGTTAAAACAAAAAGCATTTAGAAAATAAGAATCACACCAGGCTGCTCCTGTGCTTGAAAGCAAGGTGCAAGCCCTCTGCAGAGACTCTAAGTCTGATTTCAGTCTCTTTAAGAGCAGTGTTTGTGCTCAAACAGGACATCCAAATGCATGTTACTAAGTACCAGTGACTGAAAGACTGCCTGAGACTGGGAATTTCAGATACTAAACAGCAGAGAATGTTATATTGCAAGAAGAAAATAACTAATTGGAACAAGACACTTAAGTTCAGAAAAAAAAAAAAAATAAAGGAAAGCATTTCTTTTTGGATGTTTTTACTTTTCTTGAGAAGGGATGGGCAGGTTGGTGTGCCACCTGTATCTATTTGATGTCTCTTTACTGCTTGTTCCTGCATATCTACGGATCCTACCCCATCTTCATTCTTGCATCTCACTTTCACAGAGATGGCAGAAAATTATTATTCTGCTATTACTCCACAGTTTATTTGCCCTTGTGTTAATGAGCCTGAACTAGCTGCTTAATGGTAACATGTTACTCCAAATCACATTAGTGACTGATGAAATTTGGTGATTCCTGTCTAATACAATTTTTGTAACTGAAAGATCTGGGAAATCCAATAGGGAAAAAAAAAAACATTATAAAAGCTCTAGGACAATATCTTGCAGTACTTATTACAGAACGCCATAGGTGTGATTATAAAAGGATAGAGTGGAGGAAAAAATTCTTTCTGTCTGTCCAAGCAGACAAGGAGGGACGAGAGGGCATGCTGAGAGGCTGTATGAGTAACACTAGGCTTCCCCCTTGATGGCTTAATGTCAGCAGGGCTGGTCTTGTTGAAATTAATCCAGTCACAATAATGGCATAAAGACATGCATTTATACCTCTATTGACTTTTCACGTTCACAGGATAATTGTTGTAACATTTTCTTAAAGGCCAAAGACCTTTTGATGATAAATATATCTCATTACATGGAATTTTATATGTAATCATCATATGAATCTCAGTGAAATTCAATGGATATATTTACCATATGTTAATCCTAGCATAACAAGCCTTTAACCTATGTGACTTAATTATAGGCATATCATGAGGTTTACTGCAAAAAAAATGTTGGGCTTTTTTCACTCACATTTGCTTTTTAAAATCCTTTCACTTCTTTAACTCTTTTGTGAATTGCCTATCAGAGTTCATCTTCTCTGCTCCTGACCTTGCTTGAAGGTAAATCCAGGGATGTGTGATACCCCTATTTGCTCAACTGATGTGCAGATAGGTACGGCTACAGAAGCTTCTTAGTGGAACTTTTGAATAAACCTAGACCTGCCAAAGACTCTTTGTTTCATTTGAAATACTTCCCAATTTGCCAACGTATAATTGATCACTTCTGGTGAGATTTTTCAGCCAGCAGTGAGCAGCAAGTACATTTTCATTGTATATGAACATGACATATAGAACAATGTTTAAGCATTCCTGAAAAAGAGAAATATTGATACCAAGCTCTCTTAGTAGCCTAAATCTACATCCAGTTAGAAATTTGTAGCAGATGCAGGAAAAAGGTGAAGAAAATGGGTTTACTTAGATTAGAAAAAAACTCAGTTGCAGGAGCCTATACTGTGGATACATGTGAAAATGTTCAAATGTTTTCCCTGACTTCTGGAAGAAGGATGGGATCATAGAATCACAGAATGGTTGAGCTAGGAAGGGAAGTCTGGAGGTCATCTGGTTCAACCCAGCTTGTCAAGTAGGGACATCTAGAGCCAGTTATATAGAACCATGTCTAGGTGATTTTTTAATATCTCTGAGGAGGGAGACTCCACAATCTCCCTGCACAATCTGTAATGGTGCCCAATCACCCTCACAGAAAAGTGTTTTCTTATGTTCAGACAGACCCTGATGAGTTTCAGTTTGTGTCCATTGCCTCTTGTCTTGTCACTGGGCATTATTGAAAAGAGCCTGGTTCCATCTTTGCACCCTCCTTTCATCATATGCATGATGAAATTACCTTAATTTGCATGGGGGAAAACAGAGTGTTGCTAGCAAAATCATTCAACAAATTCTAAAATACTGTGTTTTGATGGAAACCACACAACTGGAGACATTGAAAGCTAGGTATAAACTATCAGCTAGAGCATGTCTATGTGACCTTCATTCTGTGAAAATTGTTATACTGCAGTGTCTTGAGGTGTCTTTCGACCTTGTAGTTCAGTAATTCCATTACTCTTTTTAGTTTCTCCATCCTATTTCTTTTGACCAGTCTCAGTTCACTACTGTCACTTGGTTATAGACAAACTCCTGGGAGTCAAAACTTTTTAAAACTAGTTCTTGTACCATATGGACTCTTAAAAGTGTAAAGAGATTTTAGAGATTCTTTCAAACATATACTTCAATATGGCAGAAAATAAACCCCATAAAAACAATGCTTCTTTAATGAAAATTCATATGATAATTTTAGGAATATATTTAGAATAGATCCAACAAAGTCTTAATCAAATCAGGTTAAAGACTTGGAATGTACATAATGTACATGTATTCAAGTATATAGTACCAAGTGGTATTCAGTTACTGGGCTGTAATGATCCATATAAAGTAATTTCTGGACTATCAGCCATTGTGCCCAAAATTTTGTCAAGTATGGGAGAGGTTCTCAAAGGACTGAGAATGGTAAATACTGTTTGGTTTTGGTTTTGTTTGTTTTTTGAAAAAGCAGAAGAAGAGAATCTTTGAATTATAGTCTAGTTAAAGACAGCCAGAAAGACACACCAACAAATCATTAAACAATCCAGCTGAAGGCACCAAGAAGATAGCAAGGTGAAAAGAAATTGCCAGCACAGATTTGTCAATAACAGATCACATGAATCTAATTTCTTTCTTTGACAGAATGACTGGATAACAGTGTAGCAGAAGGCAGATTTGATAAATCCTGACTTCAGCAGGTCTTTCAACACAACTCTGCATATTGTTCTCATAAGCAAGAGAAATGTGGTCTGGATGATTTAGTGAAAAGTCTGTGATGAAGTGTTTGGAAAATAGCACCCACCACAATGATTAGTACAGATTCCCTGTCAAACTGGAGGATATTTCAAACAGAATCCTTTAAGAATCCTTACCGGTGCCTCTGTTCTACTATGATTTTCACTGACAATCTCAGTGGTGAGATGGAGGACACAGTTACGTTTTTATACTTGGCGTTTGTCCCAAGAATACATGGAACAAGACAAGAACAACAAAGCATTTTGGCAGTTCAGTCAGAATACAAGCCATTTGTCAAATCCTGGAGAAAGCATTCACAAGTTAACATGAAATGCAGTCACTATACATGCAGAACACAAAACTTAAGTTATATGAGCGACTGTTAAAAGAAGAATAAATAGGCAAGATTAATGTAAAACAAACAAAAACAGGAGGCCATAAACAAAATTGTTTCTTGCTATTGCAAAAAACTCTTTAAGTGAAGGGGAGGCCAGAAGTGTTGTGTATAAGCTATTGGAGGTGCTGTTCTTGATGTTCTGTTCTCCTTGGTATTGCTCAGAGCTCAGCTGGAGTAATGTTTCCCATTTTGGTCACCACACTTCAGAAAAGATACAGACAATTTAGAGAGAATCCAGAGGAAAGCAAAAAGAATGATAAGAGCTTTGGAAAACGTGACCTACAAGGAAAGGTTGAAAGAGTTGGATTTGTTTAGTCTGGAAAAGGGAAGACTGAAGGCAGGCATGATAATGTCTTCAAATATATAGAGCTTGTTAGAAAGAGTGCGGCGATCAATTATTCTTAGGGCCTGAGTGGGATTTGTAGGAGAAGAAAGCCAAATAATTTGAAGCAAAGGAGATTCACGTTACAAGGTTTCCAATTGGAAGGGCAGTTAAGGGTTGAAACAGTTCACTGAGGCAGGTTGCAGAATCTCTTTCACTGAAGGTTTTTAAGAGCAAGTAAGATATGTCATGCTTGTTTTATGTACAGTGAGGATAGGGAATGAATTATCCTATGTCTGTAGATACCTTCCAGCCCTATATATCTGTGATTCCCATGACAATGAAGCATTGATTCCACAGACACAAAAAAGTATATTGTGGGATGTAGCTATAGACTGCTTCTTGACAGTAATTTGTATGACTGCATTGTAGACTGTACTGTGTGTTCCAGAAATTAAAGAGCTAAAATGTCCCTAGTAAAGATCTCTACTAAGCTGGTTCTTCAAATAACAAATAATGTGAGTTGATACACATGGATATAGTGAGCAAGATGTCCTATTTACTCTTCACATAAATAAAATAAACACATTTCTCTTGGAAATACAAAAATATGGAATATTTTTTTTCTTATAAGAAAAATTACTATTAGTCAAACCATGAACCAGTGGCTAAAATGAACACAAAGACAATGCCCACTGGGTTGGTAGTCTCCTATCTCAATACAGTGAATGAGATACCCGTAAAATTCTGTGATTTTGTAGCTGATAACAAACACCACATAAACCGAGACCATTATCACAGTATTTCATCAATGGCAGGAATTCACTGCAGCATCTGAACCTTGGAGACTAGCAAAACTGTGCTGCCCATGTCCAGATGAGTATCTAAGCATAAACAAAGTCAGGGTGATGTAAGCCAGAATATGAACTAAGTACTGCATTGCTCTAAGTATGTAAAAGTAGGTTTTTTGCATTATCAGATGAAATTTGTTAACGGCAATGAGAGCTAAACTGCTCCCATGAAGATTTCAGTGGAAGAATAGCCCTACTTTGGTAAATCAGCACACAGGGATGTCAAATACTTTAGACTCAAAAGTCAGGGCCCTCAAACCATGCAATTAAAATATGGCTTTAAAATATGCCTTTACAGTCTCTTACAGTGTTTATTTCATTCACTTTCAAGGTTTTGAGCCTGCAGTGTGGACCCAGATCACATTTTCAGCCTTTTTTCAACAACCATTATAGTCATTAGCTTTTTAACTTTTGTAAGAAGGAGGAAAATAAGTAATGAAAAAAATACACTTGCAATCAAATCTCTAACCAATACTAGTTTCTGTTACGGTTTACTTTTCTTCCAGATATAGGTGAACTGCTTTGGCCAGCATGGTGATGCTGGTGAGCCTGGATCTGAGCACTAGAACACAGGCAACTACTTTGCTTTATTGTTAGTGCCCTGCCTCACAAAATTTTCACTCATGCTGTGCAGTTTTCTTTGTGACAACACCTGCACATGGCTTATGTTACAGCACAAGTCAAGGACCAGCCTCAGGAATGACGAAAAGAGAAGCCAGAATTCCTGTGTATGACCAATCGTGCACTTTTTTCCTAAGTTTTATTTCCATTTGCCGAAGGGAGAGAAAAGCACACAATATGTGTTCATCTCCAAACAAAATTAAGTGACCAGACCCTTCAAAATCCCAGCCCAGTGCCCACTGCTTCATTTAAACTGCATGTAAACAAACAAGAAGGAAATCCTGCTGCCACTAAACTCTTGACAGTATTTCACCTCTGGATTTTCACACGAAGCTTTATTGAACAGGAGGACTGCTACTGGAATAAAGAACAGCAGTTAGTACAAAAAGGAAGGAAAAAGTCACTTTTGGCTTCTTGCATGCTGTGCCATGCTACATCCACCTGTGATGGGAAACAAGGCAAGCTGGATGCAACAGCCTTCACACAGAAAATAAGAAAATACAGTGAATAAATACAGGAAGATATTAACATCATATATAGCTATATTAATATATTAGTAAGCAATATTTATGCATGTAGATCTATATAGGTGGCCCTTTTAGATATATATTCTAATATAGGTAGATATATAGGTAGAGATATAGATACATACACACACAAACAGAAATATGGGTTATATTTATATTCCTTCCTAATATCCAGGACACCTCTCTCATCAATGACAGAGTTGAAGCCTTTCTTGAAACCTGTTTGAATTTTCCCTTTACTGCAAGGACAATAAATTAACTTTAAACTAACCTCTAATTTGGGATTTCATCTCATACAAAGTAAAGTCAAAAGCCAGCAGGTTACCAGTGGAGCATTAGAGAACATGGTATCTCCACTGATACAGTGGGTGGGGAGAGGAAGCTATTAACATGTCTGTAACACTTCGCTTTATACACAACTACCCTGCTTTTAACTCCAGCCTTGGTCGCTGAGGTCAGGCAAGACAGAGCTGACTAATAGTGTCGCTTTCCTACTGCCTTCAGTGCTCACCCTGCCACAGCACGACAGCCAGTGCTGGAGGGGGTGGTGTAACACCTCAGCAGCAAGGGAGAATCGCTCATTGCAGCTTTTCATTAATGGTGGATGTTAGGGAAAGAAGTGTCACACTGCCACAGCTATAAAGCTGCTGAAAAGAGAGCTGCTTAGCCATTCATGAAACGCTGTTATGTTAACACAATAATGAATAGGACAAGGTCCCTCATTGTCAAGCAGGTGGTGGACTTTTACTCAGCATGAAGGGACCTGAGTGCCCAAATTGCTCTAACCGAGTGTAAAGAAGCTCACAAAACATAGCTGTCAACTCATTATTTCAAGTTTAAAATATAAGTATATGTGATGAAATGCTCCAACAGAGATTGAATCTTCAGAAGTTTCAGTTCATAAATGCGTCCTCCAGACTGATGTATGCAGAAGGGCATTCATATAAAGTTATAAGCTAGTGGAGCATGAAGCATTCATTCAATCATGTCATTTTTGAATATGAAATAACAGCAGATTTTTTTCAGAAAAAATCTGAAAATCAGTTTAACCTTTCCCCATCACTATGGTTGTATTTGTACCTGTCATTCAATAGCAAAATGAACCCAAGAGTAAGGGGCTTTTCTCAAGACCAGTCAGTCCACAGCTCACCACCAAAGAATGGTGCAGAGGAGTGAGGGCTGTAGGCAATCTCTACCATTGCTGCTTTTCTCCAGCTTCATAACTTTCATGCTCAGCACATTAGCACGGTTAAGAATCCAGCACTTCCTACAGAAATTTTCCAACAGGGAGACAATGGGAATTTTAGCCCTAAATCTGAGTATTTTGGCCATAGGTACTGCAGTAACTGGAATACATGACTTAGAGAAATCTGGGCCAATATAGCACCACAAAACTGAGTCCCTCTTTCAGCCTCAGGAAAATACCTAGACCAAGAAGAATGCTACCTTTCTTCTCTAGCAGAAGAGCTTGAATCCTGAGTTCATGATGCTTTTTCCTTGCATCCTGAATCCAAAATGCTTTTCCAGCACTCTTCTAGGGTAATTCAGATGTCAAGAATTGGAAGGTAAGCAGTGTTAGTTTTATAGGTGATCTTTCTGATTCATCCTATTGTAAATCCTTTCAAGATTTGAAGCAACCTCAGGTCCAATTTTCTCTTCCTAATATAGTGGGTTTTTTTATCAAATATAATGCTGAGTCATTTTCATTCATAGAGATCTGAATACACCACCCTTAACTAATGGGATAGAATACTTGATGCTAACTGTTCTTGATATAACTAAATTTATTACTCATGCTTACAATGTAATTACTGACATAATGGATTAAAAAGCTAGAACCACAAGAAATTTTGTAGAAAGTATATCTGGGACTTCAATGGCATTCTGAAATGGGAGAATTGATGCACACTTGCATAAAATATAACAATTAATGCAGAACTTCAATATCTCTTTTTTAATTAATGTTTTTTACTGGAAAATGAAACATAAATTTGCTTATGATATATATATGTTGGATCACTTCTTCATAGAGAAATTTAAGACAATAGAATTATAGAATCAAACTATTAAAAACATGACAAACACTTTAAAAATTCAAAAAAAAAAACTAAAAAAATAAATTAATAGAACGGCTCAAAAATAATCCACCACATCCAAAATGTTTCACTCAGACATTCTTCCTGTAGACAGAACTTTTTCTTCCATCACTCCTTCTATTTTATTTTCTCTACAAGAATAATGCAGCATATAATGGAAACGGTAAAAAATATCACAATGACACTAAAAGAATTTCAGGGGTGTCGCAGGTTGCCCTGTGCAAAGAACTGCCTATAAAAAACAGGAAGAAGTATTAAACCGGAGGATGGAACCTCCAAACAAAACAGATTCTTTCCTGTAGACAGGAACAGGTAATTCCTCTAATGTACCCATGTAGGGCAAATTTTCCAGTTCCTTACTCTTACAGTTTCCTAGCAATTCTGTTCAGTTTGGTGAACTCACAAATAAACTGGGAAAGGATGTAACAACTGGAGTGTTTGCTTAGCCTTTTCTTAATTAGAAATTTATTTTGAACAATGATTCCCAGATTTAAAATCAGGCAAGAGACTTGTCCATAACACCAGGTGATTCATTTTACTTTCTTTAAAGAGACTATGGATTTAGACAGGCATCTGTCAAAGATGATACACTGAGAGGCAATTACACATTCAATAAGGACTTCATTCAAAACACACAGGCAGAGCTGAAGCTTAGTGAGACATCTGAAATACTGTTCTGCTTTTAATAACCCAGTGTGAGGACACTTGTAAACCTGGGCTAAATCAGCTTAGAACCTCCATCTGCACAGGGTGGAGAACTTGCTCTGTAAGGAGAGATTGGTGGAGCTAAGCTGCTCCAACTGAAGGGGCAATTCCAGGCATCTAAGAGTGTCCTTCCAGTACCTGCTGGAAGGCTAGGCAGTTTCCATCATTTTTTCAAGAACAGTCCAGATAGAGCCCTATGCCCTAACATAATACAAGCAATATTATAGTTGTGTATTCCAACTATCACTGTTTAGACTGATGATCATATTTTCTTGGCTGAATCAATAGGAATCTTAAGTCAGTGTAAGCCTAAAGAAATGTTAAAAAGTTTGTCCCCACTTCATCCAAAATCAATAGAGTTGCAGGCTATGTTAGAGAGTGATGTGGTGCATCACTGTCTGATTTGAACCCTGTTTCTCTCTGTGGCAAGACAGAAGACAATGTAACAGGAAGACTGATTTAACCAAGACGACTGATCTTCCTTAGTCTCTTTCATATTCCTTCTTCTATATCTCACATAGTCACCCTAGAACAGGAGGATTCTGAGTTAGTTGAACGTGAATTTCACTGTGATACTTCCTTTTCCTTAACCAGCAGTATTCTTAAAGCACACAGATTCTGGGCAGATGCTTCACTACTTCAGTGTAGCAGTGGGATTTGAGAAGCTTGGAAGGTCCTGCATAATGTCTTGTTGTGCTAGTAAAAGAAAACACACTTTTCCTTCACAGACAAGAACTATTGCGTTAGGTCCAAAGACTCCTGTTAGTTCTGTGAGTCAGCTCTATATATTGAATGTGTCTGAGTTCCCAGCAAGGAAGAAGAATCAGTCCTGAGTTTGAATGCATGAAGAATTTAATAATTTGTATAAATGTTTAAAAATTAAATTTTAATTTTCTTTGTGAACATTTAATTTTCAAAGTTGTCTTTGATACTTACACTTCAGAAATCAATTAATGGGAAGAGTGTCAGTTAATGGGAAGTAGAGAATAAGTGCAATGCACATCTGAATTCACTCAAATGGAGTCAGTCACAGTTTACAACTATGAAGATTAGTACAAAATCTGGCCCCTATTTTCTTTTTCACAGTTTTCTGCCAAAGAATGACAGCATAGCCATTTTCATGATTTTAATTGAAGTCTTTGCTTGCTTGTATCTCACCTCTGTACACAGTATTGGATTCTTGGGTATCAGGTAGATTCTTGCAAGAAATCAAAGCAGTACTTCTCACTTCACATCTGGGCTACAAATGTGAAGTGCAGAAATACAGGCTGCACATATTTAGAAGCACCTGGGCTTCAAACAGCCCCCCATCAGGGGATTTATCTTTCTAATAAGCACTCTTTACATGCTAGTTATTAAAATGAGAGAAATAAAATACCTTTTGTTCCTTCATTGAAAATACTGTTGATACTGGTAAATCCTTTCTGTGGTGGAACAATTACTTGGAAAGAAATTGATTTGGTCACTGTTTCAGAATGCAAAAATCCTACATTTTTTCAACTCCAAGGCTGTTTTTAATGTGGAAAAAAAGCCAAAACCATAATTTTTTTAATATATTTTTGAACATGCCTGCAACATGAACTTGTTCTTTTTTTCCTACTGGTAACAAAACAAGGAATTTCTTGTTGGAATATGGATAAAGTAAATGTCAACTATCAATAAATTATAGGCCTCATGGGGACATGACAAGATGAATATTTTTACAAGTCTAAGCTGCTATACATCTTAAATATCGCAAACCCTGTATAAGAAAAGTCATTATAAAAAGGGATGAAGAGTTCTCCATACAGAAATGTTCTAAAAAGCTTGAAACACATGTCAGAGTAGCTGGCATCAGCAATGCACCCTAACCTAGCTTCACAAATGGCTACGTGTACTTGGGAATTCATGAACATATTCTGCTGGGTCATCAATCTATTTAGGTTTTCTGTCAGATCATGCGGTCAGAACTTTGTTCAAGGTGGGGGAGAACCTTACTTACAGACTGGCCTAGATAACATTATTTTCATTTCAGGTTTTTCTCCCACCCCTTGCTTCTCAGGCCAGCAAAATTTTTCATAACTTAGGTGTCAATAAGCACTCCACCTGGGCCTGCTTTGCTGAGAAATCAGAATTCAAAGCAGGAACAAAACTGGAGGGTGTGTAATGATGGAAGACATTGTAGTATAAGAAAGCAATCCCTTTTTCCTCCTTGCCTCATGCAGTTTAGTGGGTTCCATAGAGCCTCAGCACTACTCGATGGTCACAGGTTAGTAAGGTGCATGTGGCTGAAGTGGAGGAAAACGGGGTAGGCAGGGAAATAATAGTATAGAAGGAAGAGTTTTGGTGCTGATGGTTTCCCTTGACTAGCTGAAATGGGCAATAATGGAAAAGATGTATGGGATAATCTATTGCCACACAGTCCCACACACATTAGTACAATTATGACCAAGTTACAGCACACCTGTCATGCCTAGTCCTTTCTTTTCATGATAATGTATTACAAGACTTTGTGGTAATAGCTAAAAAATAGAAAGTAATTTTCTAAACCATTATGATTTTGAATACATTACCCCATCTCAAATTCATTCCAACATCACTGCAGATTTAAAGGAAAATAGGAATTTTAACTGCACACTGAATACAGGAATGGAGAAAAATAAAAATAAGGCAACTGACCACTGTCATAGGGCCACAGATAGAAACCCTTCCCCTTAATTTTTGTTATGTAAATTTCCTGCAATAGATCATGGATTAAATTTCTTGCTCAATTACTCAGAGTAAATCAGGGACATTTAGGCATCATTTAGGCATATACATATTGGATACAGACTTGTGTCCCAGATTTTTATAGAATGACAGTAGACACTTCCTGGGCATGAGATTTAAAAAATAATTAGAGGATATGTGAACCCATGCCTTACAAGTAGAAAAGTATATCACACAAAATATATGTGAATCAGGATAAAAGGTCCTGTGAAATAAATTGCATTCTGGTATAGCAGGTCTGTGAAAAACTATTTTGAAAGTTAGTTTAGAAAATAATTAAATGTAAAGTCATTTTAATATACAAATGTCTGACAGGAACTTGAAGTCCAACCTTTAACCCTGAAAAAAAAAAAGATAAAATAAATTTAGATTAAAAAAGGATTTGAATTTCTTTAAAATCCACAGAAAATGTTACCATTTAGTAATGACATTCCCTTTCCATTTGACCCCAGCTTGACATGGTGAATTGCTCTGAACATCCACCACCATGTACAGAAAATCTTACTTCTTAACTCTTGCTATTCTAATTGGCACACAAAAGTACATTAAAAGGGATGTTAAGGCTGTGACATAGAACAATAAAAGCAGAAAATTCATAAGTAATTAGGAAATATATTATACAAAATGTTCTCCAGTGCAAAAGGGCTGCTAATATATCACGGGCAATAGAGTTCTATGAGAAAACAATGGAGTTTTCTGATACATAATGCCATGTTTCCATTTCACAGGGAAAAAAAGAGTAACTGCAGCTATGTATGCTTATAAAATATTATGGCTGATTCAGAGACAAAGTCAGCACCATTCTTTCAGAGATGTAGATATCCAAAGGAGTGCCTAAAAATGTTTTAGACCTCTATTCTCCTATGCAAACTATGTCTATGAAAGCATCAAAAGCACCTCTAATACTTTCTTTCATCTTTCCTCTTTTTTTGTTCCAAGTCCCACTGAAATCAGGTGGAGAGAAACAGCAATCAAACAGTACAAAGGTGAAAGCTCTTGACTCTTCCTGTGTATGGGCGACTCTCTGCTCTCCTTCAAGGAAGGCTGAATGCACTAGACTGATGTGAACAAAGACTTAGACACCTACTTTACTAAGCTGAAGAATTCCAGCTACCCACAGGTTTCAGGCAAGGACAGAGTTAAGCACCAAAATGTTGGCAGAAGGATAGCTCTGGAAGTAGGATGGGATTTGTTATTGACCCACTGATGCCAGTGAGAGACAGAGCTACATCATGCGCCTTTGGAAAATGACATTGCAAGCTCTTTGGGAAGCTGCTCTGAAGAAGGGGAGAAGGAATTGTTTTACATATCTGGAATACCCAGAACAATTATAAATGCTAAATAATATAGCAGCATGTTTCAGGAGCATATAAACTCTGTTGAAAGAGGAATAAGTCAATAATAGCAGTAGGTACTTCTGGTATTATCTATCAAGAAGGTATTAGTCAAATTTCCCTGAAAATTTTAAGAAATACTTTAAGGCAGTGTTTTTTGTTTATATCTCCAAGCCTCATTTTGCTAGCTCCTTTCGCAAAGGTCTTTCAAGGTACTTTCTCAATGCCAAGCTGTCAGTGTTTCTGCAGATGTAGCCCTGCCACAGCATAAGACTCTCCACGTCAGGTCTGCCATAGTCACAGTCCATCTCCTCCAGAATCACTTATTTGTCTTCCATTCACAATGGTGACCCAATAAAGGGACCAGAGACATGAATGGAACAAAACAATGACATTTTTTTAACAGATTAGTCCAGAACCAGCTCACAGACTAGGAACAAGCAGTCAAGAGCTCGTGAAGGGAAGACAGATCCCACTTAGATGGGATAATGACACTGAAGAACTGAGCTCTGAATCTCCTCTTTTCTTGCATTCCAGCTGTTTTCTGCCCTTGCACAAAAACTTCAGTATAAAAAAGGTATTAGTACTTTTTTTGTACATATATTTTCTTAATGTATTCTGGTCAGAAACATGTCTCTGCTTGGAAGGCAGAATGCTAGTTATATAAAGGATTTCAATGGTTAAATTTATGGACTGCATGCCATTAAAGATGGTGGTTATATACTCCTTTTTCAGAGGAATCTGGCTCCATCTAAAGCAGAGCTGTCAGCATTCCTTCATGGTATTTTTTTAAATGGAAATTGAAGAACAATGGAAAACATTTTCTTTTTTCTTTCTTTTTCCTAAACGAACCTATCAAGCTTATGCTGATTCATACATGGTGTTCAGTTCCTGCAAGCATTCAGGTGATAACCTAGTATTTGTAAAAAATACACTTTTGAAATTATTGTAGAAGAAGCAGTTTTCTGCAAATCAATATCAGAACTGTATGCTTTTTATTTACTGTTTTTAAAATCACATTTTTCCTTCACTCTTTTTAATATATAATTTTTGTATTTTAAAAATGTCTTCCAGTAAAAGAGCAGAAAAAGATCACATTAAATCAAGTGAAAAATCTCAGTCCTTCTACCAGCTGGGAAAAGCAAACAGCCATCTGCCTCAAAATGGAAGCCCAGTGAAGATAGAATTTCTAGTACTTGCAACAGGATTTGGTGTCAGGTACCGGCAAGCATGAGGGTGCTCTAAGAGGGAAGACAAGCCCAGAGATGATGACACCAGCACAGGCAGAGACAGTGCCTTCAGCAGTGAGATGCCAACACTTCTCTTAAGAGAACAAGGTGTATTTCCTTCACATTATACACATTTAGATTTCTTCTTCCCAGTAGTCTCCCTAAATTACTTAGAATTTTGACTGAACCCAGTAAAGTAATAAAAACCTAATTTAACCACAAGCAATGAAATACACATACTTAGCTCTAGGAACACATCTCTTCATTAAATACTTCTGGAGTCTTTCCTATGTCCCATATGCCTATGTGCATCTCAGTTATCATCCAGTTTGCTTTCTTCTATCACTTCTTCATCTCCTATAAACATAAGGTCTCTGATGCTATCACTCTGATATCGCTTGTTCTTTCACTTTAAGGTCTCTTGTTCTCTCACCCCTATCTCCTGGTATAGCAGGTTTCTCCAAGTTTCACCCACTCCTAAAGTCTGTTGTTGTCTGTTGTCTGTTGTGAACTGTTATTACAAGTGTGAAACAACTACAAAATTATGTATTTTGTCTTAAAGATAAAGCAATTTTGTTATTTCTTTGCCCACATTTCTAACCTCTCTATGACCCTTTGTATCATTTCTTGTTTCTTGCAATATCTCTCATCCAGTTTAGTACACAATAATATTGTTAACATGCTGGCTGCTGCTTCATCTTGAGATCATTAATTACACTATTAAAGCCTGGAGCTACTATTTAAGAGTACCACTGCCCTCCACAGGAGAGAATGACAGACTGGATTGTGTCCAAAATACCGTCTCTGTAGAGCCACACCTTACAGAGAGTCTTCATTTCATCTGAAAAAACCGTCAATTGTCAGAGGTGTGAAAGGACAGAAACTGACAGTGATTTGTTCCATGTATTGGTGAGATCACCTAGGGAATGAAGATTCTCAGCAGCCCTGCCCATTTATTCTCATTAGCCAGTGTCAACTGGCTGTTGTTTTCCTTTTCCATTGCTTCTGGGTAAAACACAACACATGAATACTCCCTCCTTAACTTTGCCACTTGATCAACAGTAGAAAAGTTAATCCTTTGCTCTTCATCTTGTGAAAGCGTCATCCAAATACTCTCAGAGATGTTTCCTCTATCTCTGTTAATCCACATCTCCCACAGCAAATATTTCTTCTTTCTAAGAAAGCCTTCCATTTTGGAACCTCCTCACTTGTAGACTTTCCTTACTCTGTAGTCAAAAGCACTTGAGTCTTAAAGCCAATGAAGTAATTTAGTGGATCGTTTGCCTTGTAAATCTAAATCTAATCTAAATCTATCCTACACTGAGAGACCTACATCTTCTTCCTCTCAGATTTACCTTTACCACTGACTGTGAAGGGTCTCAGTCTTGTGTAAAACTTACTTTCACAGGATCAATAGCTGCTACTGATCCAGATCAAACAGACAAAGAAAGCTCTCAGTGCTTTCCTAGTGCCACTTAGTCTACTGAACTGCATCCTTACTTTGCTGGTATATGGTCCTAATTCACCACTGTTACCAGTCAATTATACCTAAGTATGGTAAATGCTGAAAAACTGAATTTGAAAATAGTAAGTATTTTGCACAAGGTAACATTTATTTGGGTACCTGAATGTTTTTCTCTTTATCTAGAAGCGACTGATTAACTGCATTACAAAAGATCAGTTCCCAACACAGAGTATTAGGACTGGCCACATCACTCTCATCAACATTAACAGATGTGCTCATCTATAAACCCAGTCCTTTACCTTTACATGTGGTGAAGTATTCTGAGATAAGACAATCACAGAGGGAAAGTGAGTAATATTCACTCCTTCACTTCTGGTTTTGCCTGGAGTGATTCCAACATCAGCAGTGAGTTGTCTCTTTTTTTGTTTCCCTATAAATAAACACGAGTGGCCAGTTGTACTTCTCTTTATTTATAAATAACAATGTGAAGTGTTATCTCAAAAGGGAATTTTGGTAGTGAAGTTACATATCCTTTACAAGAAGGATTTATAACGAGAACATATATAGAAAGAAACTATACCCTTGGTATTGTAATTACACTTTTAAAACACCCGATAATTCAGTGTTATTTGTTTTTCCTTTCTTTGATGAACTGATAAATGTCACTTGAATATTTGCATGAGCACTCAGTAGAGAAGCTAGTTTTCTTCAAAAGAAAACAGCACGCACACTTATTTCTCCTCTGCTGTACATAAATTCTAAATAGTACCTTGGCAGAATTATGAAATAAAAATGGATGTTTTTAAAGGCATTTGTGCAGTCTGGGGAATAAATGATAGAATTTTCTTATATTTCTCATATATGCAGATAACAGATACATTTAATGCAAGAAGGAAATAGAATTTTAATAGAATTTTTAACTAAAGATCTTGAAACAAAACTAGACATACATTTTAATTGAATTTCTGGCTCAAATTACAGCAAACCATTATAAATCATTAGGAATCAGTTTTAAAACTGCTTTCACTTTTACCCGTATTACAAACACAGAGGTAAGCTTTTACAGCTACAGATAAGTGTTAATAAATTACCCGAATTTCAAAATTAATGGCTGCCCGGCTGCTTTGGGGAGATATCATTGTGTTTCATGAATATTTTGATTTTGTGATTAGATCAAAATGCACTGAATTCCTAAACAGTCATAACTAAGGTCTGCTGATCATAAACTGTTCTTTTTTTAATAAATTATATTCCTCACAAATCTGCTGATATGGAATAATTAGAAATTGGTTGCCTGCATTTACTGTAATATTTGCATGACTTTAGATCTCCACCTACTGATCTAGTGGCTGGCAGGAAATGTACATTTTGTACATTTCTAAATATACCTTGCCTGCAGAGATAATGGTTTATATTGTGATGTTAAGAAGGTTTTTATTTGCAAAAAACAAAGAGGTGTCACTTGCCAGTTCTGGAAGACATTGATTAGGCTGTTTGTGTCATTCCTATTCAGAACTTATTATTTACAGCTTTCCTGTTTCCTTTCCTTTGTAGGAGATAATGATCTGTCTCCTGTAAACTGCTTAAAGTGTGCCTATTTTCTCTCTTTTTTTTTTTTTTAGGGAGTCTTGAAATACATTTTATAGAAGGCAAGCATATTGAAATGGAATGTAAACTGTAAAATACAGCATATTAATCGAAAATGATATCTTTCAGTATAATCTTTAAATTAAGTGGCATACAAATATTTATAGTTAGGGAAAATGAAAATTGCAAATCCATTTTTCATTGTGGAAGGCACATGCATCTGAATGTGATCCTGTAAGACATTTACACTCCACAATTAAATACACTTATATTTTGGGAACTATTCATTTTAACAGTACTGTACATGGGCATATCTGTTTTTTGCTAGAGATCTTTATTGAGGGAAGGGAGTGCTCATTGCTGTCTAGCATTCAGGTCTCAGAATGGCCTAAGCACACAGTGTCCCTGTGGATGCTCTATAACCACGTGCTTCAGGACACATTTCAAATTTAGAAAGGTGGCTTCATTTTTTTTGCCATATACTGTAGAGATTCAACATAATTGTTAATGTTTACTGCATTAACATAATCCAATATTAAAATCAATGCATCAAAGGGGCAGGCTGCAGTTTACTGTATAATATATTTAGATGACAGGACAAATGTATTTGGGATAGCCACATGCTAAAATAATCCTCCATTTCAAAAAAAAACAAATAAAAATTGCTACCATTGCCATGGCTATCATAATGTGAATGATAGATCAAGGAAAACATATTGATGACAGGCAAAATACTCAGCCAGTTCACAAGACCTATAATTTATTCAAATAATTTCTGAAGAAAATTCTATTTCATTTTGAAAAAAAATTGACCCCACTATTTCATACCCATTGCTATTGTAGTTGTTTCTGCAGCCCAATGAACAGGTCTTATTCCCACACTGGACAACTAGTCCTGAAAACTAAAAGATATGTAAAGCCATCAAGGACAAAGCTGTCAATTTCTCACAATCATGCTCTTTTCCCACTTCAGTCCAGCCTGTGTGGTGTTTATTTTATGGGTATTTAGCCCATTCTTCCTGGTAGTGTGACCTACTTGCATTAAAACTTAATACTGAGTTTCATTACCAAGGTATCCTATATCAATTTCAACTCTCCCCGAAATAAAATCTGTTTTCTTTTTTAAGATTAATAAAATAAGTGTAGAACAAGTCTAGCGCCTCCACTTGTTGAATCATGTATTGATTGATTGATGCTTCATCATTAGCCCTCAAAACCATTGCAGAAATGCCAATCTCTATAGAAAGTGCTGCTGCAATTGTGAAAACCATGATAATTTGGCCAAACACTGGTTAACAAATATAGTGACAGAAAAGGGAATAATGTGTGCTATTCCCTTTTCACAGGTTGTACTGGATACCAGATTCCTGGTTTCCATGTTGGAAACCTGGCACTCTGGCTGAAGTCCATGGTTCAGACCCTGGTGATGTGTTGGCCCTTCTTCAACATGTTGTTTTTAGCCCATGAGCAATTTCTGGTCAGAAGCAAACCCAAATGGGAGGGTAGGTCATGTGGAGGGCCTTCTCTGTCTCCAAAGGTTGGGCACATTGCCTGGGCAAGGGAAAATGTGACCCACGGGGAGCAGAAAAGAACAGGCTCTGCTAGCACCAAACAAGGTACCTGAGGTGCCTAAACTGGACTTCTTTGGTTCTAACAAAGGTTTCTTTGCCAAATTTTCAGACAGGAAATCAACTTAGGCAGCCTAAAGTTTGCTCTGGAAGACACATTGTCCTCATTAGCTATATTGGAAGCTGAGAAATGGCAATATGGCATGCAAATTAGGCATCTAAAGTTGGCCAGGGAACATACTAGTAAAAAGTTACTAGCATTTTTATACCAAGTAGAAAAATAACAAATAACTGTAGAAAGACAGCACACAATGCAAAACATTAATAATTGAATTGAGGTAGGGTAGTGTCTCTTTGTTTTGGTTTTACATAAATTTTTAAATTAGAATCTGCAAAATAATCTGGAAAACAAGACTGAATTTGGAACAAATAAATAACCAGAACACCTGACATTTGAGGAATACTTGTAGCTCTGTGGAACAGAGACCCATAGACAGAAAATTTCATGGCCTAGAGGGAGAAAAAAAATGTTTTCCTTTGAAAGCTATGTTTGACCAAGATATCCTTAAAAAGTACTATGTAGGACATGAGAGCTGCTATGGTTACAGCAGTGAAGATTGTTTTATTTGAACCTAAAGATTTCTGTGAGAATCCTAATTCTACCCTTAGCGGATATAGCTAACTCCCATTGATGTTAGTTCTTCATGGGACAAAGTTTGGGCTGGAGGATTGTTAACTGCTATAATTCTTATGAAAAGAGAATATACATTTCTTCCTGCAAAGAAATAACAAGGGATAATCTGAAGTGCTCTAAGCCACCATCAGGAGGAAGAATTATTATCTTTTCTTTTCACAAGTAAAAAAGAACCTACATTTAAGCTAATATTGACAGATCTCTGCAGACCAAAAGAGAAACAATCCCACAGCCTAAGCAAAGCAAAGAGATCAGTCTCCGACATCCGTTCAGAGACCAGCTGCTGGTGAAAGAGAACAGAGGAGCCAGGAGCAGGAGGAACAGATGTGTCTGATGAGATGTGTGCAGGGCATATTCCTGGGTCCCAGTAAGTAGGCCCAGCTATTTAGCAGATTTTGTAAAGCACCTTTTGTGTGGAGAATAAATAGACTAAACTATGATCCTGAAGATTTCAGGATCATACATGGCATAAGAAACTTGGGGAGCATCAGTGTTCTGTTGCTGAATTATTTGTACCTGCATATGTTTGTCTTAGCGATAGTGACTTCAAAGCGCTGTGGTGACAGTCATTCTGCATAATGCCAAACAGCCAAGCCTGTTTTAACAAGGGGGCAGGATTACATTTCCAACAGTTCTGGTACTATTTGCTTTGTGAAAATGCTTAATTGTATGTTAAATTGACTGTAGACATATCTATTAAAGCCTGGTTTTTCAAGGGTACCTCAGGGAGTCAGCGCCCACCTCCCCGTGACACCGTATGATTTGGGCAGGGAGCTCCCTCAGGCTCATGTGAATATCCCAGCCTCATAGCACATTTCTGAACAGATGTGGTGAGCATTGTCCTGACTCATGTGGGCTGATTAGTCAATATTTATATTGTGTTCTGCAGGCTGGAAAGTAGAAGAACAATGCTAACTGCTGTTGTTTTTATTACTGATTTACAACATGAGGAAGTTGTGGAAACCTCTCCTGGAGCCCTCAAGTGACAGCTATGAGTCACAATCATGTTCACACAATTTGTGTTAAAGTATCCAGGAATACCCTTGGCAATTTCTGCACATTGTGCATTTACATGTGTTCATGGCTCCTGCCCCTGAGTTACAGAAACTGCACATGCATGACTTAAACAGGCAGCATCATTCCCTTAACTCAGGAAAAAAAGGTCCCAATATGTTTGCTTGGGTTGCAGTGAAATGCAGTGTAATGGACAAAGAGCCAAAGTCTTTAGTGTTTCCTACTAGTATCTAAACTGCAGGACTAGTTCAGTATATAGTCAAAACCAAAGTTAGTCTGTGTCATGCAGACTTTGGAGAGGTGGGATTTTGCTTATAACTTTCCTAAATCCATCCTCAGGAAGATTATTGATCCTCTTGTTGTCTTCCATTCCTGTCTGATCATCCAGAATCTTCTTTCTTCCATCACTGCTGTGCTCTGGTGTGCTCTCACAGCAGACCTCCCTGGATGTGGATGTGATCACAAAAACTGATGTGGTCAAGAGACTGGAAAGATTGCTTTCCACTTTTGGGTCTATTTGGTAAGACCACAAGGGAAGGAGCAGTCAGGATTATAAGAATAAGAAGTGCTTGTTAGGAGACCTGGAATTTCTGAGCATGTTGCTGCTGCAGTCCCCTGCATATAAAGATGGAAGAGACCAACATTGCCAGAGGTAAACTGTAGGACAGGTAACATTTGGCATGTCAGAAGTCCCACTTTATTTGCCCCTTTTCCATCAGACCAGAGGATGGCAATGTTCAGAAATGAACAGTGTATTTGGAACAGGCTAAAAAAAGCACCACTTATGTGGTGCTAAGTCTTTCCAGTTCTCACTGGAACCAATTTAGTTCCTGATGTGTGTGGGATAATTCCTGTCATTATCAAGTTGAAATAGTATGCCTTCTATTCAAATCCATCCTTGTGCCTGATTTTGGGCTTATTAGTGCACTTATTACTACTATGACACAGAAAAGCAAATTTATTCTGCAGTGTAAACCAACATGAATTTAAAAAATGAAACCCTAGCCTCTACATATTTAGAGGCTTTGTAACCGATTAAGAGTGTTCCATGAAACACAATATTTTGTCACACATGCTTGTCTTTTTGGAGTAGCCACTGACGATGGTTTCTTAGAAGATGGATCAATTACAGTTCTGCTGAAAAAGGCACATGTGCAAAATACTTGTTCCTTACCTGGACTCTGACTCACCAGAATGGCAATTGGATATGGCAAAAGCAAAGATTCAGTTGACTAAGGGAAGCACTGCATATGAATATTTATTCATACTCATATGTATGGTAAATTTCTTCAAACTGCAGCTGGAATTATGACAGACGTGAAAAAGAGCTTACATATCTGAAACAGGATGAAGTTAGGTGGAAAAAATCAAGAGAAGAGGGATATCTTTAAATATATTCAACTCAAGAGAACAAGTAAGCCCAAGAGTAGGCCCCCAAGGCACAAGTGTTCATCCTATTGGCACCTGTGTTATGTATGAACTGGGATGTGTGCCCACACAACAAAGAAAGGTGCTGTGAAAAACATACTTTGGAACTTAGATGCAATATAGATGCTTTTGAAGATCATTCCTCCCGATGTCCGGGGTAGTTCCCAGCTCCTGTGCTAATGTAGTGTTGCGCAGGTGTCCATTAAGATCCAATGGATATTGCAGAGGTAAGGGCATCCCTACTTATCATGCCTCTTGCTGCTGTCCTCCCTGTGGAGCTTTTCTGCCTGCAATACAGGACTGGGAGATCACTGTCCCTGACAGGATTCCTTCTCCTTTTGATTAACTGCTTAGCCTTTTTCAGGGCAAGCACTATAGACCAACATTTTCAAAATTAAGCAGGTCAACCAGACACTTCAATCCACGTAAGTCACTTCAAAGAGTGGACAGATTCTACATCATGTAAGAGCTACAGCTTTCACAAGATTGATTTGGAGGTATCTGTGCTCAGCAGCTCTAAAATCTAGGCCATTTTTATTTAGACTCTTAAAGCCAAAATCAAATACTTAGCTTTAGGCAACTTCATCCTGAACCTTGGTCCTAATCTCTTTTTTAATACTCTGCTAAGTAGAAAGATGCAAATAGTTACTGTGTACATAAATCAGTGTTGTTTCAAAGATTAGTTAGGGCTAGTGTTATGCAACGTTATGTGTTAGGGTAAACGTTATGCAACACATTAAAGCATTTCCATTTTTATTCTGTAAAGACAGTGCAAATAAAAGACAATCACTTTTATCTAACTTTTTCTGTAATTCACATTACAGTATTATTCAAGTTATACATTAAACTTACATTTTCCACATAGGTTGATTCTCTCTAGAGTGAGAATGAAACTGTTGTGGGATGGTTGCTTTGCCCAAGCTTCTTCAGATTCCTGTTAGAGAATTCAATGAAGAAGTTTTTTTCCACTTAACTAAGAAGGAAATTTAGTGAAGTTGATGTGGGGAAGATCAAGAAAACCTTTACTTGTACTGAGAAACATTGCCATGAATTGCCATACTTCATGAATGGATGATAGGAAGACCAAATATAAGTATTTCATTTGTAGCTGTAGCTAGACAAATTATGCATAAGTCTTTATTACATTGAACTGGTGGGAATTTAAAGATTTTTCACAACTCCAAAGAGTTTAGAATAAGAGATATGATGGAAGTTTTTTGAAAAAGTTGGATTATGGAGTTTACTCTAAAAATCCTGGATTTTTTTCATTTAAAAAATGAGTAGATTTCAGTGGTAAGAGCACAAAATCATTTCAGATCTTGGAAGAATCTATCTACATGTAATAATCCATTCTTAAATTGCTCCAAGAAGCTAAAGAAATTCACTAGACAGGCTCACACATAAATTCTGTCTGAATTTACTTCAAGTATAACTGCACATCCACAACTGTGGTGATCTGTTGCGGTTCATTTTGGAGGGGGGGGGTACCCCGGGGTGTCCCCGGAGGGCCCCCTAGGCTGTGAGTTGGCTGGCAGCAGCAGGCAGGCAAGGAGACTCCACACGGCTTCTGAGGGTGCTGATTAGATGAAGGTTTATTTGGGGTCCCATCCCTGGGAACAACATGGTTACTGAGGGAAAAGGGGGGAAGGGGGAAGGAGGGGGAGCCTAGGGGAGGGAAGGGGCATGAGCGGGGAAGAAGGGCTAAGAGAGGGGGAAAGGCTAAGAGAGGGAAAAGGCTAAGAGAAGGACTGATTTCGCTAGCACGGTTTAAGAGGGGGACTGAAAGTGGGCACGGAATCAGACTTGGGCCAATGGGATTACAGATACAGGATGGTTCAGGGCAGGACCGCAGGCTTGGGATATACCATACATTTTGGAGGGGTGAGACAGAGCACACCATTTAAATAAAATGCAATACTGCAGTGATCCATATGGAAGTACTTTTAGGAGTAATTACTTGCCAGCAAGGAGCACATAATCAGGCTCATGGTCTTCTTGTAACAGTGATTGCCTCTGATTCTGCAAACCATCACCAGCTCAAAATTGGAAACTCCCTGTAAATCATGGCTATGCTAATCCAAAACTTCACCCTAATGCTTGTGCGAAGTAAACAAGGGTGATGCAGCTTCCTCCCTAGTCATTGTTATTCATGCACATTAATTAGCCATTTCAAAACCAGACTTATTTAAAGAAAGTAGAGAAAATTATATATTTCATAGAACCATTCAAAGAAACATAGCTCAAAAGAGGGTCAAGCATTAGCTTTTGCTCAAGCTGTTTTCCAGTTAATTTGTGATCTAAAAACTCTACTACATACAGAGCTCTCCACTTGTCCTAAAGGCTGAAAAACCTTCAGCATCTCCAGGATATTATCATAACCTTTCAGTGTTCTGTGGAATGATTGCTGGATGGTGTGAGGTCTTGGTAGAGCTGGACATCTCTGACAGTTGGAAGCACCTCTTTCACTTCAAAGTTTCTCAAGGTCATATGTTTTAGTCCATGAATTCAGAAGAATAATTAAAAAAAAAAAAAAAGGAAGATGTATCACTTAACTTCATTAATCACAATAGAAAAATTTGTCATAAGGGGAATTTGTGTTTGAAAGTTTTACCAATTTTACATATCCAAAATAAGAAACTATGGTATATGTTTCAGTTTCTCAACAGGACAATCACTTTCAAAGCATGCAATATCCAAGTAGAAAAGAGTATATTTACTCTATCCCAGGTACTAAGAAATGCATATTATGCCTGAGAGCACAGGTCTCTTCAAATGTATATACCGATAAAATTGGTTTCAAAGCACTTCCTGTTGTAATGAAAACACTCTGAAACAATATTTATTGACTGAAATAAATTACATATTGAAGTACTCTAAATCAAAGAAGTTATTCAAATCTGCTGGCTAATTCATGCATTATGAAGAAGTAATGCTGGAAAATATAATTTGATAATATCACCTGATCTTCTACATAAGGCAGGTATATGAAAGCTAATATTCTTTACAAATAGGCAGAATTGTAACAAATAATACCCACATTGTTTATTTTCTCTTCACTGGAGCATCCTGCAAGACCCCTAATTTTAGGCAAAGTCGCATGAGATAGTAATTAGTACTTTTTGTATTGCACCATGAAAGAAATCAATCCTTATGGAAATTCTCCATACTGAGACAATGCTAGTCATAGCAATTTTGCAAAAAAAAAAAAACTGTACAATTTCTGCCTGGAGGATTGAAGGACCACAATTACAGCCTGAACGACATATCTGCTCAAACAATCCTTCAAACACATGAAGAGGAGGAACACTAAGTGATTTCAGCAGAGCTACACAAGCAGCCTCCTGCTTCTGTTAGCAATCTTTTGGCTTTTGGGGCTGCACACGAAAATTCATATCAGAGTATAATTTTTGGAACAGAAAATAACTCTATCCCTGCTCCCTATTATTATCAGAATTCACAGAATTCACAGAATGACTAGGTTGGGAGAGACCTTCAAGATCATCCAGTCCAACCCATGCCCCAACACCTCAACTAAGCCATGGCATCAAGTGTATTTGAAGTCATGCATCAAAAGGAAATGATAGTGTTGAGATGCTGATAAGTACAAGCAGAGCATGGAGCTGATGGGGGAAACTGAGTAAGTACAAGCAGAGCATGGAGCTGTCGGGGGAAACTGGATAGATTGTAATGCAGTATGTCATATCACAGGTAGGTACCACTACACTGACCTCAAAAGTAGCCACGAAGTTATGAAGCAAAAACTATTTTGAAGGACATTACGGCCCAGTCATTCTCTAGTGTTGAAGCTGTTCTGAACACTGGCTTCTAGGTCTCTGCAAAGAGAATTTCAATGTGAATTAACACCTGTCAAATGATCAGACTTAAAACATTCTGCTCTCTAAAGCTTTTCAGAAGTATGTATTTTAAAATACGTATCTCAAGGGCAGCAGAAAAACATTTTAATGAATGCTAACATGTTTGTAAACACAATGAAAATGGTATTTCCTACTGAGCAGTATAGGATCATTTAAATAAAATATCTGCCTTTGGACATCAGACCCTGCTGGTGATCCCAATAGGATTCGTGCTTCATTTTTCTATTGGAAAACACATCATATATGGACATGTTTTATGAGAACTGATAAAAAGAGAAATCTCTGACACATGCCATCTGTACAGATTTCTCCTTTTTAAATCTGTATATCTTAATAAACTTCCAAAATTCATCCCTGAAACTGTGTTGACTTGTTCCAAATGCCTCATGCTAAGAGGTGAATATCAGCATAAGAATTCATTATTTTAATAGAACTAAAGTCTGTCAGAGGTAGGAGAGCAGAATGCAAATGTCAACATTGCTGGAGGTACCAGCAAACTGATAAAGGCCATTTATTTTTATGACTATATTTCCAGTAGAACAGTGTCACTTGAATATCTTCAGTCACATTATGTTTATCCTACTTTCTTTATAAAGTGACTTCCACCTTACACCACAACTTGACGTCCTTACTCAGCAAATACTGAATTTTCACACAATAAAATTTTTTGGGGGCAAAATCCTGAAAATCCAATTAAAACAGTGAATAGAGACAAGTTTTCATGGTGCTGCACCCTTCTGCAAGGTTTGAAGACCTTTCACTCTGAGTAAGCTAGAGCTACAAGTAAGAGAGCATGAGCACGTGAAGGTGACCAGAGAACCTCCCAAGGTTCAGACTCCTTGTTTTGGTGGGAACCAAAGCCTGAGGACCCTGATGGGCGACCAAGACCCACAGATGCCCGCTGCCATCTGTGTTTTCACCCATCTTCTCTTAAAGACCTGCTTGTTCTTGTGCTGTCAGTGGCTGTTAGGTTGAACAGCATCTCTCTCTGACCCCATATAGGTAGTAGTCATGACTTCCCAAAATACTGTAGACACAGCAAAAGGAAGATTTTTCTCCTTTGAGTTTCTTTTCCTCACATCCTGCTGCTAGTCCTCCTACATCAGTTTCACTTTGCATATTTTATTTTTTTTTTTTTGGAGAAAAATGTCAGATTTTTGTACAGAGCAAAAAAGGAAGCCTTAGCGCAGTGCGTGGTGGCCTTAATACCTTTTTTTTCTCATAAGTTCTCTTCTGTATTTGTCTTCTTCATCACTGCAGCCTTCAACCATCCTGTGGTGATCTGGTACACCAGGCCCTTCTCCACTACAGGCTTTTGCAGACGGTGACCTCTCAGGATGAGTTTCTGAACATATTTTTTTCCTAACAAAGACCAAGCAAAACAGAGACATCACTTTCGAAATGGTCCTGTGGGATGTGAACTGTATACAACTATCAAGTAGCTGTGCTTCAAACCACTGTAAATTCATGTGCTATAAATTGCCCAATCTACTCAACTCAACTGTATTTTAATCTATCTTTCTTAAAGAAAACATATGCAGAACTGATTTTTTCTTTAATTTCAAAATACTATTTTTATTTCCTGTGGAGAATAGCAGAAAGATTTATATATATGTACTCACAGCAACCATATCTACCAGTATTTCTATAGCTCATTACTGAATCTAACGAAGGACTATTCACATTCACATCAGTGATATATATTCAGTAGCATAATTTATGACATTTGCAACACTGGATGGATACTGACTAGGAAATTCTAGCTATGTGTGATACAGCACTGAAAAAAAATCTGAAGGAACACATTTTTAAACGCAAGGTCTGAGTGCTGATTGACATGCTTTGTACGATAGTAAAATCTGGCAGGTGCATTAACTTGCATTCCTCTGATCTGTACACATCCACACTTGTCTTCTTAGGGTACTTGGTAATAAGCTTCTTTAAAGATCCCTGAGTAAGCACTGAAGATAATATCTGGAGTATGTAGCACTCAGTCCTTTTAGAATGGCTTTTTCCTGCTCCTTTCGTTTTCTTAAGAAAATGTCAGTTTAATCATATCTTAATGCTTTGATAATGCGTTTCTTTACATAGCTGTAGAACACTCACTTCAGTGTTTTAAAAGAATTAATGTAGATGTAAAAATGCCAGTTAAATGAGATTTCTTTCAACGGGCTAACAAAACTGAAGTGCAAGGCTTCAAAACTTGCAAGACACTCACACAGAAAATCAAACGTGCCACAGCAGAGGCCACTGCGTGTTTATCACCACTGAAGAAATTCTGTCCCCATCTGGCAACTTCAGAGAATCTGTATAAAAGCTCACCTGCTGTCAAATACTATATTCAACTTTTTGGAAAAGTTGATTTCTGATTTCTACCTAGCAGTCCACAAACTTCACCAACCAGGAACCCCTATAGCAGCCGTTCAGTAATAAACATTTTTTTCCAGAACTAACCAAACTCATTATACTCGCAAACTCATTAACCCTGCTGCTGCTGAACAAAGT
This sequence comes from Pyrgilauda ruficollis, assembly GCF_017590135.1. Classification (NCBI taxonomy): domain Eukaryota; kingdom Metazoa; phylum Chordata; class Aves; order Passeriformes; family Passeridae; genus Pyrgilauda; species Pyrgilauda ruficollis. The sequence goes on along the minus strand of NW_024523822.1, from coordinate 10,554,933 downwards.
AAAGAATTGTTGCCACTGACGTGCTAATTACCAATAAATATATTACAAACCAGTAACATATTCTTTTAGAGGACAACACACCAAATTCCCTGTGCAGGTTGTCATGAAAGAGCAGGCACACCATAGATGGGGTTGAGGGAAGTGCCTTCAGAGGCAGGCATACATTCCTCAGTTGAGTTCTGCTTGGTTCACAACCTCCAACAATATATCTCAAACTGCTTGTGTCTCTTAGCAAAAGTAGCCATGACTTTACCTTTCAATTAATTTCTTCTTACAATTCATTCTCAAATACAAAACTTTCTTATTCAGTTAAATGAAATTCACTTATTTACAAAATAAAATTAAATGTGTTGCAATGGCATAGTTAGAACTGGCCCAGGGAGTATTGGTGTTTGGCATTTAACTTAGTTAATCTGCATACTTAGGAGATTCTACAGAATTCCCTCTTCACAATTACATTTGACTATCAAGAGACATCTACTTTTTATTATTGATTTCTATACTCAGCTCCTCAAATGGGTGTAATGGAATGGTTTTGTGATGCTTGTACATTAGTTGCTAAGATTAAAAGAGGCTTTTTCCTCCAAGAAGAGCATAATTTATGATGTACTGCAATACACATTGCATGAGATAAATTGACAACTTGCATGTCTTCAGCTGTAATCACTTTCTATAAGTAGAAAATGCTTTTTATTCCCTGTGTGTTTTGCAAAAATTAAATATCTACTCTGAAATCCAAATGCAATTTGGCAGAATACAACATCAAGTAAGATGATCCTACCTCCAGGTATTTTGTTTGAAATGTCAGCCAACACTCTTCAGTGTTTCAATAGACACAGAATAAAGCCAAGGAAATTCTTCATCCGCACCCATATGATTTTAATGAAATTAATTTAATGGATGAATGAATACATAGGTCTGGAATATTTGTGGTCTGATATTATTTTAAAAATACTTTTACTACAAATTGGTTTCATATGAATAAAGGTTTGGAGGATATGTCCTTTTATGTCAGAATATGCCCTATGTCAGAATAAGTATGACCAAGGCCAAAATTGTAACAGAAATAATGAGGCACAATGATTCAGAAAGTTCATCTTTCATTTATGCCCTTATCTAAAGCATGTGTAAGTTAATCAATTTTTTCCAATGATACAGTAGTCTTTGGATGAAGCCATTACAGAGGTACAAAATTTACAAAGTTACATAGTTGTATAACAAGTGAAAATGTGAGACAATCAAGACTTTCGTACCTTACAAATCTTTATCCAGAAGATTTTGAAAAATTAATGTATTATTAAAAAAAAAAAGTTTAGTATCATTGTTCCAGATTATTATTTGAGCAAATGTTATTTTTTGGTTTTGCTCCAAGAGGATGTTTCACTCCTGTACTGATGAAATCTTCAGCCATTTTATTTTGAGATATGTTGGCTTTATTCCAGTCCTATTGTTTGACATCATTTTTTGGGCTGCTTCTTGTAACTATACAGGCAAGTCTGTTCTTGTTGCCTCCCCATCATACCCAAGATAATGCAGGATGGATGCATTTTTCCTTTGCTTGGTTTATACCAGGAATAGGCAGGGACAGCTAACATCATAGAAGCGCCACTAAAACCATTACTTCTTGGTGAGCACTAGGTGGGTCATGGCAGACTATTTTGAGGATTAATAATTGGACATCCTAAGTAAAAAGTGAAAATGCACAAATCCTTTTAAAACTGAGAAATGGTAACAGCATTTCAGAATTCAGAATAGAAATTGCATTAACGAGGGTTTTGTCTTTGAACTCAAATATAGATATTCCAACAACAAATTCTTTGCCTGGAGAAGACATGCTTTACTGGCATACAGAAATACAGACATACACTTAAAAATACAACATCATTTAGATGAGAAAGAATAAAGCTCAGAAGTGTAATGTAGAGTAGAAGGCAAAAGGAAATAGAAAGAACTGCTACTATTGAAACAAAGAAAGTACAAAATTTGACACAGAGATAAAGTCTTTCAAATAAGTAACTTACAGCTCTTAAAGCTAGTATCTTGCTGTTCTCATCCTTCTCATGGCTTTAAAACTCTGTGAGACAGAGCCTGTGATTTTGATATAAAGAGTTGTGGGTAAAATATATGAGCCAAAGAAACTCAGAGTTCTTGTTTTGTTCTGTAACTAAATATTATAGTTAGTTCTCATCTAAACAACAGGATGCATTAGGACTGCAGACTTTAAAAGTAGGTCTCAACAAGTCTATGGGACATAAGATGCTTGGAATTAGACTTTAAAAATTAACATGTTGTTCTCCCAAATTATTATCTGGGGCTATGTTTGATAGGTATATATTGAAGTAGGCTCATATGTTCAAATAAAATGACTCGAACTACCTAATAGAAGTTCTTTCATCTGCTCTTGAAAGAAGGTGTCACAGTTTTGACAAAAAAGATAAATTGCTTATTTATCAAGTGTAATGAATGCAAAGTCTAGCCTTCCAAACTTTATTTGTTCTTTCTTCTCAATCTCCTTTGGCCTCCAATGAGCCATAAATCATCAATAATTGTGAAGTAGCAAACAATGCATCGACTAAAGGATGTGACCTCTTTATCGTTATGCACCTCTAACATCCATTTTCTTCTATTGCATACTGCATTGGCCTTACAACAGGAAGTGTGCAGGGCATGGACCACAGCATTTGGATTGTGTGTTCTCCCAATGAAAGTCCAGTCCTGACTGGACTTAATATTGCGAATGCCAAACAATCTTAAAACTAAACAATTATGGATGTTACTCTATCTGATTAGCCAAAATAACCTCCAACTGTTTAAGCTCTTACTATTTCATGCTGCATAAAACGGTCATTATATTTGAATTCTGGGTGTGGATTTGTCACTCTAACAGTATCAAAAAGGAATAAAGACACTAGATAATTCAATTAAATCAGTTTTCACCTGTTTCAATTGGAGGACCTGGATCCTCTAAGGAAAATTTCTTAAAGGCTCCACAGAGGGGAAACACGTTTCCCATGGTGAAAATTGGGGAAAAACACCTCCTACTGGTAATTTTTTATTAAGAAAAGGCAGACTGCCAGAAGCTTTCAAGCATGCATTTATTTGGTCCTTACTCAATAAATCCTCTTCTGACACTCATTTTCTTGCAAAGAAATTATTGTCTGATTGCTAAACCTCCCATTTCTGGGCAAGATTATTGAACAGATGATAAACAGCAAGTAGTGTCTAACAGCATCTCCTCTTAATTTTCAGACATCAATCAGTCAGGTTTCAGATTTCTACATGGCATCTAAAGGGCATCAGTTTCAGTGACTGAAATGCTCTCTATGTCACTAGGATAATGTGTGTCCTCACTAATAAATGCAGGTCTCAGTGACCTTCTATCTTCAATTCCAGAGACTGCCATGTGCTGTTTATTTTACAGTGGAACCTAATGAATGCTAAAAAAAATTAGTTTATCCTTTCTTATGCTGGAGAGGATCCAGAGGATGGGTTATGATCACTCACTTTTCTTCTTTAGGGGCTTTGCTGGGGCTGCCTCTGAAGTACAGCCCTGACAGCCTTAATCCTCTTTTTTTCTGTGCTGAGGGGAAGACAAACTAGGAAGCAGGAAAGTAATTTAAACAAAACTGGGCAAATTTACAAACGTAGAGCTGATGATATTCCATTTGGCCTCCTTTTTTTTTCCAGATTTGAGCCCTGAATTAAATACTGTCAGGTAAAGGTCTTGCTGGCATGGAGGCAATACTGGCAAAGGAAAGCCTAGTAGCAAACAAATAAAACTTACAAGCTCTCCACCAAGGAAGAGTATCTTCCTTTACATTCATAAGGGGATGTGTAGATACATGGTCATGCCAAATTAAACCTGGGTCTGTTTTCCCAAATAAAAAGGAGTTTCTGTTCTGCAGTTAGGACAGAGCAGATGTCACCACTCTCAGCATATTTCTTTTTTGCCAAGGTTACACCAGAACACGGATCACATATGACCTGCTGTGAAATGTTTGTGACATTCACATAGAAAACTCAACGGTCAAAACCCACATAATTGGAAGAAAGTTCCTTTCTCTCTCTCTTTCAAACCCACCCATCTACTGCAGTGCTCAGAGGAGCCAACCAAAGAAAGTGTGACTTGGACAGCTCAGAGGGTTTGTTCTCTTATTGTCGTATGTGTAATCCAGGATACAATGAAGTAAATACAGGAGCAAAGGGCAGTGTACAGATGGTGGTGGTGGTGTCTGATTCATTCTGGTTTTGAGGCTTCCTCCCTCCCTGTCTGGGAGAAAGCAGAACTATCTGTGCCTGGTCCTGGGAAATGGTTGCTTTTTTACTCAGATGAAGTAGCATTAGATGTCTTGGATTGAGGGATGCAGCCCCTCCCAAGAAAACCCAAAACAGCGACAAGGTAAAATAAGGATTCATGTCGACCAATAAGATCAAAGTTAAAAGCCATGGGTTTAAAATCTTAATGAGAAAACAGATTCTGAAACAAGCTCTTAAAAAAACCTTGCATCAAAAAAAATTGATTGCTGCTGTTTCTGCAATGCATGTTATGGCCATTAAGCATTTGAATAATATTGTGGAGACTGAATTTTCAAATGGCTTTCCACCTTCTCCCTTTCCCCACTGAGGGTGTCCCATGTGAGGAACATTCCTCACTTCTGCGTAATTATGTAATATGGCAGTCAGCCTCTCACCAGTCTGTCTAAAGTTTCCCTCCTTTCATATCTGGTACACATTAGGATTTTGGAACTCTGAATCCCACTGGAATCCGTGAACACTGCAGCCTTCTCCTTCCAGCTTTTGAACAAATTCAAATGGTTACAGGAGATAGTTTATATGCAATCAGAGGGAGATCTAATAATATGTGTTTAAATGCAATTGTGAGCCAGTGCCATATATTCTTCAGAGTCTGCACAAGGCATTTCTTGCAGTACCTCAGTCTCTGCATTGCACTACCCTGAGAGATTTAAGGCACATCATATAATAAGAAGGAACCAGGGGAATAAGTGAATTTGCAAATAAATATGAAAGAGACTTCATATAGAGTTACATATATTGAAAAATTATAGATTATGAAAAATATAAAGTAAATTTTTATTTATTTGAATCTTGGTTTCCTCTATTGATACCTCTGTTTGTATCATATCACAAAATTATCAGGAATTTACCATAAGAGAAATCTGAGAACCCGAGGAGAGCAGCACAGAAAAGCAGACCAAATACCACATGGTCACACAACCAAATTCATGTAAGGCATCTGTACCTATAATTCAACTTAAGCCAAATCTTAAACTCATCTCCAGACAGAATAAAGTAAAAATACTCTTCTCAGATATTTTGACAAAAATGTTGCTTTGAAGACATATTTTCCTAGCATTAAATTGTTCTAAAATCATTGGAAACATATTTCAGTAAGAATACTTAAAGGAGGCTAGCATAATTGGCTGTAAATATTAACAGTATATATTTTTCCCGAATAGAGGGGTTCTTGCAAACAAAAGGTGGTATATCAGATTTACAGAATTCACATAAAAAGCCAAATATAACCATAATTTGATTAAAAATTGTGTATTATACTTTGCAATGCTCTCTGAAGGGAACTGCAGGAAGCTTCATCCCTTCAATCTCTTAAGGCTGGATTAAGTAAAACATGTTGGGAGGAAAAAATTGCAACTTGTAGATATGGAAGACTAAACATTTCAAGCAACAGATCTTTTCCATTTCCCATTTGGTTTTGGTTTATTAACATGAGAAATACAGAGATGCAGAATTATGCATCATCATAACAGCACGGTGTTACTTTCCACTCCAGATAGAATTTATCTGATGAGATTTTAAAAATCCTGGTGCTACACCAGGGAAAGCCGAAGCTGTCGGAAAGTAGGCTGAAACCTGAACAGTGTGTTCACAGTTTCCAGTCTGATTACTCAGATCCACACAGTTGTTAGAAACTGAAAAAGGACTTGTGTGTTAAAAGTCCTTGATTACTGCAAGCAACTGCAGAGCCACAGCCCCGTTTAGCTACTTCTCTTAAAAATATTGTTGAGCTTTTGAACTGCTATTATTAACATGTATTTTTGTGCCCTCTGCAGTAATTATCCAGTGAGTATTTCTGTTGTGGAGAATACAAAACAAATACTTCCACAACCTGAAAAGCTATAGTTTCAAGGCAGTACTCAGAAATAGACCTTTTACTCTAAATAAAATTTTGTGTGTATTATTGTCAGATACAGCTTTCTTTTAACAACAAGCTGCAGATGAACCAAATTATTTTATGAGAGACTTCATTACAGCATACTTTTTCTCTACTGTCACAGATGTTGTTATTTGGTGAAAAAAATCAATCCTAATGGTTAAGCTATAACTGGAATATGTATCTTTATTCACAAATCCAATATTTAATACTCTTTTGTACCCAGCAAATCATGCAATCACTTTTCCCTTCATTCCTCAACTGAATGGGTGATGTCCTCTGCCCTGCCTCATATAGCTCAGCATCAAGCTTTGAGACTTAATTACCTAGAATCCATTAAGTGTTTTAAAATTCTCAGACAAAATATGTAGAGCTAATCTGAAATCACCCCTGCTTTTTTTGCAGGTCTCTTCAATTGGCCTAAATATATACAGAACATGTATTTGGTTCTTTTTCTTTTTATTATTTTCTGATTCTGGAAAGGTTTGTTCTTTCTGCTATTTTAATATCTCAGGTTTAGGATGGGAAGAATAAAAAGCCCCTGTGGATGTATATTGCATGTAGCGCTGCTAAGATACCACAAAATAAAGGTAACGTCAAAGAAACACATTTACCTAAATAAAGAGGTGCTGGCAGGGAAAGTCAGGGAAAACCTTTACCCATCTTTTCTTAGAAATAATAAGAAAGGTATCAAAAGATTTCAACATTTCAGGATTTCAAAATAACTGGAATTCATGTCTTAAGAAAAAGGACTTTGCTAAGTGAAGTAAGTTCAGTCTTTGCAATGTAATTCAAATTGCACTTGTAATTCAGGTCCTGGAATTAACCCACTGAAGCAAAGCTTGAAAAGATTTAGATTTACTCAGGCTACCAACAATACAATAATATCTTACAATTTCACAACTCCCTGTCTATTGGTGATACTGCCAAATGGCGGTAATCTGTCAGTTTGAGGCTCAGACTTGCTAATTGTTAAAAAATGAACCTGGACATCATTCCTGAGTTTCTCTGGCTAAAAACTTGTAGAAATTCAAGCACTTTTTAATCAGGATAAGATAACAACTGAGCTCTTAATTGAGATACTTAAGGAATGATTTCTACTGTGGGGCTGCAGCCCCATTTTTTAAGATAGGAACGTTCCGGAGACAATTCTTTCATTGTCCAACCATTGACTCTGATGAAAAAAGACTCTCGCAGACCATTGTTCTCCTTGAGGTAAAATTCATGTCACCTCAGCTATCAATATATTTTCAGAGGATGAACTTGTTGGATATTGAACAGGGAAATTATTTTATATTGACATTAAAATATTTTGTTTATTAATTACATTATTTACTTATTTTTATTTATTAATAATATTTTTGTTTATTGCTATTGGAAGGAAAGAAGTGGGAACCTGGGGGAAGAATAGAAAGAAGGAGGGAGAGAGGGAGGAACGAAGGGAGGGATGGGGGGGTGGGCTGGGAGAAGGACTTGGTTGAGGGTATCAGGACATGGCACAAGCAGATGTGGGGCTATCTGCTGGCCTTCTATACAAGCAATTTAGGCTAACTCTGCTATTACAACTCTATCAAATTTGGCAACCGTTCAGGCAGTAAAGTAAATAGGGTTTAAAGCTTCATTTTTAATAGCTATTATCTTTGACACCCCCCCGCCCCCACACACACACACAGAATGCTGTAAAATGAGTAACACTATTGTGATGGCAAATATAAAATTTCATCAGCATACCCAGCTATTTTTAGAAGTGTTCATGATTATTTGGAAAACCTGTCTGAACCTCCAGGGGACACTGAATACAACTCTTCTTTGTCTTAATCTCCATCCCCAGGAGCAAGTCAACTTCAGCTAACAGGGCCCCTCCAATGATTTCAGTGGGCTTTGGATCCAGCTCACTCAGAAAAAGAGAAAGCTGCAGTAATGTACTAAAACTGGTGGTATGTAAACAGCTAAAATAATAGGAAAACATAATGAGTTCAAAATTGCACACACACAGAGATAACAAACAAAATGCTTCATGCAGATGCTGCTCCTACATAGAAAAAGAATTATTGGGACTAGCATAAGGGAAGTATTGCTGGTGAAATCAGAATTCTTTCCAGCATTTTATATGATACCCCTACATGAAAGATATTTGTTATCACAAAATATGTATACTTTTTGTCTCATAAATAAGATACAATTTAGTGTTAGAATACTGTATTTTCTGCTAAAAGCACCATATGCAAAGTAGTGCAGTTTTACATATATTTAGCTTCCTGCTTTCTCTCTTTTAAAACATTTATTAACCAGAAAGACCTCACTGACATGTAAATTTCATTTTCTATGCCCAGCAGATTAAAATACATCTGTTTCAGACATCATTCAGTAAAGAAAAAATTTGAATAGTTCATTTTATTAGAAAAAGATTTATGTCAGCATTCAACTACAACAAGAGAGGGGATAGTGGCATGTGCACAATACTGGAAACAGATTTTCCATGAAAAGTATCTGTATTGAACAGAATTGTTCCAGAAATAACATGGGCTTTTTGTGCACAGGTTAGGTTGTGGACAACACCTGTCTTTCCAGGTAGAGTCATTCTGTTCCTTCACTGTACAATTTATTCATGCTCCTGAATTAGCAGCTGAGTCAATGTACGTTTAATGCACGCTGGGAGAATGTGTATGATGAAGTAGATGGGAGTCAGTCCTGTCTCACTATATGGAGCTCCAGGAGTTGAGGAGACAAATTTCATTCTCTTGAGGATTTAACCGTACTGTCCCAGGAAAAGTTAATTTCATTGTATTTTTACTTTTCTTAGAGTTTGCAGCAAGATTAATAGGTTAAACGTCTCTTTCATAAAGGCACAGTGAACATAAAACATAATTAATACAGGAATAACACGTCAGCATGTGGTATCCTGGGCTATATGATCTAGCAGGATATTCTAACACACTGGCATGTGAAAGGTGATAAAGTTCCATGCATGACTAGGTAGTTTAGGGAGTTAGAATATAATACAGATCCCATCTTATCTAGGTCACTACTCTAAAAGCAAGCTGGTTTTTGTGATGGAAAGTCATTATAATCAAATGTATTTTTAGTACTCTACTTGGTGAAGATCATCATAATGTCATATTTTATGAGACAGTATTCCCCCCTCACATCAGCAAAACTCCAGTTTCTTCCAGGACTGAACAAAAATGACTACTGTGTTTTTAAATGTTTGACTCTTATAAATGTCAGGATAGTATGCATACTATCATGATTCATAACGTAAATATCAAATAATTAACTTCCTTGGAATATTCACACTAGCCTAAGACAAATGTTTGATCCTGTCAAAGTTAAGATATGCTTTTCAAAACATGCCTAAATACAGAAGGTGGGAAGCTTTCCTGAACTGAAGCATACAAGGAAAATGTAAAGTGGAAGTAAGGATATCTCTATTAAACAACTTCTTTGGGGAAGATTATTCAAGTTAGGATTGTTATTAAAATATACTGGCAGGTGGATTCAGAAGAAATGGATGTCTCTGTACCTCTAATACAGTCACACCATGCTAGTAAATCTAGCTCATGCTCCTGAATTAGCTGCTGGTCTAGGGACTACATTACTACAAAACTTCAGATGCAAAACACAAAAAAAAAAAAAGTTACACTGGTTGAGCATATTGCAGCATTGTAATGTGCTCCTGTTCATATTTGATAATACTGAACATCCAATGCAGAAGGATGCAGAAAAACAGAGTATCAAAACAGAAGCTGAAAGAAAGTATTTTCAATACAACCATTATTGTTGTATTATCAAGTTAAATCTTGATAAAAAATCATACAAAAATTTTTTTACTAAGTTGCCGATCCTTGCTTATGAAAGACATCTTTTAAAGCAGGATTTTAAAGCACTTGCTTTATACACCTATGAGATATTGAAACAAATCTTGAGACGTGAAAAAATATATACAACTTCAGTTTGAGATAAAATATTGATAGAATAGAAACAAATTTGAAGGAAAGTGGCAAGAGGTTTTTTTTTAAATACTAGCTATAGTATTCATCAATCAATATTTGTGTTCTTCACTGGCAAAGTGTATGTATATATATATATATATTTATCAGCCTAATCTTGTAAACCTTTTGAATGTCTGCATTGGTCTGGTTCTACTCTGCTAAAAACAATTGGTAAGAAACTGAAAAACTGGTTTGCTTCAAAATTCTCAGCATAATTTTTGAATCTGGCTAGCTACAAGTAGAGATTTAGAAAACAGTTCCTCACATTGCAATACAGTTATTAATCAGACCACTATAACTTAGCAAGGAAATCTTGATTTTCTACAGCAATTAATTTCTAAATGCATTGACATTGTCTGTTAAATCTCTTCCATCTTTTAAGTATTTACACAATGTATTTTCCACATGTATCACCATTCAATTCTGTGTAATCATCTCAGTACATGTACAAGCTAGAGTGAATAGTGGCTTGTTTTAACATATATGTTATATGTTCTGCATACAAATAAACACAAATCAAAAAGTTTTACAGACTGAAATTACTTTTACACCAATTTTATGTTCATGCTTGGAAGCCATCACAATATGTTTCTGAGATATAGGAGTATTACCCTATTTTCACATTAAAAAAATGGAGTAATAAATGAGCTTTTGAACACATTTTTCTTTCTGCAGTGTACTGCAACGCTCAGTCAGAGATCTCCTGAGAAGGACATTTATGATGAGAAGGTACTGTATGTCTCAATTTAAAGATCATCTCCTGGTTAAATAAACCAAATTAAACTTTCCATAGCAAAATAACAAACAGGAAAGTCTTTTGTATGATGCCAAACATCTCCATTCCTCTTTTTGTTGTAGATGTGATTTCCAACCATTTGTACCTCCTGAAGGATTAACAATGAGAAGTAGAGAAGATTGCCAATTTGTGGTGTGGGACCAGGCTTGAACCCATACACCATTTATTTTTTATTAATGAAATCAGGTATAGCAAGCCTTGTTTAACCCATTCCTGCTTCATGCAACCCCTGTTTTATTCAATGTAAAATAGCCTTTTAAAAAAGCAGGCTAAAGAAAATCCTTCTGAGAGCTGTGTATCGAAAGCTATTTCCTTTAATTAAATTCTTGGCAATAAAAAATATTTATTATTATATATCTCTGAACTAGATTTGGTGACATCCATCATAAAGGACCACAAGCTATCTCACCAAAAAAAGTGTCTGCATGTTTTTCAAGCCCACAGTTTCACAAGGAGGTGAAATTTTTCAGAGCAAACAGGACAGTTGCTTTTTAATACTGGAGTGGAAAAGGGTGCACGAAGATGCTACTCAGCATTATTGTAGTTTTCTTTTATAGGAAGAAAATTCAGAGAGCTGTCATTGACTGGAGTTTGGAAGGAAAAGCCCAGATCCAAACTGCTGGTGCAGGGAGGGGAAGCAACTCAGCTGCAGGATTGGGCCCATGTGCGCTGCTTGGGCGCCGCTGCTCTCGCTGAGTGCCGGGGGGAGAGATTGGCTCACAAGGGTTTCCTCACCCACACTTCGAGTTAAATATCGTTTAATTATTAAGGCCTTTAAAAGCAAGAAAGACTAAAAGAAAGACGAGATCTTGGAAAGATCTGAAGGGAAAATGGCATTTTTTATTAGTATAGAGATTATTTAACTTTGGAGCTCTACTAATGATAATTTCTGTGACCAAAAATGTCCCCTTATGATTAATCAATTATGCAAACCATCCCCATTTCAAGGCTAGTAAAGACTTATTTAATGACATTTTTCATGCATCTCATGTCTTTAATATATTATTTTTTCCTTTTGCTCTGACAGAGCAATCAGCTCTGCAGAAGCAGCACTGTGTGTCATCAAATAAAATCATTCTCCATATCGAGAAACAATTGTTTATTTATAATACATTCTAAAACATTATAAATACATTCTAAAAATTGATCCTTTTAAAAGAACTGATTTGGTGTTCAGCTTGTTTCTCTGCAGCACGAATTATTCCTTCACCGGCATGTTTCAGTTCAGAGTGTTCCAACAATAATGGCATGAGGCACTAAGAACAACAGGCCACTGCAGTGCTGATTGTTTTATTTTCCCTCCTTTCTGCTGCCCGAGGAATGATTCCATTTCACCTTGGATATACCCTGACTCCACAGATGCCGCAAGAAGTCATTCAGTCCTTTCACTAATTCCTTGCTGACTGTTTTCTGGGAAGGAACTGGCAATAATCCCAAACTGCATACTACATAGTGTGGGCTGGTGTGTCCCTAAAAAAGACAGCCACTTTAGTCCACAGCAGAGTCTGAAGGCATGAGGTTGGTGCGATACATGCTTCTTTACAAAGCAATTGCAAAGCTCAGTATACTGAAGAAAGAAGAAAGAATCCTTTGAGAAAGGAACTATTTGAGACAATGGCTCAAAACATGATTCACATTTTAAGGCTGAGCTTGACATCACATGAAAGAAAGAGATACTTACTAAACGAACAACAACATGATAATAAGAGAGATTAATTTATTATCACATATACAAGTCATATGGAGATTTGGGGAAGATTGAAGGAAAGCAGCTTTCACAGTTGCATTGCTCAGGTTTAGTTAGCACACAAAGATCTCATTTATGGAAATAACAATGCTTGGGTCATTAGTACTGCTGCAAATGAGCGACTCCGCCGCCTCTCCCCTTGTCATAATCTGTGCTACACAGCGGTGAGACAATTGTCACTGTAAACTGCATCCCTCACTGAAAAGTGAGAAAACAATTGCAATGTGCCATTGGAATTAAACAAATAATTAGGACGAAGAAGAACATGTGTTCTACAGTTCCAGATGCATTCCCTTCTGTTTTGAAAGATGCAATGTAACCTTAATTAAACTTGCGTTTTTAAAAGTAAATATTTATTTACTGTAGATTACCCTTCCCCCAAAAAAACCTTAGTATAAATATAAATGCCTGAAGAGTAAACTTGCATTGCATGTACTCTGTCCATGATAAAACAGATTAAAATAAAGAAAAAGCAGGATAAAGGAGTCTCTGGCATGACTGACTCAAGATCCCCATCTAGCGTCCAGATGAAGATTAACAGAACCTTTTAAATTTAAAAAAAAATACAAAACAAACCCAGAGGAAACCAAAAAATCAAAACCAAAACCCATACACAAACAAACAAAAGCACCAACAAAGTAAAAAAAAAAAAAAATTCATTTCTGTCCACTGCTGGTTTTTTTTTCACTTCACAAATCACTTCTAGTCTAGTCTAGTCCATTCATGTCCTTTTACATCCCTCTTAACTGCTTATTAGTATTTTTAAGGGGTACACTAAGTATGTAGATATGATGGACACTTCATGTATTTTTTTTTACATTCTCTTCAGTAGAAATTATTAGGGATATGTTTAACTAGGATATACCATGGAGAAGAGTGGCTTTGAGTCCAACTGATTCCTGCTAATTACTTTTTGTTGTTGTTGTTGTTGTCACTGTACGTCAGAATATTTGCCATAAAAAGCAAGATCAGAATAAATGTCTGAGTGGTCAGCAGCAAGTTTGACAGTTTGAGAACTTGGGTTCTGCTGCTACCATGTGGGCCCAACAATCCCATAGAAATAACCATACTGAAATAGGGTGTTATAGTCATGGGATGTTCACACATTTGATCCTGCAATGGCCAGCAACACAGTAACAAAAACCAGTGAAATAAAAATTCCTAATATTTATTCCAAACTTACCACACACACTAAAAACAGTTTTTTAAGAGATCATTTAAGTTAAAGGGAGGAATTTCCCCCTTTTCTCCTTATTTGCGTTCTACTCCTCTATGGTTCCTGTGGTTTGGGTAGGAAAAATGGGTTTGTTTTTTTTTTTTTTACAGTATGCAGGACATATATCTCAGCCAGCATCCTTTAGCTAGCAATGTGGGAAGAAACAGCTGCATGGATTCAGCTGTGCACAGGAAAGATGCATGCTCCCCTTGGCTGCTCAAGCCTGGCTCTAACTCAGCTACACCCAAAAGTGCTGGTCCTGAGTGCCAGGTAGAGCCCTGCAAAGGCCTGTTTATCCAGGGAAACACAGGGCTGTCACTCTTCCGTTCTGTGGTCCTGGATGAAGGGGTCTTAGGGCACAGGGTGCCTTGATGGTTACCTGGATCAGAGCCACTTTCAGGTGCAAAGTTTTGGATGTATCTTCAGTGCTGGCCACAGTAAACTCAGAAGAAGGAGGAAAAGCATTATGGGATAGCTTTTGTACTTAAAAACAAACCATAAAAGGCTCAGATGTTAAAATATGCTGGGGGTTAATATTGTTTCCAACAGGTTTGTAACAAGTATACAAAAATTTGTAAGAAAATGTCTTCTCTGAGATATTCCTGGACTAGAACAACCTGGGTGAAATAAGCCTTCAGCTTCCTGAGGCTTCTGCTCCTTTTCTTCTTGTGAACTGAAACACTTGATGGGCACATTTATAAAGCTGCCCATGGTTTTCACAATTTCACAGAATCATAGGAATACTTAGGTTGGAAGGGACATTTAAGATCATTGAGGTTTCCAGGCTTTTGCAACAGCCCTTATATTTACAGTGGTGAATGCCCCTAGAATTGGTAATATTTCTGAAAGTGGAATCAATTTTTCAAGATCAGGACTGTAACTAAGCACATTACAGCCATGCTGAACTCAGCGAGTGAACAAGGCTCTCTGAGCTGGCTCCTAAACCCAAGAGGATATTCTGTAAGGCAAGGATAAAACAGTCTGTCTTTTCTATATCTAAACTTTCAGAGCAGCAGTGGGCTTTCTAACACGTGAAGACCACATACTCCTGCTGCATACAGACACTGTGGTAGTGCCTCCCAGCTTTGCTTGGGGATTTGTTACAGGAGCTGCACAAATGCAAGAGAACAAGCAGGAGTGAACCCCACATGCCCTAATAGTCAGATGGAAATAGACAGGCTTGAAAAAACAACAGTTCTTGTAAGTGATGGACAATTATCCACAAAGCAGTCACCTCAACAATGGCAGATTGTCTTGCAGGCACCAAGGCAAAGGTGTTTAAACTACGAAGGCTAAGAGACCATTCTCTCAGACATTTTAGAGATCAAGGTAAAGGAAAACAATCTTTTAGACATCTCCCAAGCCTGGGGCCAGTGTGGGAGAAAGAAGTAGGATGCTTCTGGGAAAAGGTAAAAATAGGAAACAACAGCTGGCTCTCACAGGGCAGGTTGGAATCAACCATGTCAAAACCAAAGCAAGATATGGAGGACGAGAGAAAGAATGAATACCCGAGCAGTGAAGTGGCAAAAACACAGAAGCAAAAGGATGTGAAGGGGTAAAGCTCTTTATGGGGCAGAGCAGTGTCTTTCTTCCTCAAGACACCAAGGGCTGAGGATTAGAGACATGCTTTTGGCTATTTATTAATGCCGTTATTTCTTTCTCATAGTAAGAATCAACTACACCTTTCAAAGAGTAACTGGAAAATTATAAATTCATATATAATTATATGCTATATGCCAACATTCTTGGAGAGTTAGAAGCAAAAATATCTCCAGAAGTTTCTTTTTTCTTTAATTTTTTTAAGCCAAATCTGCTGACTTTTTCCACTGTTCTGGGTAAAGCAATATAATTGCTTATAAATAGATACGTGTGCTTTCTTTAATTCACTAATAGCTGTTCTTTGTCTGTACTTATATAAACTGTCAAATATTTTGTTTAACATAAATGATGGAGGAATGGAAAACTGGCAAATAAAATTAATATTAATAAATTTCTCATTATCTTTTATGTACCAGTGAAATAACCACTTTCTCAGTGGTCGCTGCATCTTTTCCACCCATATTCATCAAGGTTCATTATCCACCCTCCTCGTGCTCTTAAGAGGAGCCTTTCTATCCAAACTTCTTTCCTCTTCAGATCAGTTCTGGAATTCCTTCTCCACCACACTTTGATTCCCTCCTTTCCTATGCTTACCCAAAACAGGTTGTATGGTTTCCTGTCTGGTATGTAAACACCTTTCCATTAGTCGTTCAGTGGGGATACTTTTTGTGGGACTACGTGCTGCTGTTTGGTAAGATAGCAGGAATGAAGCTATTTTCTGATTTAAAGATAGGGTGTCTCTCCTGATTGCTTGTGTGACAGCTAAAAAGTTCTAAAAACATTTGGATTCCCATTAGTACTCTGATGGTAGGGTACAGATAAAACATGTCAAATTTTATCAACACACAGAAATTTCCTCAGTTTTTAAGGTGCAAATGACATCTTAGTATATCAAGCATTAATTCTTTAGGTAAACCAAAAGTCACAGAAATTAAGGGACCTGTAGGCTGGAGAAGACTGTACAAAATACCTGGCCTCATTTGCAAAGTTTTTATCAAAGAAAGGGCAACTTCACATGGATTTCTTGGTGAATAAGCTTTCAGCTATAAACACTGACAAGGTTTTGGTTATAAATCTGTTCTCCAGTATCACCAGTATCTGACCACCAAGCATGCCGTCTCACTCGGACTTTTTTTGTGAAATGTACTGGGAGAGTTTTACTGACAGCATTGTCAACAGTAATTTCTTAGAACTCTGGGCCCTTGACACACACAAGAAGCATTTGCTTTCTACCTGTTTTTGTAAATAAATATGTCTTCAGAGTAGTACAGTAACTTTGCAGAAGTATCAGTGAATTTGAGGAGCAGTCTCCCGTTGCAACTGTGGGAATGGCTTTGGTAATGTTTCCTCACAGCTCACTTTCTTGGGCATGATGGTAGTATTTAATAGTAGGCCTTTTCTGGGGCTGTCCATGCAGACTAAAAAAATTCAGTAGTTTTTCTTAGCATGTAGGCTTTTCCTCAGTCCTGTCTCACCAGTGTTCTTCTGATGACTTGGTATCATAAGGTTGTATTTACATAGCCCTTAAGCAGTGTGCTGCCACCTGGTACCAATGCGATGATAGAGAAATTGGGAAAAAAGCTGTCTCAGATAAAAAATAAAGCCATAGAAAAATATACTCAGGCCTCCACACTACCAGTCTAAATCTAGCTGGGGTGCAATCACCAAAGCTGTAGTCTCAGTTTTGGGCTAGTATACTCTCCCTTTGTGCTCTTTGTATGCCAGGGAAATCACCACTCATCTCCGGCTATCAGTACTCAAAAACTGAAGTACAGTTTAATATTTAAACTAGACATTGTTTATTCAGAGTGAGAGAGACAGAAGATAGTGACAAAGCCAAGAAATAAAATACAAGCCTGACCAGAACCTCCCTAAAGGAACCTAAATATCAAATATAATTGTGAAATAGTGGTAGCATTAGCCTTCCATGGTGCTGACTCCCTCTCTGATATCAGCAATCCTTAACAGGTCACCCAAAACCTTTTCATCTTCCAAAACATTTGGCACTCACTTCCAAGGAGAAACTGTGGCAATACCACCCCAGCTCCCCCACAGGCTCCATACAAAGAAGCACCTCTGAACTGTGCTCATCTCTGCCACAGCAGTGGCTGCTGCTTGAGAACTGCTTTAAATCAACACACCAGATGCTCGGCCCCGCCAGCTTTGGCAGCTGCACCATCTGTCTCAGTCCCAAGATGGAGTAGACTTGGTGGGCTGCTTGTAACTCCCATGGGACCCTCTGCACAGACCGTACACTGCTGAGAATGGCAATATACTAGAGCTCTGCCAGAAAAACACAAGGAATTAATCCATCTGAATGCCCCGGGGCAAAAACAAGGGTAGCATCTTCCACAAACTGTTTCCCTCAATCTGCCTCCCAGAGAAGGTAATCTTTATTTTCATGTAGAACTCCCAGTTTCAGAAGAGATGACAGCCTTGGGTTTTAAATCTACAAAGGCTTTTTAAAGTTCTACCAACTCCTTCTTTCTTCTATCTTTTGGCTGAAGTCTGGAGAAATTGTTATCACTTGCCCTTGGAATTCAATGCTTCTCTCTTTCCTGGCTGCCTGAAGGATCTTCTCCTTATCTCTCATTTCCACTAAAGTCAGAAGCATTGTGTTCTTGGAAGGAGTACCCTTGAGTTGGTTGTGGGTGAGTATTTTCTAGCATCAATCAATGCAGGAAACATCCTCATTCTCTGGCAGCTCACAAATAGCAGACTGTAATTTTTCTTGGAAATCCACTAGATCTTTTCTGTCATTTCCAGCTGAAGATACTGAGATTTATTCACAACAAGGGTCTGGTTTAAATACCAGCTTTTTTTTTTTTTCTGAGCATGTCAGCACTCTGCCCATAGATTACATGGTTCATTTTAACAGATCTCTGTTTAGTCTGCATGCAGAAGGCTTTTGTGTCAAGCCATTGATCTGTGCAGTCAATCTGATTTCCTCTTTATCCACATAGAGCAGTAGTACTCACTAACTTTGCTAGAAGCTAAACACCATCCATACAACAAATACAAAACCTGCATTAGTAATTAGGATCTGAAGATGCAATGCTACCATTCCCTCCTCATTCTTTTTCTCTCCCTTACTTTGGAAATCAGTCATTGGTAGGGGTGTAGAAGAGAGTGTTGGCACAAAAGACCTCAGATGAAATGTCATTTAATAAAATTGATTCAACCCTCTAAAGTATTTTTATGACCCAGAGTAAAAGCCCAGAGCTGTAATGGCTTAACAAGACGTAGGACTATAACCTTTGTTTTACTGAGGGACGATCTCAGTAAGAAGACAAGGAAGGCAGGAGAACTGCATTCTGCTTCTGCCTCCACCACTGAGCTGTGCTGGGCAAATCACCTCAGCTGTTGCTGCCTCCTGGCCCCCTCCACGTTTTGTGCTTTTAGATTGGGGTGGAAGGGTAAAGCATGTGGTCAAAAAGAGGTTTCAATCT
The DNA here is from genome assembly GCF_017590135.1 of Pyrgilauda ruficollis. Lineage (NCBI taxonomy): Eukaryota > Metazoa > Chordata > Aves > Passeriformes > Passeridae > Pyrgilauda > Pyrgilauda ruficollis. The sequence continues at coordinate 10,535,944 of NW_024523822.1, read as the reverse complement.
CTCAAGATTACTTACAGTACAAATTACTGTGAATCATAAAATCCAAGGCAAAGAGTGTGTGCAACAGGCTGCAGTGGCTCCTGGATATGCACCCAAGGGATGCTCATGATTTTCCAGTATATGGGGTGTGGTGGGGAGCACTGTATACCTGATGACTTTCCCCACCTTTGCCTCTGAAAGCGTTGCAGCCAACAGGGGTAACTGCAGATGGAAAGAGGGCCTCTCCTTCAGTAGCCGCTTTGTGCAGAACGGGGGGAGTGAGGAGGGTGCTTGAGCCATCCTTCTGCTCTCTTCAATATCACCTCTGAGTAACAGCGAGCCAAGACCACTGGCTGCAGAAGGCCTGCCTGGGCAAGCTGTGCCTGTGCACAAGCCATAGTGATGATAAAAGATGGAGAAAAGGGGCTGTGAGGGTGTAGCAGAGAAGAGGACAGGAGACAAAAGCCCCACAGAACTGAATGACAGCATGGTCGAGGCCTTCAAGGATGCGAAACAAGATGATGAAAGGGCAGAACAATGGCAGACATTTGATGACAAGTTCTTTTCCAGAAGACTTTCATCACAGAAACTGACATTCTCTACTGAATGCTATAGCCCTATGCTGATGACCCCAGTGCCACTATATTCATTAACATCTTCAAGTCATACTTAATTATAGTAATTGTCTCCTTTTCCTCTGTTATTTTCCTCCTGGATCTTATTTCTTCATTTCTCTTTCTAATTTTTCTTTTTGTTGTTCACTTTCCCATCTCTTTAAAATTCCATTAATTGTCTGAGACTGCAAAGATTTTATTAAAAAGTTTACATTAAAAAAGCATCCCTCACTGAGTGCCTGATAGAATGAAACTACATATTAGTCCATATTAGATGTATTACAGGAATGATCTTCACTGTAAAGTTCCAGATCTCTCTGTGCTGAAGGGGTGTGGAGCGTGGAGAAATCCACAGATCCTGTTTCAGGGACCATCAGATACTCAAAAAAAAAACAAAAAATATATAGGTACAATTAAATTTTGCTGTGTCACCTCTGTGCCATGTTGTGATTACACCCACCCTTCTTTCACTGGATGTGCTAAAGAGCCCAGGGTGCAGCAACCCAGAGTGTGATGGAAATAACTGCACAAATTCTCTACCAGCCAGAGCCCCTCCACTCCAGGCACCTCCACCTCTGGATACTTTCTGAGCAAGCTGTTTCTGCTACCTTGTTTCAGGTTAGATCTTCGTGAGGACTAAATCAGATTAGCTCCACTGACTGCAGGGAAATCATATCAGTGTAAATCAATTCAGACTGTGATAAAATCTTCTTGAAACTAATTTAAGTGGTCTTCATTAGGAAACTTTCAAGACTCTAATTAAAATTAGGAGATTATTATTTGACATAAACTGCAAGAATCATATATATGGCAATTTTTACCTTTTTTCCTTTTACAAATTAACAACAAATGAGTTATAAATTTGTCACATACACTTATTATTTGAAGTCAGTGGAAACTATGAATAATTTAATCCTTAAATTGTGTATCTCCAGGACTTATTAAGAATTCGGTATTCACAGTCTCTGATATTTATTTTTGTTTTGACTGAACACACAGATCAGTGATGGATTTCTGCTCATTAGTATGAATTTTATGTTGTTGCACATAAGATTTACTATCCCATAAATAATATCAGCAAACTCATTTGTTAGTATAGCCTGACAAAATGAACACAAAACGAGTATAAGCACAGCTGCATATAATGTAGCTAGAAACTGAATATTCACAGATTTTGACCTTTTCAAAGCCTCTTTGTATGAGTCCAGTTTTAGTATGCTGCAAAGCAGTCAAATATCTAATTTACTTGGGAGAAAACTGCATTTATGTTCCTTTACACCTTTATAAATCGTCTCAAAGGGAATTGAAAGTATATGCTGATGAGATGCTGAAAAGGTAACAGCTGGGGGAAAGGTAGAGACAAAGAGCTGGGCAGAAGGTGGACCTTGGGCATATGATGAGAAAATAATAAAATAAATTCAGTCTGCAAATATGCTGGGAGCAGAGGGAGGCAGCACCTGCTCTGGGGCCACATGGTGAGCCAGCAGTTGAAATAGCCATGGCTGGTTAGAGAGACAATTACAGAGCTGAGAGAGGTCGGGCATTGTCCTTTTTTTCCAGCCTCACCCCCAAGCTCTACCTATTTCTTGCCATGGCTCCTTTTCCTTGAGGGAATTTGTAACAACCATATGACCTTTCTGCTGCTGTTTCAGAGCTGGAGCAGCTCTGGGGTAGCCCTGCTGTCAAGCCTCACCCACAGTCTCAGGGTGGTGGCCTGAACCTCCCCAAAGAGTCCATGGGGCATCCTAGCTCTCTACAGGAGGCCTGTGAAACTCTGCCAACAGCAGTATTTCACTTCTCCTGGGTCAATTTGCTTTGTTTGAAGCCTGTTATGTTTGCCCTTGAAATAACTTCTCCTACAGTGGAAATCTCTATTTGCTCTCATTTGATACTGTTTTTCTCAGGCACTGGGTTTTCAGTACAGCATTATGCTGGTATTTGAAACAGCCATCTTGAGAGCAGACAGTTTCTGTCCAGGTACTTTCAGAATTTGCTGGAAGCCCACTTGCCTGAGCAGAGGTAGACAGTATAAATGTTTAGGTTTTTTCAATATGCAACTACAAAGTGCCATGTTATTTTTTTAAATTAAATGGGTAAAAATTCCTTTGTGGTTCTACACAGGTTTTTCTCTTTACTTGTGTGTTTTAACATGGGGGGGTTTTTGTCTCTTGGCTGGTGAATGCTTTGACCTTAAGGAAGGGTTTAATCATAGAATTATAGAATAGTTTGCATTAGAAGGAACCTTTGCAGGTTATCTAGTCCAAATCTCCTTGCACTGAGCAGGGACATCTTCAATGAGATCAGATTGCTTAGAGCCCCAGTCCAACCTGACCCTGAATGTTTCCAGGAATGGGGCATCTGCTACCCTCTCTGGGCAGCCTGTGCCAGTGTTGCACCACTCTCATAATACAAAATGTATGCCATATATCTAATTGAAATTGACCCTTCTTCAGTTTAAAACCATTACCTATGCAATGTTCTATTGCAACAGGCCCAGCTAAAAAGTCTGTCCCCATCTTTCTTATAAACCCCTTTAAGCACGGAGAGGCTGCTACAAGATCTGCCTGGAGACTTCCCTTCTTCAGTCTGAACAATCCCAACTCTCTCAAGCTTGTCTTCATGGGAGAGGGGCTCCATCCCTCTGATCAACTTCAAATCCCTTTTCTGGACTGGTCCATGACCTCCCTCCTCAGAGCTGAACACAGTACTCCAGGGAGGCCTTACAAGAGTGGAGTAGAGGGGCAAAATCACCTCCTTGATCTGCCAGTCATGCTTCATTTGATGCAGCCCGGGATACATTGGCTTTCTGGGCTGCAAGTGCACAATGCTGGGTCACGTCCATCCTGTCATCCACTTAGAATGTCTGCCTGCTCTCCAAAACAGAAGTGCCATAAAGCACCATAAAGGCCAATGTAACAAATGTATTATTACATGTGATATATGCTCAACTGACTTTAAGGGTTTCTGTTGTTCCTCCTTTCTTGATGCTTCAGACTTTCTTTTCCTAAATTATTTTTTATTGAAAGATGAGAAAAATGCAAAGCCCTAGCTCACAATCTCAGCTGAGAAATGAGTCATACCACCATGGACACTTCCCAATAATGCTGCAAGATTTGTGTGCATGATTTGTAGTCTTAGTTTGCAGGAGAAAGGAGAAACTAATTAGAACTATGTGTCATGGCAATGTTTCTTAGTGAAAAAAAAATAAATACTGTCAGGAAAAAATGAGGCCTTAAAGGCCCTTTAGGAGGGAGGGCGTAGCTGACAAAAATAAAATGGGGGAGGTAAGGATGCCCTGGAGAAGCTGCATCCTCTTGGACTGAGCTTGTATTTGGAATCCCTCCGAGAGGAGGCTGTTTGCGCAGCCTGCTGTCGATAAATAAAACATTCACAAACTAGGTCAAGATTAGAGCTATGAGACACTAACAAAACTAGATGATGAGAGGCTCTTTTATGTTGTTGAATAAATACACCAAGACCCATGAGCTGAAACTACTAAAAATTACTTGTTACTAACTTTAAAAGTCCAGGGGAAAAAATGAGACCCATATAAAAGAATTCTCTGGAAAAAATTCTTTGAGCAGAATAAGTATCCAGGGTATGGCTGCACAACTTTGGTTGAAACTTTTCAGCTTCAGGAACTTGAACTCTGAAGAATTTTTATAAGTATTAAATATTTTTCAGAAACCTGTTTGGCATATCCAGCCTTTAGAGTAGAACCAAAATTGGACAATAAATAGGAAATAAATCAAATAAACATATTTTGTTTATTGCATTTGTTTACAGTCTTTATGATTCAGCCTATACAGTGTACAAGAATTGTCAGGAATGGCTTGGCAGAACTACTGGAAGCAAAAAAAAATAAATTTGCTATCTGTCAACTCATGACAGGCAAAGCAGATGCCAGCATACTGAAGGCATAACACTGAACAAGACCTATCTCAGGCTACTCTTCTAGTTTCCATGAAGTTTCACTGCCATGTTTACAGAAGCAAAGGATCAAAGAATCATTTAGGTTAGAAGAGACCTCTGAGATCATCGAGTTCAACCTTTGACCAAGCAACACTATGCCAACTAGACCACAACACTAAATGCCACGAGTCAATGCCACAAGTCATTTCTCACACCTCTAGGGATGGTGACTCCACCACCTCCCTGGGCAGCCCATTCCAATGTTTAACGACTTTTCTGTGAAGAAATTCCTCCTGATATCCAACCTGAATCTCACCTGGTGCACTTTCAGCTGGCTGTTGACCAGCACCCCCAGGCCCTGTTCCCCTGGACAGCTTTCCAGCCACCCTTGCCCAGGTCTGTTGCACTGCCTGGGTTCACTGTGGCTGAAGGTAGAAGTGGGAAGAATGCTTTGAACACCCTCTGCCTCTGAGGCTGGGAACTGGGATGGTGCAAAAGAGGTAACAACAAACAGAGGATCTCTCACAACACTTTAGTCTCACCAGCTGAGGCTGTCAGCTGGGATAAAACTTTAGTTCTGGTCTAGCTCTAGATCCTGACAGTGCAGGTCTGATGTAGGATTGTTATGGTAGTTCAGTTGATCTGTGCAGTTATTACTGTGTCATTTCTAGTCTGTGTGCCTCTGGTGTTAGTGTCACATGTTACTCACACTTTGATTTCAGTTTCTCTACATCTTAAGAACAAAATATCATTCTTCTTGAAAGGTTATTCAATCTCCAGCATCACGCAACCTTGCTCCCAGCTTGGATGCCACTGGATGCTACGCTAATATAGATGACCAAAGGAGTGTTTTTGTGAAATATTCTTCAAGAGCTTGATCCAGAACTTGTCAGTCCATGGATTTTCATTCAGATTGATGGTGTTGCTATGCTGCAGGATGTGCTCCATCAGCTGCAGGACCCACTTCCAAATTTACTTCTGAAGGATCACTCCTGCATCTTGAGTCATTCCAGAATGTGTAAATAATATTTACTGAATAGGCCACTAAATTGTAAATGAATAAATTAAAGTGTTAATTAAACACAGGGGATTCACAGATCTACATATCAGCATTTGGTCCACACACTCTGGATTTGGTCAGATAAATGCAAACTGTGTGAAAGAGAAAACATAGTTTTTCTTGATTTCAGGCAAAACATACAACATGTTTTATTGCTTATCTATTCATTTATGTGGACATACCTGTTTGGCATCAGTGAAAGGACACTAATCTGAGCCTCGAGATGAACTGTTAGCAGATTAGCAGCTGATTGATGATGCTACACTCCTCGGCAAGTTTTCTCATTTTCACAGCTCTCGTTTCTCTCTCGTTTTCACCTGCTCAGCGAGCTCGCCCTAGCCGGACCCGCCTCAGGACCTGCGCACGGCCAACTTCTGGATGGGGAGTGCTGGGTTTTTACAGAAAATTGCTGCCTGTGACAAGAAGTTAGTAGCAGGCTGGCATAAGTACCCTGAACAGGGATAGACTGCTGAACCGGGCCAAAACAGTGAGACCTTTACATCTCATGGAGACGAGGCTCTCAAGGAAGATCCTGACCCGGGCCGCGGGTGCCCGAGCCGCCGGCCTGGCTCCTTCGGCTTGGTTTCCAAGCTGCGCACCGGAGCACGCAGCACCCGCCGAGCTCACAGCCGGTGCGGCGCGCAGCAATGGTCCAGCAGGCGGCTGTAATTCCCTGCGTCAGGAAACAAGCACAGGGCAGCCGCTACGGCGCCTTCCCCTCCTCCTGCCCCGGCCCCTGCCCCCGTGGCGGCCCCGGCGCGGGGCGGGGCTGGCGGAGCCGCCGGAGGCCGCTGTGCCGCCGGCAGAGGGCGCTGCGGCCCCGCCGGGCCTCGCTCGGCTGCGGGCGCGGCGCGGCGCGGTGGGCACGGGCCGGGCCCTCCCCGGGAGCGGCAGCGAACGCTGGCACCGCTCTTTATAGCGCCTTTACAGAGCCAACCCCCGGCAGGATCAAAAATATGTGGACTACGGGTGTAATCTATGGAACAGTTCTAACCAGAGGTGTTACTTAGGCAACGCGGTTTTTTATCAGGCCGGTGCAGGATTTATGGCATCATGGTTTTAAACTGAGAGAGGGTCGATTTCGTTTGGATATAAGGGAGAAGTGTTTTGTGATGAGGGTGATGAAACCCCAGAACAAGTTGCCCAGAGATTTCCCAAGCCTGGAAACATTTAAGGCCATGTTTGATGGGGCTGTGAGCGTCAGATATCCCTGCCCATGGCAGGGGAGCTGGAACTAGAGGACTTTCAAAGGTTTCTTTCAACCAAAACAATTCTGTATTTCTATTATCTATTATTATGTACAGATCATAGGTCTTGCATACTGATACTTTTCTTCCCCTGCAGTGGCCCCAGAATCAGTGACTCCTGTTACACAGATGCAGTTCCGTATCCGGATATTTGCACATCTCTTGTGGACACTTCTGTTGTGAACACCGCTGCCGGCTGATCAAGCTGAGGTCTTCCCTCTGCAATAGAGATCTGGCTCTGTGTGCTTGAATTCATGGTTGTGTTTTCCTTAAAGGGGTTGATTTGAGCACGAATTTATGAACCTTCTCAGCTCTATATTTGTACTGTCATGAAAACTGATTTTTCAGACTAAAATTCTTTCAGCACCAATTTTTCCAAGATTATTTACACATTTCGAGTAAATTCTACACTAAAGCACACATAAATGCTTCTGTGCAGCAATGCTCCAAAATTACATTTTCTAATTTTAAAAAGCTGGATAACCCCCTTTTCTTTCTTTTTTTTTTTTCATTAAAAGTCTATTATTTTTGTGACACTCAATAAATACACATACACACATATATATAAAAATATATATAAATATATATTTTATATATATAATATATATAATATATATTATATATTATATAATATATATTAAATATATTTATATATATATAAATATAAATCCATTAATTTTCAGATTTTTCATTTGCCATGACATGTCTGTTCAGTAAATAATAATGTGGGCCATAATTTTAGCTTAATGGCATCAGAATTGGTAGAAAAGGATAGCTGACTGTAACTTTCAGCCACTCTTCTGTTGTTCAGCCTGTTGTTTCTTTCTGGGGTCAGGCTCTGACCACGACACTGTTTGCCCACTGAGATACCTCCTGCTGCTGCTGCTGAGGGATATTCATTACTTCTAAAATTATCTCTGTTCACATCTCTGCTTTGAAAACTGCTTCTACTTTGCAATTAAAAGCTATTGTTGCTAACAGTAACTGGATGCTACACAGCACCCTTAGTAATTTGTAGGTGTTTAGATATGTGTGTATCTTTTTCTGGTTTTATGTTAACACTAAGAATAACTAAATCACACTGGGAAAACACTCTTCAAAACACTGCAAGCTGCTGTATTCTTTGTCTGCTCCCAAGTTTGTTAAAAAGAAGGTCACAGGTCTGCATGTCAGCATTTGGGTTTGGAAGTTTGTAAGTTCTCTGGTCCGTGAAGCTTACTTAACTATGCCCCACTTGTCCTTTCCAGTAGCTGTCATCATTTATCTCACTGACCATTCTGGTTTCTAGGAGGGAGAGATGAACAGAATCTTGTCTATGCGTTGCTCTACATTCATTCAAACTGATGGGGACCACAGCCTTCCTCTTCTCTCTTTTCACATTGCAAATACTTCTGAGGGACTTTTGCATTTTATTCTTCACATAATCAGGAATATCCTGAGTTGGAAGGGACCCATGAAGATCATCTAGTCCAGCTCCTGGCTCCGCACCCGATAACCTCAAATACCTGAGAACATTGTCCAAATATTTCTTGCCAAACCCTGGCAGGCACAATACTGTGGCCAGTTGTGATTGCGAGGGTCCCAGGACGAGGGAAGAGATGAATCTGACTCCATGTTCTCAGAAGGCTGATTTATTATTATATGATATTATGTTATATTAAAAGAATGCTATACTAAAACTATACTGAACTAGAGAGAAAAGATACATCAGAAGGTTTTAACAAGAATGAATAATAAAAACCTGTGACTGACTCAGAGAGTGTGACACAGTTGGCTGTGATTGGTCATTAAGTACAAACAATTCACATGGAACCAATCAAACATGCACCTGTTGGTAAACAACCTCCAGACCATATTCCAAAGCAGCAAACACAAGCAAAGAGAATCAGATAATTATTATTACATTTTTCTCTGAGGCTTCTCAGTTTCCCAGGAGAAGAAATCCTGGCGAAGGGATTTTTCAGCAAATATCACAGTGACAGCCAGTTCTCTAGGAAGCTTATTTTAATGCTTTCTCTTACAAATATTGCAAATTTAAGTAACTTTAATATTCCATACAGGCCTAAAAGACTTTTTAAACTAAGTCAGAAAGCAGAAAAAATGAAATTAATGGCATGGATTTGTGTGAGAGATAAAATAATGTTTTGCTTCAGCCACTATTTCAGCCATAAGAATGTGTACTTATGTCATGCAGGCAAAGATGTAGCTAGCAGGAGGCTAGACCTCCTCAATATGGAGGGGAGAAAAAGAGAAGTGAAGTGATGCTTATTACTTCAGAGTCCTTAGTTCTGAGAGGGACAGAAAGGGGAGGGGAAAGGAGGTGTCAGTTTGAAGGTTGTAGGCAGTCGGGAAGAATGTGAATTCCTGAGTAGTCAGCTAAAAGGAAAAAGGAACAGGGACCCCACCAGTTGAGGAAGTGTCTAAAGGTTTGTGCATTTTAGAGAGAGGTTTGCCTCCTCAGTGAAATGTGCCTGACTCAGCTTACTTGTTGATACCAATAAATAATTTTGCTCTGATGACTTTGTCTTCTTTCATTTGTAGGTGAATGACTATTTCTCACAGCTGGAAGGATCATCATCACAGACAAAGCAAATTGAAGGGATCAGAAACGGCAGTCCACTTTTTCAAAGAAGCCGTCTTTACTCCTGAGAGTGGAGGGAAAAGAGAGAATCCTGTCCTGCAGATGATTAATCTTGGTTTTCTCATTAGCCCAAGCTCAAAGGTTCATCTGCAAAACCACAGGGGAATGTTATAGTGAGGCAGTATAAGAAGGAGGGTGGTAAAAAAGAAATTTGTTTGTGTGAGAATACTAGATCTGAGCTGCCAGCTCTGAACTACTTTTGAGATAGGGAACACTTGGTGGGGATGGAATAAAATATTACATTTCAGATTTCAGTTGAAGTTAATACTGATAAATGCTCTGATTTGAATTCAGAATTGCTGTCTTGAAAATATAAAAAAAAATAGAGATGAAATTCAGGAAAAAAGTATCAAATTTTTTTTCTCTATACAACACCAATTTGAGTTGCAGTGTTAATCTGCTGAGGAAATGAAGGCTATTCAGAGGAGCCAGGACAAACTGGATCAGTGGGCTGAGGCCAACTGTATGAGCTTCAACAAGGCCAAGTGCTGGGTCCTGCACTCGGGTCACAACAATAGGCTGAGGACAGAATGGCTGAAAAGCTTCCCAGAGGAAAAGGACCTGAGCGTGCTGGTTTTTGGCAGTTGAGCATGAGCCAGCCTGTGCCCAGGTGACCGAGAAGGCCAATGGCATCCTGGTCTGGATCAGCAGTACTGTGGCCAGCAGGACCAGGGCAGGGACTGTCCTCCTGTACTGGGCACTGGTGAGGCCTCACCTCATATCCTGTGTCCAGTGCTGGGCCCCTCAATTCAGGAAGAACATTGAGGTGCTGGAGTGAGTCCAGAGAAGGGCAGTGGAGCTGGTGAAGGGTCTGGAGCAGAAGTCCCATGAGGAGCAGCTGAGAGACCTTGGGGTGTTCAGCCTGGAGAAAAGGAGGCTTGGGGGTGACCTTATCATTCTCTACAAGTACCTGAGAGGTGGAAGTCAGTCTCTTTTGCCAGGTTACAAGTGATAGTTTGAGAGGGACTGACATCCTTGGTTTAGATTGGGTATTTGGAAACATTTCTTCACTGAAAGTGTCGTTATGCTTAGGAACAGGCCGCCAGGGTATGCCCTGGAGGCATTTAAAAGACATGTGGATGTGACACTTCAGGGCATGGTTTAGTGAGAGGCTTAGCAGTGCTGGCTTTATGTTTGAACTCAGTCTTAGAGGTCTTTTCAAACCTAACTGGTTCTGTGACTCTACAAATCTACCAGAAACCAAAAAAAAAAAAAAAAGTTTTAATCAATCTCTTTATTTCTTTAAAGGAATAAGGAAATTTATCCAAAACAGTACATCCCTTACAGATATATGTATATATATATTATATATATATAAAATTTATTAATTAGGAAGCTGGGAGGGGTAGCAAGCCTAGCATCTGAAAGGAGGGCAATGTACAACTCTGCTGTAAGGCACAGAGCAAGTCAGGAATACAACACTAGTCTTAGAGAATTTAAATTGAAAAGGAAAAAAAGTTGAACTGTTGATTATTCTTCAGAATGGCCAGCTTTCTGTAGCATCAGGTTCTCAACTACATTAGATGGGAAATGGTCTCTTATCTGCTTTGTTTTTTAACAGGGCACTTTGATGAGAAATTGTACTTACTCTTCCTATTTGGCATCTTAGCATAGAGCCACACCAATGTTTGACTGAAGACTGGATCCTGTCAAGCCCTGTTTTAAGTAGCTGTAGTCACAAAATAACTTGTTCTGCCTATAAACCAGTCAATAGGGCCCCTTTTGATCATGAATGCTCAGTGCTTCTTACTTCATCCTTGTCTCCTCTTTGCCTGATTTCCTAAGTATCTGAATGCCTTCACTATGTGTTAAGTGAAGTCACTGAGACTTGTCATGTGTTATTCTTTCCATCTTTTTTTTTCCTCATCTCTTACTCCAGGAAAAAATATCTTTCCAACTTGTTGATGCATGTAGTTATGAAAGGTAAGGAGCATTTGAAGCAGGGTATGCATGGTTTTGCCTTTTACCCACAAAGTCTTTTATGAACAGTAGGGTAGGGATTGAAGGATGAGAAATACATTCCAGAATACAAAAATACAAAATACAATCTCCCAGATTTCTTAACACCCACAAAACCAGAATAGGAATTAAGCCCTATTGTAGCCATTCAATTGTTTTTTGTTATATCAGCATATAACAGGAATCAAAGCATATTAAGCAGAACTGTATTTCTGTACTGACCAAAAATAAGACAGAAAAATCCTTCAGAAGGGTAAAGATGTGTACAGAGAAAGGACATACACAGAAAGAGACTACAAAACTGTTTTAGAAACAATACTAAAAAGAGTTACTCTGTATGTTGCCCCAAAGTTCTATCAAATAATCTACTCACTCTGCCCCAGCAGAATCATTAGGGAGCCCTGTGCTTCTTGACCAAGCCTCTGCTATGTGCTCTGCTTAGCACAGAGGAAAATGATGCTGTCCTTAATGCTTAGACACTGATAGCCATTTAAAAACACTCAGTGGCAGGGAATTGTCCATCTAAGAGTGAATTTTTGAAGAAACTATGGGTTTAATAAAAGCAAATCACTTGGGATCCCAAATGGCAAGGTGAATCTCAAGCTATCTATTACCTGGCTGCTCTCCCTGCCTGGTGGGTGAGCCACCTCCCTCCCAACAGAGCACTGCATTGGTCTACTTAAAGTGTGTGGGTAGTGAAAGCTGGCACACCAGCATCAGGCTGCTGTAAGCCTCCTCCCACTTAAACCCAGCTGGGCATTTTCTGCTGAAGGTGAGAATATGCCTTAGGGGAATTTGAAGTTCACCCTCTTGGCCTGAAACAAGCATGCACCTTACATGACCTGGAAAAATACTGCAACCACTGGGATGAAATTAAGCTTTGGGAAACATATTTCTTCTCCTGCTGCTGAACTGCCTCTGTGGGTAATGCAAACAAAACCCACATGGTGAAAAATGGGAATGGCATTAAGTGTAACTATGTAATTGTCTGTGCATTTTATGCTAAACATTCATTAGATTAAAAGAATAGAAGTAACCCAGGGAACAAATCCTCATTTCCTTTCCTGTTGAGCTGACAAGTTTTTATCACTTCTGATGCTTGTTTTGGAATTTGAGAAATAAAAACCCCATATTCTTAAGCCATGAAAAATTCAAGTGAGAAGTTACAGGAAACTTTAATGGTCATAAAATATGCAGCTTCTCAAAAGTGGCTGACAAAATCACTTCAGCTGACACTTTCCATTGTTAGGGGTGTAGTGGGTTTAAAAAGATATAGGAAGCAAATTATAGGCTCTCTACAAATCAAATCCACCTAGCACATTCCTGTGGTATGCAGCAGTCATTTCTGCAAGTCTCTGCCAGGCAGAGACCAGGGTGGAAGGCATGGTATACCTAAAAGAGGCTGATGTGCAATGTTGGTGAGGTGAATACACTGAATTGCAGAAATACTTTGCAGAGATATGACATTAAACGTGTAAACTTTTATCCTTCACTCACAGAGTTTTAAATTTATTCCTTTGGACTGCATCACCTGGCACATATTTTTGAAGGACTGTTCCACATCCTCCCAAGTTAGTCTTCTGTGGCTTTCTTGAGGTCTAGCCTGAAAGACTCCCAGTTACCTTGCCTAGCTTAGATAGATTTTGTGTCACCTTCTCCCTTCACCCTCTTAGAAAACCCCATACTCGTAGAGCACACTTGTTGCTGGGGGCCAGCAGGAAGAGACCAGCGAGTAGCAAGAGGAGGCAACAGGGCAGGGTGGAAGCGAATACCAGAGGGGAGGCCCCACTGGTTTCCTTGGTGCCTGCTCCCCTCCCTCTAGATACACTGGGGATAACAGGATCTTGTCCTGCTCCACTCCAGGAGCATTGGGGATAGCAAGGAGTGGAAGGTGTGTTGGCATCTGCTGCACAGATGTGAGAGTGTGAGTCCTCTCCTGACCTCTTTCCCCACTCAGTAGCGGCAAAAAGGTTGTGGCTGGCTTTGTGGTGATCATTTGCCATCACCACCTGATTTAAAGCTGCTATTACAAATGGCACACAGGACTCATTCCCTGTGCAGTTCTACTCAAAATGGCACTTAACTATGCTGCATGAGTGCTGATGAATGATCCTTAATTAAAGTGCTATAATAAAAAACATAGAACATCTGTGCCAAGGTGCTAAGTAATCTGTCTAAACAGATGTCTAACTTTAAGTTCAGTCATATAATTCAAAAACTACATAAAATTTTCAAATGGGAAATAGCGTGGCCACTTTTCATATGTGCATTGTATTTCTTTTCACTCAATGCAAATCTCAGATTGCATTTGGTTTTATTTGATGTTCAGGAGCTTTTCTGCTTCTTTAGGCTTCCAGTTAAGCAGCAGACATGCTCTGCTGGAAGACTAAAAAAAATTTCCCTCTTTTTAAATTGTGCTTTAACATCCAAGTATTTATTCCATCTGAACTACTGGAAAGAAATAGATGTGCAGACATGGACTTCTATGATAAATTTGGTGTGCAGAAAGTGTTTGGGATTGCTTGTATTGCAAACAATCCTTTTGATAAAGAGACCTTTACTTGAACAAGCTGACCTTGTTAATGAGCTCTGCAGTGCACTACGAGCCTCTTGTTTTTAGTAGGGAGCCAACAGGCTCCAGCATAGCTGACTGTTGACCTTGAACACACCAAACTGCACATAATCCTAAACTCCACATGGGAGAGGCAAGAGACTCTGCCTGAGACAGCCTGAGCTTTTCTAACAGGTATCTTCTACAAAACACAAAGTGAGATCTGATTCTAGAAGAAGTTATCTAAAAAAAAAAAAAAAAGCCCAAAATTTAATTCCGGGAATGATTAAGCTGATATTCACAAGCTATATCCACATACTTGCATCCTTTGACTCTGTTTATTTTATATCCTCTCTGTAGAAAGGAAGTTATAAATCAGTATAACTGCTGCTTCTCCTGTCACTAGCAGCCACTAAAAATGGGATGACACCTTTCACCTTTTCTTTACCTTTAAGGCTCTCTCTCTCCTTCTGCTTTAGCCTTGGTAGCACAACTTGTCTTGGGACAGTGCCAGCACCAGTAGACTTCTGCTGAATGTCAGAGCCCTGGAAACACTTGACAACCACCTGGGCACTGGGAGAGCATGGGGCACCTCAGGCAGCAAGGCACACTCGGTGTGGTTTCAGTAAAAGATTTCTGGGATAAAGCCCCATTCTAAAAGTAGCTTTAATCAAGGTTTGTCACATTCTGTCAAGGTTTCCCAAAAGTCAGAGAAATAAAGACAGATTTTCATTGTCCTTCCTGGTGGCTGAAGTTTACCCCAGCTAAAGCTTGTCACTCACTACCCTACAGGGAGAAAAGCATGAAGAAAGTTATTTATTAAGGAAAAAAAAAAAACCACAAAGAAAAATAGAAAGGGAAAGTCCTCTAAGCAGGAGAAAAGCATGAAGAAAGGTATTTATTAAGGAAAAAAAAAAAAAACCCACAAAGAAAAATAGAGAGGAAAAGTCCTCTAAGCAGGGGGGGTGTTAGCTTCACTTGCAAACCTAAACTATATTGAGAGGTAGAAGGGCCAAAAGACTTTTTGCCTGGCAGGTTTTATGAGCGATGGGTAGCTTTTTCCAAAGGGAAGTGCAAATAGCCCTGACACGCACCCAAAGCCAATGGCCATTGCAGACATTATCAGAAAAAAAAAAAAAAAATGAAAGGGAATAAAGCTTCTTATGTTCTTGAGCGGAAGTGATTTTACTCCAGGGGGAGGTGGAAGGTGGGGATATAAAAAGAAGTGCCATATGTGTGCAGTGAAAAATTCAGAAAATGTTCAGTTGTGCATGTGAACCCCAGGCAGAACCTGGGTGTGGGGAGAGGGGCAGGAAAGAAATTAGTGGCACCAGGAAATGCAGACAAGTCTGGAAGCTGGAAGGATTTGCACTCTCTGTTCCAAATAGGCTGAGTGACTCGTGTGTCCTCTACATGGGTTGAAAGGTTGTCTTCTTCCAGACAACAGGTACTACATAATTAGATTATCTCAGATGCATTCTTCTCCTGTCTGAAAACTTTTCTTAGGTATCCCATGTTTCCTGGCATGCAGCAACCTGGCAAGCTATAATTTCTCAGGTATTCCAGCCTATATGTGCTGTGTGTTCCAAATCCTAAGCCACACCACTGTGGAGTGAATTCCAGCACTTTAGGAAGAAGCAGCTGTGCTGTACGTGAACTTTTCGGCACGAGCAGGAGATGCAGGCTCTCCCAGCGTGTCTGTATTCACAGGGTGCGAACAGTGGGGGTCAGTATGAAGTTACTGTGGAGGCACCACACAGCCTGTGCCAGGCAGTC
The DNA here is from genome assembly GCF_017590135.1 of Pyrgilauda ruficollis. NCBI lineage: Eukaryota > Metazoa > Chordata > Aves > Passeriformes > Passeridae > Pyrgilauda > Pyrgilauda ruficollis. The sequence continues at coordinate 10,520,205 of NW_024523822.1, read as the reverse complement.
TTTACATACGAACCTTTAAAAAGGGCCAGTGTTCCCTTGTTTTACTAAGATTTTCCAAGGATTTTTGTTGAGAGATGTAGAATTAACTCATACTTCTGGCTGCCAGTCAAGTAGGTCCCTATTACTTCCTAGGAAAGCATTGCTGAGGCACACAGCAAAAGCAGCATGTCCAACTTAATTCTTTTCTCCTTTGGATGGTCCTAAGACATTTTCCTGTCTTGCCTGCATGTGGGGATTGGTTATGCCCGATTTCCTGCCCTCTCTATAGTCATGCTCTGTGACCTGCCACAAAATAACAACAAAGAATTTCTTCAAGGAAATAACTGTTGCTCCAAGGAACTAGCAGCTTGGAAGTTCTCTGCACTTGGTAGGAATAAAAGATGGGAGGCAGAGACTGGAGGAGCAGATGATCCAGCAGGATGGGAAAACAGAGCCTGGCAGTCAACTGGGTGGAACGTCCTGGGGCCATCTGTTTTGCTGTCCTGACTGAGCCCTGGAGCATGAGATCTGAGTGTAATAGCTGCCTCTGATTTATGTCTTCAGTAGCAGAAGTGCTGGGCAGCAAGGAGTAAGTGAATGGTTTCCAGGAGGAGAGGAGAGGAGAGGGAGAGGGAGAGGGAGAGGGAGAGGGAGAGGGAGAGGGAGAGGAGCCAGAAGAGCTGTGATTTGATTTAATTGTGCCACTGACCCTGTCAGGATGTGGGAGTGGGCAACCTGATGTATTGTGTTACAGTTCTACAGAAAGCAGCTTGAAATTTCCTTAATCAGTCCTGATGCTAATGGAAACCCAGTTTCTTGGGTATTGGAGTTGCAAGCAGTTCCACAAATGGGCAGCCATCCTCTCCTTCCATTTCCATGTCCTAATGCTACATGCTTATGGGATCTGTTGGTTTGAATGGATCTTTGCAAATATTCATCTTCTGGTCTTCAAGCTGTATCAGTCTTTATCATCTGAGGACTAATTTACAGTAATTGCATGCAATTCCTGCAAATATACTTCTGCATTTTCTATGGTCTCCACAGACTTTCCTACAGCCTTCAAAGATTTACCTCAGCTGTAGCTCCCTGCTCCCTGATTACAGCTTGGCTGCTGGTAAAGTGACTCTATTCCTTATTTACCAGAAGGACCAAAGCAAAGGAAAATACAGCAAATGCCATATTGATCTAGTCCATCAGTGTTGCAGCTTAGCATATCTAATTCTCAGAACAGCGAGGTTTCTAGAGCAAGGATTTTTTTTAATCCTTGTTTGTGTTGTTTCTAACACAATGGAGTCCAAGTCCTTAATGTGTGCTGTATTAAAGACTAACACATTACTTTTTTCTTTTTTTTTTTTTTTGTGGTAAAGAGAACGCAGCAAACAAGAAGGAGATGAAGCTCTATTTCTAAGGGCAGTGCAGAGAAAATGGCTCAGAGGAACATTCCATGGTCCAGTGCACCTGAGTTTGTAAGTAATATAAATGATCTCTTACAGGTATCTTTGGCGTCATGCACACAAGTGCAGGACCAGCATCCAAGAAAAAGAACCCATAGGCTTAGGTTAAGAAATGGTGAGCACAAAAAAAGAATAGGCCTCCTGTCCCAGAAAAAAATATCCTTCACACTGCTGCAAGGATTTGTGCTTGGATATCTGCCATTTCTAACCTAGGTGAAAGGATTGAGACAAATGTTCCAATGTGAACTGGTTAAAATATTAAGACTAAAGTGTTTCAAAAGCAGAATAAGCTTTGTATGTATTAGCTGGAGAGGTGATATCTGGAACAAATGGATTTTCTGAAAATACTTTCTGGGAGTGTGATATAATGGAGTTCCAGGAAGGAGGCAGATACCTTATTTAATTAGACACTCTTTGTCTCCTCTGTTATTTGTTTCCTTTCCTATTGGCTATTTTTCTCAGAAAGTAATGTAGAAATTAACTAGAACAATGTAGGGAAAAAGTGACACTTATGGAAATCAAATGCTGATTGTATTTACATAAATGCGTGGGCAGAAAGGTTTATGCACAAATGTATGTTAACCACTTTACAATATCTCTGTTTTTCCTCTTGTTTTTTAAGAGGTTGTAATTCAAGCAGTGAAAAAGTATGACTTCTTACATGCAATTTTGCAATTTTTTTTTTTTTTATGTAGAGGCAGTTCACCATGTGGTTTGTGTTTTGTAAGAATGCAGTAAGTATTTATGTAGCTCAAAGACTTTCCTGGTAACTGAAAGTTATGTTTATGCAAGTGACAAGTCATAACATGCTCCTGTTTTAGTCTTACTGGGTCCTGAGGATATTTAATCAAAAATGTAGTCTGAACAAGTCTAGAAAATTAGTGTTGTTAATTAATAACTATTTCTGTTGCAAAGATTGAGATGTTTCCAGTCAAAATAAGTAGAAGACAATTATATAGTGTCAATGTTTTCCTATTTCAAAAATATAAATATTTTATTTAAAATGTTAGAAATCAACATTTTCCTGCTGGTGTGGTAAATAAATGCCATCAAGCCATTCATCATAATTTTTTTTTTTTTTAGTCTGCAGTTGTTTCTGTTTGCAAACTATTAATAAAGCATATTTAGGTCTTAGAAATTTTGGACATGTCAGCCCAAGGCTTCTTTGCGCTGCTTTAGCTATTTGTTCCTCAGTCGTGTTAATAAGGTTTCATGAAATCCTGACAGGTCAGATTACTTCTCACCTCTGGTCAACTGAAACTTAAAAAGGGGAAGGGAATCTGAGTATCATTAATGATAGCTGAGTAAGCAGGACTAACTCATATATTTTTTAATTTAGGTTAGCTGCCCAAATACCACAGTTAACAAACTTTGTGTAACTCCACTTCTGAAACTCTCCATTATTAGTTCTATAGGCCATTTGAAAACAGAGAACCAGGCATTCTCATGAAGCTATTTTAGAAAGCAAATATAGCTGTGAGTGAGCAAATTCAAGAAAATTGGATTTCACAATAAATGTGGAAATTGAAAAGACCCTAAAATCAGCTAAAATATATTTATTTTCCTAGCTGCAACATTCATACTGTGCTTGCTGCTAACAATGGTTTCTTTTTTGTTTTGTATATATGCCTGACCAGTTGATACTAAACCCTTCCCATTCTGCCCCTTCCCATGGTCAAAGCCCTGAGTCTCCATCCTTGGAGAGGCAAAATTAAATTTTGCTAATGCCCCTGGGGAGCCTTACCCTGTCTCTCCATACTCCACACTTTGTAATTAAAATCTCTTTTTTATCCTCCTCCTACACAAAACCTTTTCTGTTGAGGACTTCAGAAAATTTGCTGCAGTTTCTTTGGATTGAAAAGTAGCAGTTAAGGGATTACTACACTGCATAGTATTCAGATCTTATCCAGTATTGCAGCTAATAAAAAACCCTGAAAATTACAATCTTTAAAGCTGAAAACAAGTGGTGTTAAAATAATATATATATATGTGTATATACACATACAGTGTCTTTTGATGAGTATGAACAGGTAGGTTATAAATTATATAATGTAACAAGTAGAAAAGTTAACACAGTACATAATCTGAAAATGAGAACTAACCAACAGATAATTAGATCATTATAACTATGCATTTTAGCTCATTTTACATGTTTGTTCAACTCACCCTTTTATAGATATTGTTAGACTGCATGTATGTCACAGTTGAGAGGGCCACAACACAGTATCCACAGTATCACCATACAATTTCAGAAGGTTTTAAGCACCTGCCCATGCAGAGTAATACCATACCACCTCAGAAGGCTTCAAGTGTTTGCCCTTCTTGTTCTTTAGCCCAGCCTTTTATACCCCTCATGTTCATGCAGTGCCCCTGTGTGCCCTCTGTTCCCTTTGGTGGTTGGTCAGTGCCCCTGGGCACTCCATGGCTCATTGCTGTCAGTGCTGCTCACCTGCTGCTCACAGCTGTGCCCACTGGGGACGAGGCTGGGCCACAGCCCCATTCCCAATTACTACAAACTGTGTACCTACACATATACAATCACCTTCACTTACCTGTTAAGGCTGCTGGGGAAAGAATGTATTTAACTCCTATTTTGTAAATGTCTGCATGATTCTGACCTGTTATTAATAGAGGTAGACTTGATGTAAACATCAAATTTTTGATAAGGAATCAGAGATAGACACACTTAAAGGTCCATACTTGCTCAGAGTCAGGGATTAATTTGCTTACCAATTTTTTCTCCAAAATTATGTGGGCTAGTAAATATATCCATATCTTCAACACCTAGAGGATATCCACTCTAGAGGATATATGCAACCCTTCACCATTAATTTTAAATTTTCAAATTCTCTTCTTAAAATAGATATATGGCTTGGCCCCATAAGGCAGGTAATGTAGTATCATTTTGTCATGCAGCTTTGGAAAACATTTGCACAACTGAGTATTTAATATATATGTATATAATATATATATATATGTATATATATATATGTTTCATATTTTCATGCTGAAATGTATGCAAAAACAATTTCCATAATTACTGGAATCCTTAAACATCTTCATGAGGATAATCCACTTTCTTTTAAGATTCGGGTAGATGTCAGAAATAGATACCTGGCTGAGCTGTGCCTCCCTTTGATCCTTGTCATAGAGAGGATTCCTTCCATAGAAAAGATTTTGGTATTTCTCTTTGAAGCTATTGACAAAGTCCTCCTGGTCTTAGGGGTAGCAAGGTTTCACTCAGCACAGGTGGCGGCTCCTGGCAGAGGCGTGTCACTAAGTCAGAGCAGGGAAGGGATAGCCCAGCACCTTGGATCATTGATGACTCTTTGGTGAGAGGACAAGTACTGAAATACCTTTGAGGGATCTGGGAGTTTTATTGTCATTGTTTGTAACCGGGTGTCAGTTAATCCAGTAATTAGTTAGCAAACTATACCGAGCTTTTAAGGCCCGTCTGGAGCAAAACATGTAAATGGAAAAGGGGGAAGCACATTTAGCCTTAAAATTATCACCAGGTTTACTACCATCAGTGCTGCATCTCATCTTCTTTATGGCTTTGCAGTCTAGGAAAGGATAACTGCTTGATTCTGGCTAGATGTATTTTAAATGTAATTACCTTGGTTGTTCAGCCCGTCAGGCCTAAACCAGATTTAAGATGACAGAGCATGGCATATAGTTGTTTTCCATGGCAACTGTAAATATGAGCTGTCCGTTGTAACTGTTCTCTGAATATACAGTTTTGAAGTGCTTATCCAAGCATATCTGGGATTTGCTACCTGGAAAGGGGTGGAATAAGAGGGTGCAGAAGGCTATAAATAAGGCAGAACAAGCTCTGATGGGTGTAATTGTGTAAAACTTTTCACCTCACAGCTTCTTTCACCTGCTTTTATATGTGCCGTAGTTCAGTGTTCAGTGTATCCTACCTGTATGTACTACAAAGGGGGGATGCAGTTAATCTTTAATACAGTGCTATGGCAGTCCTGAGGCAAGTTGGTGCAGAAGATGCTCTTTCCCTAGGGAGAACTTTGGCTGCCAGGACTCTTTCAGAGGAAAGCAGGAGAATGGGAGTAGCAATAGGAAATTTTGGAGAGTTAGCTGCAGGTCCTGTGCATACTGTTAAAAATAACTTGGAAGAGTTGGTCTCAGTTTTGATTATAGGGTTGAAGAATGCAGACAGCAGCTGGGAAAACCAGATGCACAGGGACACAGCTCAAATGCTATCCAGCTGTCTCAGGGCTGTGTTCTTCCCACACTAAATGAGGGCTTAGAGAAGAGTTTGGAAACCATCCTTTAATACACTGTTGACTGAGAGATTTCTGTGGGCCATCCACTTTGATGTGACAGAAGAAACTACCGACTGACTTGTTTCCCAGCTATGGCCTGTGATGGAGAAGTGATGAAAGTCTGGGTTCCAGTGTTGCAGATGAAGATGTGACCAGTAGTATGTGCTTGACAAAATCCAGTCTAGAAACTGAAACCCAGAGACTTACTTTCCTTTTTTATTTCTTTATTATTGTTTGAATGGTGAGGACAAACAATTAACGAACAAATCCTGCAGGTGGCCTACTACCTTTATTGTTTTTAGTAAATCTGAACCACTTTGATAGATCTACATGGTTTTAAGTGGTTGCTTATTCCAAGGATATTCTATAGCCTTGTCCATCAGGAAAAAAAGATTATGGTCATGGTTCACTCTAGTATTTTAATGTGGAAGATTTTGTTACTACTTAAAATACAAAAACAAAACTAATATGTATCAAACAAGCATTGAATTTCCCACAGTGCTTGCCCTCAGTCTGGTGGGAAGAAGAAGAGACAGGAAAAAAGATACAAAAACAAATACTGTGTGAACTAAAAATAGGATGTGCGTAATGATTTTCAACTGCTAGAGAAGGGGCTTGATGAATTCCCACAGAACTGGCAAATGACATACATCGCCCATTCCCAAAGGTCAGTAGTCATGGGATGTTTCATCCTAATTTCTCCCTCCTAAAATCTACCAGAGGAAACAAAGCATATTGGTGGGGGGAGAAAAAACCAGAAAAAGTTTCTTGCTGGCTGGTAAGATTTGAATTCATTTCCTGCTCTTGAACTTCCTCTACACAGCGAATCCTTTCCTTTCTATGTGACTAGAAGGTGCACATTCAGCCCAAAATGAAAAACCAGACAGTCAGGATGACTAGCTTAAAAATGGTACCTGCACACTGATTCCAGAACTTCCTTGTACCTCATCCTGTGACCTTAAATGTTGTCTCTTAATGTTGTTTAGCTAGGTCATTTTCATTTTGCTATGGGGAACCCTTAACCCCTACCTGCTCTGAAATCTTAAAGTCTGTATAAATATTTCTGTGGGGTTTTAATATGTGCCTTTATGGTGCCCACTCTCCAGTTGCACCAGGATGCTGTTGTGTTGGGACAATAAAGAAACACATCGAAAAACAGTCCCTTTCCAACACATTAGCTGCTTAAGTAGAAAAGTACTTTCATTTCATCTGACAAATGCAAAGTTATGAACAGAAACATGAATTGCATTGGTAAACACAAGAACTGACTCTAGGTTTTCCAAATGTAAACCCAAGATTTTAATCACGTGGCAGTCCAGCCAATCTCTCTTCTACTTGTGGGTTGTTCTTTCATTAAATCATTTCTTTATTGTTTTCTTTTTAATTTTTAGGCAGGTATTTTGTACAGAGGTTACTGCAGAGACTAACAGATTACACTTCCTTCAGTGTGATCAATTTCTTTACCATAATTCTCCTGGTGTGACTGGGGAATGGGTCATTTACAAAGCTTGATAATGATAAGCATATGCAAAAGGACACTTATAAACCAAAATTGATTATAGTCTGATCTTTCAAAAATGTATACACATAATAAAAACTTTATGAAATCAATGCTGTTGATCTAATGATGCATTAACACCAGGTTATCTCTAATATATGAGATTAATTGATACCTTTAGTATGGGAAGAGTGCTAATGTTCTTATTAGCAATTATATAAAAAGATCTCTTAGCACAGTTCTAAACTATTGCTTTGTAGGATTTAAAGGCAGTTTGGAACTCTTGAGGACCATGCTATATATAGCTAATCTTTTCTGTATGAGTAGAGAATGTGTTTCTATTGAAATGTATGTAAATTCGACACATCAGGTCAGTTCTAAAAAGGTAAAGAAAAGAAAGATTAGCAGTAACTAAATTGAATGAATTATGTACTTACTGACAAAGAACACTGGTATTTTCTAATCCCTTCTAAGACTTTTTCTCTATGTGCAAGATTATGGGTAGTTTTCCTGAATATAATAATGTTTTCAAAGGTCCCTAAAGGCTGACTCCTGAATCTTCTTACCTTTTACAAAGAATTATTTCTTAAAATTATGGCACACTATTAACACTTTCAAACTGGTTCAGAAAGAGATTAGAAAGTTATACCCTACCAGATGGCAGTCAAGATTTCTGAGAAAAAAAAATCTGTCTCCAAATAAAACTGAGTTTTTTGTGGGGTCAGTGTCTTTGTAAATTGCCCTAGAATGGTCTTAGGTTGCCAGCATTTTGGCTGGTAATTATAGCTAACTTCCTGTAGATATTTACATTACAGTCACTTTCATATGGGTCAAACAGTGATGAATCATATGCCCTTATAAAAAGTCCCTCTCCAGCTCTCTTGTAGTTTCCTCAGGGCACTGGAACACTGCTCTAAGGGCAGCCCTGTTCGTCCCCTGGCTGAGCAACTCCAATTCCCTGAGCCTGTCTTCATGGGAGAGCTGCTCCAACCCTCTGATCATCTTTGTGGCTCTCCTTCGGACTCACTCACAAATTTCTACTTAAAATCATGAAGCTATAATTATAAATTCTTTAATACAGTATTTTTTTAAAAGTATTGTTAATTTTATTTCAAGGAGAAAACTAGAGAAAATACCTCATCTTGAATGCATTTGATCCAAATTAAAATCTTTTGAACTGCACTAAAACTCTCTGAAATAATTTCAACATTTATATGTTATGGATGGTTTCACGGATTTGTGCAAATGTTTTTGTGGCCCTCCCTTACTCCATGGTCTGAGCTTCTGTTTGCCTATACATCTCTCTCATGATGCATTTCGGCATACTGTCATGGCAATCATGCACTGCAGAAAAGGCTGCCTAACTCTTAGGCAGGAGGGAGGGCTCTAGAATGACAGGTCCCACAAGGCACTTCAACCTCACAGGCTGCTGGATCTTTATGCGGCCTTCAATCAACTTTTCTTCAGTTCATTCTAATGCAAGAAAATTAAATATGCTGATATGAAAATGCTGAAATGAATCTTTTGGATTTGGAGAAAAAAAATATTTTCTGTTTTTTTTCCGAAACATTTCAAGTAATTTCTCAGAAAGTTTTGGTATTCAGTCTGTTTCTGGAAAAAAAGTAACATCAAAATATTTGAGCTTAGAAAACATTTGAGTGAATGTTCGTAGGTGTCTCAATCAATCCCTAAAATGAAGAAAATATGCTGTCAAAGACAAATAAAAGGAAGAGGAGTTCCCAAAAGATGGTAGTGACACAATGAAATGTTGGGTACATAAAGTAGATCAGGCTTTTATGTGAATGTCAGGGAACTGCTTGTCATATATACAGTGGTGTTCATAGAATCATAGAATAAGCTGAGTCAGAAGGGACCTACGGGGATCAGTGAAGTCCAACTCCTGGCCCTGCACAGCACCATCCATCAGAATCACGCCATGTGCCTGAGTGTATTTTCCAAATTCTTCTTGAACTCTGTCTGGCTTGAGGCCATGATCGCTTCCCTGGGGAGCCTGTTCCAGTGCCCAACCATCCTCTGGGTGAAGAATAATTTCCTAATATCCAATCTCCCCTGACACAACTTCATGCCATTCCCTGGGGCTGTATTTTGGTCACCAAATAGAAGGAAACCCTCCACTTCACCTTGTGAGGAAGCTGTAGAGCACTACGAGGTCTCCCCTCAGTCTCTTCTTCAGGCTGAACAGACCAAGTGACTTCAGATGCTCCTGATATGGCTTCCCCACAGGGCCCTTCACCATCCTCATGGTGCTCCTTTGGGTGCTCTCTAAAAGCTTTATATCCTTCTTAAATTGTGGCACCCAAAACTGCACACTTGAGGACTTGAGGTGAGGCTGCACTAGCACAGAGTAGAACGGGATGGTATTTGATGAGGCTGAATGACTCAAAATGCTCTTTTCTTAGCCTTTTGTCTAGGATGTGCTACTACTTGTTTCCTATTCCTCTGCATGGATGTACCTCCTTTGATTCCTAAACTAAGCTATTATTTTATTTAGTTGAGTTTCTTGGGAATGTATTTTCTTTTTTTTTTTTTTTTTACTAGTTGATTTGGTATTTTATTTGACCAGAGTGGTCAATTGAAAATAACTGGCTAATGTTTCTCATGAATTTTTGACTATGGGAAACTCCATAGATGGATGAATATCTAAAAAGCACTTTGGTTTATGGCTTATTATGGAAATGAAATCATGCTGCCTTTGTGCAAGCATATACAGATGTGCATACCCTTCTTAATCACTTTTAAGCTCATTGTCCTTACAGAAATTAGCCCTCAGAGATAATTGTGCTCTGTGAAAACAGATGATTTTTTAGGGAAAGAAGATATCATACATGCCCTCAGGAAAAGATGTTGGGTGAGCTCATCCTTTTTCAAGCACTAGGAAATCAACAGCAGAAGGATGATACACAAATGAGCTGGCCTTAGAAATGTCAGGGGAGCTTGCACCTTTCTAGAGAAGTACAACAGAAGTGACTTACAAGTTGTAGAAATCAGGAAAAGTTCATTTTAGTATTTGTAATGTTTGAAGAGAAAATATCCATGTACTGCCATGGTAGTCATTCATTCATTCAAAGTGGAAAGTTTCTAAAGCTGAATTAAGGATCAGACAGAGAAAAGCTTTTCAGTGAGATGTTTGTGTTCCTGCAGTTCTTCAAAGTGATTCCTGTCTGGAAAGTGTCAAGGGAAGAAAAGAAACTAAAAATACAGGTTAAGTATAGCTAATGTATTTCTCTCTGTTCTGTCATGTCATCTCAGTATATGATCAAGGGATGCTCTGGCCTCTCTTTATGCCACAGTGCTATGCTTGGCGCAGGGTTGCTACAGAAGGATGTTAGATAGGAAGAGGCTTATCAACTGTGCTTTGTTCCCTTTTTGTTTTGACATCCTGCTATCAAGAAGGTCTTCTGAGGAAAAAGAGATGAGATTGTTAGATAATTCATCTACATCAGACTGGTATTAAATAGACACAAGTAAAATTCTTGCATGTAATGAAGTATGGAGTTAATATTCTGTGACATTTTGATTTAAAAGTTTGCTTTGTTTCAGAACTGGAAGTCATTTTAGTGTATTTCTAATACAAAGACCAGGGAGGGGAAGTTCCAGAAGGACCAAAATACTTTCTTCCTAAAGAAGGCTTTAGGAACAATGCTATGCCATAAAAACTGTGTTAATTAAATTTGCATATTCTGCAAAGAGAGCTGAAATTAATTACCAAGTGATGGATGTTACTTACTTTGACTTTAGTGTACATATTCAGCAGAAAGCTTCTTCATGAGATTTAGATCTCTTTCTAAAATTCATGCTTCATCTACCTTCTGTGGAGGGAGGGAAATTCAGCCTAAATACGTGAGATCGGTAGAGCTGACTTGTTTTTATCTCTGTCCAAAAGCCGCTAATATTGAAAGTTGGTCTCCCTCTATACTTCTAACTGACCTTAAAACCCAGCCAAAGTAAACACTGAATCTGTGAGGAGGTCCCAGGCAAAATTTGGATGCCACAGCTTATGTGTAATGTCTAAACTTTTCCTTCTATAGTTGACAATGTCTTAGATTTATCTCTATTATACTGCTGTCAGCGCTCATCGATTTTGCACACTCTAGCTTGACGGACCATTTAATTAACATTAATCTGTTTTGAATATACAGCCTGCATAGGTAAGATGTGTACCCTGTTCCTTGCTAAGTGCTATCTTTATATAATTAACTGTTGATAGCCTATACCTCATTTACAGATAAGCTCCTTATGAATTTCCTGCAGTGTGACCATTTTTTTTGTTTTGTTTTTTGTTTTGGGTTTTTTTGTTGTTTTTAATGCAAGGTCATTGGCAAAGTTGTAGGTGTAATTTCTTACTGTAAAGCCTGACTTCTAACTCCATACTGGTAACTGGATTATACAGCTGGTTCTTGAAAATAGGCCTTTGAATCATTTGCCATCTGGTTACATTGAAGTTTATGGAAAATGGATTTGGTGTCATTCCCCAGATGTCCAGTCTCTTTTGCCATTTATGTTAATTGACCCAGTTTGTTGGCCAAGTTCAAAGAAGGAGCAAAAAGTTAATATATTGTAGGGATCAAATTTCTCGGTCTCTCAGAAATGACTGAAAGGCTGGCAGGATGGGTCAGGAGAGCTGGCACTCCTAATTTACTTTCCAAGAGGAAAGGACTTCTTGAAATAGTGAGGGAATTGATAGAAAATCTGAATGAGACTTCTTGTCTTATTTAAAGAAAAGCTTTCATTCCCAGTGGGTATGGTGTTTATTAGAACAGTGAAAATATACATTCAAGATGAGCAACTAACACTAGCCAAGCTGAAGATCATTATAAGGGGTCACTTAGGAGTAGCTTGTTATAATTTTTTTGTCCTATAGTCAAGGTTAGGAGAGAAGAAATAAAGGTTTATTTCAAGTATTTCATGTACATCTGAAATAAAATATTGTCTACCTTCTCAATGTAGGTATCAAACTACAGAACCATACCATGTAATTTCAATAATTCTTTTGGAAGAGGCGAATATAATGACTGAGAATTGTAGAAGGTGAACTTACTGACTGTAAAGAACACTAATATTAGAAATACTATAAGAATTGTGCTATGTCTTCTTCTTACAAAGGCTATTCTCTCAAGTCACTGAATCAAAAAAGTTACTCCAAGTTGTGATTTTTTTGATTCTAATATTAACCAGGATCCAAAAATTTTTCTAAGAGAACTTCAGACATGGGAACTTCAGTGTATATGAGATGCTGCTTACACCATGGGCTATGCAGGGCATATCTTTACAGAGGTAGTCATAGAAATCAATGAGAGGAAACTGAAAAACCACCACATCAAAGCCAGAACTTCAGGTAAGCAAGTACAAGATTTACCTTACTCCAAAGGTAAATCATCAGCTTTGCCTCAGGACCTGTTTTCTGCTTTTTAAAAAGGATTTTCTAGGCAGACCTGTGATACACATCTTAATCACTGCTTTTTTGAAAGACTGATAATTACACGAAGACCTGTGATCCATATGGTAATCAGTTTCAGAATTTTGGATGCTGTTCAAGGCAAAGATGTAATGCCAGATCTAGATCTAAAATCTCTTGGTATTTCACTGTCATTTTTTGGTTTCTACAGACAAAGACTCTACTGACAGAAAGAAAACAGATGAAGAAGTGCTACATGCCTTAATTCTGTCCCGGGAATTGGTAACAGCCATGTCAGCAGAAATACTATTTTGTGGTGTAAGTGAGGCTGTGGACGCCCCTCCCTGTCCTCGCTGGCTGCACTGACTGGAGATATTATTTTACCCCAGCTGCTCATTGTAATCCTGTCCCCTTCCATGGCTTTTCAAACGAAAGTAATCATGCCACCACTTCTGGGCCATCTGGGTGAACTGAATTCAGAGACCTGGGTGAACTGAATCCACTGGCCATGCTGACGGCAAGTGTAAAAGGGAAGTATCCCCCTGGGATATTCCTACCTGCAAAACGGGGATGGCAACAGCTCCCAGCAAAGAGTAGGCAACCAAGAAGCAAGAATGCAATAGCACACTCAGCCTGTAAGGCTGTCAAAAAGCTTATTTTAGGATGGTGTGCTGCTATAGTTCTGAGAGAACAGGAAGATTTTCCTGGTGAAAACAGGTTTAAAGTATTCCATAGACAGTAGTGTGAAAGAATATGTTCAAAAAACCTGCATATAATGAATATGCAAGAGGTTGTGCTGACACATTTAACTTTGGCTGGTTTTACAGTCTCTATGTATCCTGAAGATAGCTTTTTTATGGAATATGTGTGTGTGTTTATATATATATATATATATATATACATATATATAATATATATACACACATACATACAGTATTTAACATAATCCAATGCTTTTCCTATATAAAAACCCATAAAATATCTTGGCTTCTTGTGATGACAAATAGCAAAAAACCTTTCAGAGCTAATGCATTTAAATTGACTGATATAAAATGGAGGCTTTTTTTTTTTTTAAAAGCTCAACGTTTTCAGCAGTGCAGACACTAATTCATGTTCTGTGCTTAACTAATGGCAGCTGTATTCTTCAAAATTGTACATTTGGTCCTGTCTTCCCACATGCTCTAACAGCTAACCAACAAAAGCTCTCAGGAGTTAAAAGAAATCTTTCTGAGCTCTGGGCATAAAAGGTTTTTGCACTGATATTATGTTGCAGGCCTTGTATAAATCAATTTATCAAACCAAAGAAGCAAATCTAAATTTTTAATTCTAACTATGCATGTGATAATTATTAACAAACGGATGGACAGCAGTTGACTGTTCATGATGTACTGAATATTAGTTCTGCAGATGTCTCATTTGCATTGCTTTCAACATTCAGATATCAATATAAGACATTAAAACAACTATTATTAATTAATGATAGATTATTTTATTGGAACCTTAATTTTCTAGAGAACTGATACCATTGCTGATGCTAACAGACAGACTAGTCAGAAGTTTCACTGACCACAGTTTTATTTATACAATTAAGTTTCAAGTAGCCAGGTTTGAAAATAGTGTGCCCAATTTAAGCATAGTTTGGAGTGTCATGTCTAGGTGATCATCCTAAAGACAGATGTTTTTAAAAAAATGTTAACAATTGGCAGAAATGCCCATACCAAAGGGAGAGAAAGAAATCTCCCCTTTTCCCAGAGGTAACAATTAGTAGGAATTATATTTACTGCAGTACTTACTGTGCAAATATGTGTATTGGCACATGGTGTTTTACTCTCATGGTACTAAAAAAATCCAAGAAACCAGCTTGCAATGCAAACAGAAAAATTATGTCAATAACTAGCAAGCTAACCAAACAAAGAAACTCCCCACCAAAGCAAAACAAATAGACCAATGCATTTGGCTGTCGGTATTTTAGATTTACAGATTTCCCTCCACACTGATGAATAGTCTCTAGCTATGGAGCAACCCTTTGTCACTATGTGACCCTTTGTGCCTGAAAAAGACAGTCACTGTCTCATAGGCAGACTCTGTGCTCAGTGGGGCTGTCTCATCCTCCTCGATGTTCACAGGAGTTCTGTGACATATGGAGCATGTACAGTGCTTTTAATGCTTTTATCACTTGGACCATCCATGAAGAAGTTAGATCAGACTGACCAGTCTTTGACCTCCACTCTGCATTTGGTTTTAGAGGAGTTTTAGGGTTTTCCCTGCACCAGGGCCATCAGTTGTGGCACTGCCTGATGTTGGATAATCCAAAACTAGACTGTGGTTATCCTTGGGACACTGGAACACCCCTTCATTGTTTGCAGCTGGACTGCTGCTGTTTTCCTCTTTGTTAACCACTTGGTCTTTTGGCCAAGGGAAAATTTTGATAGACAGTCTTTAGGGTCAGGATTAAGATCTGTGCTGCCAAATGCAGAGGATGTGATCTTTTTGTTGTGTAAGAGCACTAAGAGAAGCATCAGCCTAACATCACTTTGGGACAGCAAAGTATAGTCCAGACAATTTTGTCATCAAAGGGCTTTCATGTGTCAGTTGTTCACCCAGAAAGATTTTGGGGACTGGAAAAAAGATGAAGTCTGTGCAAACTCCAGACATTTGGTAGCCTTGCTCACAGTCACGGGTGTCCTGATTTACCCCCAAATTCTACTGGAGTGCTGCATCTTGACGTGTTGTAGGAAGCAGTCAGTCAGTCACTCCAGAAGAGATGTCTCTCGCTCTCATAAATGTCCTCCCCACTTTGAACTGCAGCTGTCCTTCCTCTAAGCAGGAGGTGTAGCAGAGAGGGGAAACAACTCTGCATGTGTAAGGGCATGATGCAGAACTAACTGCAGAGTTTCAACTCATTTTCAGCCTTATGGACTGGGAGACTGAAATGTTAATGGTCAATGACTCAAACAATCAGCCATTTGCAAAAGCAACGGTGTGTTTTGGTGAGGCCAGATTTGCATGCCCAGCAAAGGCCAGGGAGTAGAGGTTTTTGTGTGTGGTGGCAAAATCTCTGATCCACATACGACAGAGGGGCATTCTGTCTTAAGCACTCATCACCAGGAGATGACCACAAAAACCAACCTTTGTTTAGTAACAAGCTGGGGTTTGAGCCACATAAGGGAGAGGGCCGATAAGAAACAGATTCTACTCAATGGGATAATGCTTTTTATCAAGCCAGTTTCCTCCCTTACACAACTGTCTCAGTTGTAAATCTTCCCCCCTCCCACGAAGTACCAAGACATTCTTATGTAGGCCTGAAGGTATTCATCCCTTCTGATGGGGCATAAGTGGCTCAACTATGCGGGCTGGTGTGAGAGAGAGCTGTCATGTCTTAGAAGGTGTCATGTACCATCAAAGGTCCTCAAAGTGCCCCCAGACACATTTCTGAGGCCTTCCACCTCAGAGAACTGCGTGTAATCCTCGCTCTGTAATCCACAGTGCTGCAAGAGATCTACAGGGTTACATCAGGCAGTGTAAAACTGCCCCCTCAGGGGAGGTACCTGGGCATTCCCACATAAAGCTGAATTTGCATTAACCCATTGAAGTCTGTGTTTCATGGGCCTCCCCTACTCTGATGGATTCAGACTCTAAGGACCACTTCAACCAGTGGACATTGAAATTGAAATGATCAAGTCTCATTTCTGGATCCACAGGTGGTGATATTTTCCTCTCCACAATCTACTCCTATCCTTTATTTTTCTTTCTTTGCTTTAAATATTTTCTTGAGTGATATCTTTATACTTCTATATTGTTACATTACTATAGAGAATAATAACCTAAATGGCTACATACCTCCTTTCTATTGCAACCAAATTGTTCCAAAATAAACCGTATACACATATATGTATATTTAAACACCGATCATTCACTGTTGTTTCACTCCAATCCACCCCAAGGGAATCTATTAAAAAGAATTCAGTTACCCTCACCTTCAGGGACAGGTCGTAACACTGAGTCTGTAATTTTAACAACTGTAAGTATCGGGAGTCCAATTCCCTTTCCTCACCTGTGTCATTATTCTGGCATGATGCCAATGAAAGGCTTCTGGTTGCTGAAATTGGGAGTTGCATTTAAAAAGAACAGTCAGTGATGAATCTAACATAGGTTTTTATCTGCAAGCATTTATTAAGACTGAGCTGGTAAAGAGGGAGATGGGACTAAGCAAGGTAAGAGGGGAAATAGAAATTAATGGCAGGGAGTTAGGAAAAAGCAAAAGGACAAAAAGAGCCTGGGAGGAGGAAAGATGATGGAAACAAAAGAGTCGTTGCTGAAACAGAAGGATGCTTCAAAAGTGAACTCACAGACATGGTAGTACACTGGGGAAAGATGTACAGAAAAGGAGGGAAATTAATAATGTCTTGCTCCATTGAACTTCAGTTCTAAAGAGGATGGTGGAATTATTACTGCAATTTTAAAGTTTTCCAACTGAATTGAAATCAAGCTCTCACTTCACTCTTCACATCCTATTAGGCAGTTCTTAGATCATAGCTTATAGGTGCTCATAATTTCCCATCCTGACTATGGTGGCTCTGATGACCTCCTTGAGCCTTGTCTTCCCCCTGGCACAGACTAAATGCAGCCAGCTCTGCTTCCATCTGCAGCTGGCCTCCCTTTTCATCCTATCACTCTGAGTTTTCCCTTATAGAACCTTTCTAACAACTTCTGTATTTACCTTCTTTTTGCATCATCCCATTCATGGCATTTACAAAAAAAAGCCTTCCATGTACAATGCCCTTCACATTTTATACCATGCTGCCCTCTATAACTTGACTCTCAGTTAAGTCCAGAAAATTATATAATCAAAGAGTGTTTCATGAACCAGAAGCTTCTTTTTAACAGAGGTGAATTTTCCTGCCAAGCTCAGGCACCAAAATGCAGCCTATTGTAAACTGCATCCTTTAATTACTGTTCATGAATTTTATGCTTTTTGTGACAAATTTGGCATTTTCTCCACTGGTTAGAAAATACATACTGTATGGGTGTTATGATCCAGTTCTTTAAATTATTAGAAATGTCTCTGCCTGAATTGAGGTGCAAACAAGACCATATGCCAAAGTAAATAGTATGGATTTTATTTAAAGGTAAATGAAAGAGAGAGAAAAAGAGAAAGAAAAAGAGGTGGGGGTACAGAAAGAGAGTGAAAGAGACAGATAAAGTAAAAAATATCACCACTCCCAACAATGTCCTATTGATCCTCTCCCTCCAGTCTTGGTGGTGAGGGTCCCCCCCAGAAACACAGAGTCTGATGGACTAATATACATTTAAGCCAGGTGGGAATGCCCAGGTACCACCCTGGTGGGGGGCAGGTAATTTTGACACTGTCTCTTGTAGCAGACTTTGGATCTGTTGAATTGCTTTGCATCATGCGCAGCATTCTGGTGCAAGGCCTCAGGAATAAGTCTGGGGAGAACTTTGAGAGGCCTTTGATGGGTTATGACACCCCCTCAGCTGCTCCTCACATGAATGTCCCATGGATATGGCCTTCCCGGGGTGAGGGGATGGGGGGAAGTCTGTGCAAACCTGCCCTCAACAGAGAGCCTGAGGGCTGTGGCTTCCCCCGCCCCATGGAACTCAGACAGGGATGATTTTCGGAACAGCTGCTGGGTTTGGCTTTCTTGTGGATGCATTCTGCTCCCTAAGCCTTGTTTGCTTTTTGAGGTGATTGAACAATAGTCACCTCTATCTTATCTCAAGCTGTCTTAGGTGGCTTAGTTCACAGCCCAGATTCCCCTTAGGAGGCATCTTCCGGGAGGGGAGGGCTTTGGTGATCACACTTTCTTTATACACTTTTGTCATCGTGGGGAAAAGGTCCTTCATAACAATGTTTCAGCCATGAACCATAACATTTCAGTCTCTGACAACTGGGAAAAGAAAACCATTTCACAAAGTGAAGACAGTCTTCATGAGTAAAGGTCATAATAAGCAAGCATTGACTTGCAGCCTGGCTTGCTGAGTTTTTGCTTTAGGCTACTGGGTTTTCTGAATTTCCATGAAAAGTAAATTGAAAAGTAACACAAAGGTCATCTGATTTACAACTGAATGAGTTTTGAGACGGAGAAGAGACTGTCCCTCTCTTATCCACCTCTTGCCCACCTTTAGCCCTTCCACTGCCTTTACCACTCCCTCCAGCACAGAGGGATTTAAATTGTTGTACTTCCAATTATTTCATAGCTTGAGGTAAAGGAAATGCTTTGCTGCCTTCATCTACATGTATTGTATAATTCAGGGAATTAGCAAGAGGTGGTGACACTGACTCCCTCTCTAACACTGGAGGGACTACCAGTGCTCCAATTCACCGTTTACGTAATCAGAAGATTTCTGAATCTGACTATCTTTGGTGAACCAAAGCAGTTGACACCAGAAACAATTTGCCCCACCAGCCCTTCATCTGTTCACAGAGCAAAGGGCAGGTCTTCACCAAGAGAGAAAGAGCTGATCACGCTCAGTGAGAAATTGAATTAGAGGCACAGCAGAAGCCCTGCTGTAATTTCATTTGTTTCTTATTGCATTCTTAAATTATTCTGTTGTTGGTTAAAAGTTGTTGTTTGGATTCAGTTATCTACAGTCCAAAATATGTAAAGTAGGTATTTTAAATGTAATAATCAGATTAAAGTGTAACTTGTGAAATATGATCAATATATAATTTCAGCCCTCACTGGACTGTAAGGCATCTGCATGACCATGCTGCCTAGTGCTCCCACAGCTGACAGCAAGTCCCATGAGACCTGTGACTGGAAGGCCATAAGACAACTGCTCCCAAATCACCAGTACTTAACTTTTCCTCAATATCAAATGGAATAAGTGCAGGTTATGCCAGCTGATAACCTGCTTATGCCTTCTCTATACAGTCAGCAGCTCTGGAGGGCCATCCCTGGGTGGAACTCCACTGGGTAATGAGGCATTGCCAGCCACTGCTACCACCATGCACGTAACCGCCCATACCTCTACATCAGGAGCAACCATCATTATGTGTTTGCTTTTTTGGTTTGTTTCTGAGTGCACAAACAGCAGAACCAAATGCATACCATTAGACTCATAAAGAATGTTTTCCCCTCTGCCAGTAAATGTCAGCACCTGCATCTTTTTCTTTAGCTATTGCCACAACTTTATTGGCCACTTAGATCAAAGAGTAGACAGGCACAGGAGTAATTTGATTTTGGAACAGTCCTGAGGTATTTTACAGTTCTGAAAACACAGTTTAGGAAATATTTGGCCAAAATTTCCAATCAAGGATGGACTCATCTGTTCTTTGCCGTTTTATAATAGGGAAACCAAAATGCACCACTGAGATCACTTGCCCTGCCACATCTAACATAGCCCACAATGTGCACAAAACCTCAAGAGGAGGAAAGTAGCCTCTCCTTCTGCCAGGAGCTGACTCCCATGCAAAACCAAAGAGCAGATATTTTCAGTTCAGCAAAACAGTTGTGTTGCTGTGTGGCAACTCTGCTATAGAGCAGCAAAAGAAAAACCTCTGTCTTTTACATCACAGAGAAGATGCATCTGTCCCTCTTCAGGAAATAGCTCTATCCACAGGAACCACTGCTTTTTACTTTCCTTTTTGAGGTACCTGTACCCCAAAGGCAAAAATCTCATTATCCTTCTCTGTCCATCTTGGCCTGGAAATATTTTTAAATATTCCCTCTGGAAATCAGGTCTATGTTTTCCAGAACATATGCTTAGTGTGTCCTATTGCTCTTTGAGATGTTAACAGGTCCAAATGCTGCATTCCTTCCCATCCCATGGGTTTGCATGCTCTCCCTGACAGAGATTGCTGCATGGCTGTGGGTGCTGCAGAACCTGCAGACATGCTGTAACATATGTTCTCTGATTACGGGCAGTTTAACAGGAATGGGGCAAAGTCAGGCACAGAAACTTATTGCTGATGTTCATATTTTTTGTGTCCTATTTTTCATTTTGAGCATGTACTTACAGCCACAAAGTCTCCCAGGAAAATATCTTCACTCTCCTCTGCCTTCCAATATGTTTGAAAAGAGAAGAGGGCAGACTCCACATTAGAAGTTAGGTTTCTGCCACATCACTACTCACTTTGTCGAGGCTGGGCTCATTTCTCTACAGGCCTTGATCCAGGGGAATTGGCTGGAAAAGATCTCTGGCCCCAGGCTGCAACACCTGGTTTCCTGGCAGACACAGCTGTCTCACTGAAGGCACTATGGTAATGGTACTACCCTACTGTCTGTCCGTCTGCCTATCTTAATGCTTGACCTACATCTAGAGATGTGGTTAGAGAACCCACAGCTCCTTTATGAATCCTTGGAAAGCAAAATGGGCATTTGTAATTAGTGAAGTGGTGGTGTGTTCTGATTATAGTACCTCTGCTTAATGCCACATTTACCCACACTGGACAAAAATGTGATCTAGTTTGGAGTGTTATAACTACTACAGGCTGTTAACCACAGCCTGCAACTATCAAGGCTTGAAATTTGCCTATTTACACGGCTGATAGATGAGGACTAGATTTGCAGTACAGGTCTGAGGAGCTGCAAGTGTGACTAGTAGAGTGTAGAACCCCTTCACAGTGCTTGCTTTACTGCTGGGTGGATGAAGCGAGAACAGCAAAAATGCATATGTGAAGGAGACTGGGAGAGTCTTCCTAATCACAGGTACTCAGCTCTGGCCACTGGCTGTCAGTATACCCTCCATAAGCAAGTGTGTGCAATCATGTCCTCTCTCTAAAGATGGCATTGTTTGCCCTTCAGCCTTGCTCCCCTCACCAACAGCAAGCATACCAGCATCAGCTCACTTGCAGAGTAACGCCATAATGCTGGCTAGGTCAGGCAGCTTAGCTTTGACTTATGCTGAACTGGAGGAAAACTGTCACTGCCATGGCTACAGACTGGGCTTGGGAACAGACTTCTTCTGTGTCTTGGAAACTAATACAGACAGGATGGATGATTTGATTTGGTCATAGACACATAGACACAAAGTATGAAGACCAGCTTAGTAGCCAGGGTAAATCTAGTGAGCTACTCAAAACTGAAGACTTGTTTTGGGGGAACAAGGATGTTCCACTCTTGGGTTTTATTTCTGAGATGGTTTCCTGATCTGTGTGTACCAGGCCTGGGACAGATTCATGCAACCAAACCATTACTTATGGGAAAACAATGCTCATCCTCACCACCTTTGCTGCTGTTACAGCAGAAGCGAGTAGGTGAGAGCTGCTCACTGTAGCACTGCATGTCACAGCACTGGGCACAGTTATGGTGCCTTGTGCTTGGTGGCACGGAGCAAGGGCAGAGTACATGGGCAGACTGGAATCCCAGTTGGAATCTTGTAATCTGTGACCACTTGCAGTTGTTTTGAAACCATCTGCCTGCCTCCAAACTTTTCCTTGCAGACAGATCAACACATAGGCAGTATGGATGTTTGTGGACTAGAACCCCTGTGAGAAATTCAGTCCAACAGTATAAACACATTGTCTCATTACACATTGCTGCTGACAGTCTTAAAAGAACTAAAGTAATATTTTGTTTTTCAGAAGACAGGCTATAGATATCTATGATTAGGAACTCAGCCACAAAGCACACACTGGAACATTGCTAACAAGATCATATGAAAAAGCTATGAAATTCTGTTACATGGGTTTCATGCCCTAAAGAATGCAAGTTTTCTCCCTCTCTTGGATGAAGTTTCCTGAGCAGAATCTTTGCTGAAAGAAATCCCAAATACTTTTCCATCAACAATGCATGGTGTCACTTATATGTTCCTGTCTGAAACAGAGAAAATGGAAAGCAAGGCAGCTGTGATGAGGTTACTAGTAAATTAGTAGTTTCCTATTGGAGTGTCTAGAGGGAGGTGAGAAGTATTGTTAATTCTCAATCCCCCGCAGAGAACAGAAGCTGCGGTCAGTTCACGACACATTGTTTCTGCTGGTGTTTCTTCCTCAGAGAAGGATTCCTCACTTTCTCTGTGCCAGTGTAGGGTCACTCCCATGGCAGACAGTCTTCCATGAATTTTTCCAAAGTGGGTCTTTCCCACAGCCTCCAGTGTGGGTCCCTTCCATGGCGTGCAGTACTTCAGGAACACGCTGCTCCAGTGTGGGCTCACCCTGTGGACACAAGTCCTGTCAGAAGGCTGCTCTAGCATGTGTCACACAGGGTCACAGTCTCCTTTCTCCTTCAGGCTCCATCCATAGCTGTACAGGTTTTTCTCCTTCTTAAATCCATTACCCCAGAGGTGCTGCCACTGTCACTGATGGCCTTGGCCAGTTGCAGGTCCATCTTGTAGCTGCTTGGCATCCGCTCCATTGGACACAGAGGAATCTTCTTACAGCTTCTCACAGAAGCCAACCCTATAGCCTTCCCACTTCCAAAATCTTACTGTGGAAATCCAATACAAAAACTTAAGAAAACTATTCCGTTATCTTGCAACTTAACATTTTGCAATGCTGCAAATTCAGCTACAGTAAGTGAAAGCCAGCACTGGCTACTGTGCTGTACTTCTTATGAAAGTTAACAGAGCAGTACAGGGAAAGATTTATGGTTACTAGCAGGGAGGGAGGAAATGTTTCCAGCAAGAGGGAAAAGAAAATCATTCACAGGGCAAATGTTACTTTCATTTAGTTTATGTTACTCATCTACAGCCCCAAACTCAAAATATGTTATTCTGAATAAGAGGAAGCCATTCATTAATGAAATGTATTTTTATGTAGTCAAATGAACAACACTCATTACAAATGAAGTTTTATACACTTATCTCAAGATTGATCCATAGATTTAAACACTAAAAGACATAAACTGCCTAAGTTACACAGCTTAATTTCACTACATTTGGTGAAGTTGCTTAGTGTTCACACCTGTATGTGGGAGATCTTTTGTTCCTTTTAAATCCCTATGTGTGCTGTTGCACTCTTTTGACTGTTACATGACAGTCTGCTTAATTTTGGCTTAAAGCACAAGAACACATAAGCTTATTTAATAATAATATTTCTTCAAGACTATCAAAAAGGCATATGTACATTTATGTACCTAGCATCTTCTAAGTTCCCCAGCCTAATTGTGTATTGGGGTGTTACAGAAGAAATTATTTTGCTTTTGCATAATGACATTAGATACGGAGGGACAATTCTGGGGTTTGTGAGCTGGAGGAAGCAAGTTGATAATCAGTCCATCCACTGCTTAGCTGGAATCTCTCCTGATTCTTCACCCTTCTGTGCCAACACAGGCTTTTGGATACCTCTCCTTTAAAGTGAGGACTGGTATATGCCTTCCACACTGAAGCAAAGGTTAATAAAGTTTAGTAAGAGATAAGCTTTCTTTTTATGCCTCCAGCTATTTATTTGCCATCATCTTCCCATTTGATAGAGGTGATCTTCCCGCATCATGTGTATTTGGACTTTGCTTTGAAACCTGAAGAGGCATGAAAGAAATCTGCTGTAGAAAGGCAGACTATTTCTAGTGTTTATGCTTTTCAATACTTGTAGTAAGAAAGAACCTCTGAGAACAGTGACAGAGAGCACTGGGGATAAGGCTGAAGAAGAAATAAGTTGTGTAATGTTCCAGAATAGGTTTGAAAAGATTCTTTCAGTAACTTTTCTACTATGCTCAAAGCTTTATCTTGTTGTCTTTTGACTCAAGTGTTTAGCCTGTATTCAGAGCTGTGCTCAATTAGTCTGCTGGTAAGGGGAATTGATTTTTACAATAAGGTCTTTCTGTAGATAAATTCAGTTTATTTACAAAAGAATCTACACAATGTCCTACTTCTATGGACTTACTAAGACCAAATATCCAGTTCACTTCCTCATATTTTCCAAGCTGTCCTTTCTACTGACTTTCACCTTGGGAGCTCAGCATTCTCCTTCCCCACACAACTGCAGACATGGGTCCTTGGGGTGATGGCTCTGCCCTCCTGCCCTTCTTCCCTATGGCCTTGGATAAAAGATAAAATATCTGCTGTCAGTCCATCTGCTGGTCCATGATGCTTAGCTGTGCTCTGGCCCTGACATCCTGCCATCTGGCCCTGTGAATATTTGTTACATTTTGTGCATATTATGGCTAGCACCTGCAAAAACTATAAGTATGATACTGCCTGTTCCAGTTGATGTGTTTATGGAATTTCTTCATATGTGTTCATGCTCACATTACACAAGGTATCCCTTCAAAATGAATAGGGAGACCTTTTCCACATGTGAATTTAGAAAGTAATATGAATACCATGTTTGGGAAGGACTGTGCATGTCCCAGTGTTACAGATGAAGTTTTGGTATGGACCATCACTGCTAACAGTTCTGAGTTCCCCAGCATTCCAAATATACCAGTGGGGGCTATTTAATTTTATGCAAAAGTATTATAGATCCAGATTTTTTAAAAACACAATTGGATCATTTAAGAGAAAATATTGAAGAGTTTAAAGCAAGGGTGAATGTGGAAATTCCTAGGGAAGCAAAGAGACTTCTGCTGGTCAGTATATAGGAAAATTTCAACAAGAGAATTGAAGTAAATATCTTGCTTGGTAATAGTATCAATGACCTATAGTTACAAAAATTTTCTTTTATTATTTTTAAGTAGTAGCATGTAACATTTTACTGTTTATAGAAGGAAGTTAAAGATTTTAAGTTAAAATCCTAACTGTGGTGTTACTTTGATACTGTTTTAATTCTGAGACTGTTTCTATTCATTATAAATGCATTATGTGCATTTATAATGAATAGAAATTTTTGTAATTTGAAGAGCTATCCAAAGAAACCCACACCTTATTTCACAACTAAAATATCAATATTTAGCAGTAGTCAAAAGACTGTGTTACAGCTTTGATGCTGAAGTTATGTATTTTTCTAATATAGTAACTAAGATTTAACTATAGTAGTTTTAAAAATGTTGACTTTTAAAATACAGTGTATGAGTAGAGGGGAGGAGACAACCTCAATAGCTCCTTTACATTGAAAATTTTCATGGTGTGACTTTCCCTAGCTTTCCCCCAGGTAAGGACACTGCTGATGTTTACATAATGCTGAACTTGTTTTTTCCTGCAGGGAGTGCATGGCACACAAGCTGAATGATTTCATAAATGTAAGAACAAAATATGATGGTGTTTAATTTTCTTGCATTTGTAATGGGACTTTGTTGATTGTTCAGCCTTGAATTCTTTTATTAAATGTTGCCTGTTACACTGGAAAAAATCACATCTGTTTTCTTTGTTTTCAGATCAAGGAAGAACAGTATTTGAGGAAATGCTAGATCAGATTTATAATCAGTACTCTTCAAATAAAATGGCAAGTGACTGACCTGTTATTTAGGTGTTCCCTAGAGTTAGCAATATAATCTCTAAGTACACTATTTAAACTCAATATTAATTAGAAAGATGTAATTTCAGACATTGTCATTTGGATACCATTAGACTCGAATTAAGAAATGGGCATTTTATTTATTTTTTTCCATAATTTTGTACTTCTGATTAGTCAAATTCTATCTCCTGTATTCCACCAGTGACCAGCTACAGCAGCATTTTGATTTTGTTTTTTGTTTAGTTTTTTTTTTCCTTAAGAATTATGACAGTAGATCAAATGGTAAATAGGTTATCTAACAGATGCTTTACATTTTTCAATTTACCAGTCTTTGATGACATTTTGTTTCAAACAGTGTATTTCTGATTAAGACATTCTATGTGATCCCTTTGTATCCCTGCAGCACTTGACTTCTTTAACTTGTCAATAATTACTCTTAAAGGACTGTTTGCTGAGCAAGCTAAATAAATGTAGATAGTATTCCACCTCTGGTAAAATTCAGAGGTCCTGCATGATAATCAGCACAAGCTACTCTTCTGAATTAAAAATGTACAAAGAGGAAGATTCTTAGAAATTAAGCTACTTTGGACAGGATGAAATATAGGTCAGATAACTCAGCAGATGAAAGACTGGCAGTATAATGCCATGCAAGTGAAATGCCATTGCAAATTCCCTTACCCCTGCAGCTCCTCATTGCTAGCACTGCTCAGACCTTGGTATAAGAACCATACAACCAGGCTGGTGAGGAGATGTACAGACACGGGGCTTAAACCTTCATCCTGGCAGCCTCCCTACACTGGCATCATGACAGAGCTCCTTGCAGTGGCCAAATCCGTGTGGTAGTCACAGAGCATATGTGTCTGATTCCAGATATACTTCACCTCCTGCATCCTCATCCACTGCAGTTTTCACATACTTGCACTGCAGTAACCTAGCGGGGTCTGTCCATTCCACCTCTGGAGAAAAGCACACCACCCAGCCCACCTTCACTTCTGCCCCAAGGGAGCAGCTGAGTGGCAGATAGATGTTAGTCATCACCCTAATGCCCTGAAAAATACTCAGAGACCACAGCAATAAATGCAGTGTAAAAACTTTAGGCTGAATACAATAGTACAAAATATTGTCTTCTTCCCACAAGAGTTCATGGGTCTTTTGTTGTTGACTTCAAATTCATGTAGAATTCCACCCATGCTTTTTCAAGCCAACTGGAAAGTTTTCTTGGAAATTTCTGTCAAATTTAGAATAAAATATGTTTTTCTTTTTCTTCTCCTTTTTTTTTAAAGAAACCTTTCTCTGTATTTAACTAGGCTTAGCTTGTTAGAGTATGTTGCTAATAACAGCAAGGTTGTAGGTTCAATCCCTACACAAGCCATTTACTTAACAGTTGGACTTAATCCCTGTGGGTGCCTTCCAACTCAGAATATTCTGTGAATCTGTGATCTCAAACTCCTATTGCGGTTGACTATGGAATTTCTCCTCTTTCCATAACTCCCCAAGTCTCGTCTGGTTTATAGTTGTATCTAATAATCTGATGAAATTCTGACCTAAAACATTAAGGTGCCATATGCCTTTGCATCTGCATCCTTTGAAAAGTTATTAGTCCTCACTGGTGTAGATACTTGTAGATGTTCTTATTTATGATCTTAATTAAATTTATGATAGTTCAAGGTATGTTTAGCAAATTGTAATTACTACTGTTTCTTTATATAAAAACAAAAAAATTAATCAGTCTATCTTTTCATTTCCAATCCCTTAGATATAATTCTGGCTCTCCTTTAACTTACAAAACATAATTACAAGTCATACAGTAATTTTATTAGTGAATACCCTGAAGACTACAGGGTGCATATCTTCTAGACTGGTTCATCCTTATATATTCTGTTTCTTCATGTATTCCCTTACCTGCCAAATCACCAGATATAGTGACATTATCTTCATTACTTAATTACAATTATTAGTCAAGGGGTTTCTACCCCAGACATGCAGCTTTTGAGCAGTGTGTTGAACAGATTAGCAACAGGTTTAAAAAATAAACCATTTGATGATGGGAATATTATCTCCTAGCCACCTAAGAAGGACAGTAGAATAAATACTACTTTAATATTCGAAGAGCCCTATGTAATGAGCAAGTACAAATACAGAATAAAGGCTGTTTGTACATCCATTGCTAAAATTTATTCACTTTTGAATGCACTGCAGTTTAAAGTACTTTTCCATGCAACATATGAATTATGCATGTATATATATAGACATATATAAAAAATGTTTGTATATTCCTTATGTGGGCTAGCACATTTCTTGGAGGAATTAAAATAAGAGGGGAGGGCTGCTTGATATTCCAGTGAAATCTAATTTGCAAGCAATTTGCAACTATAAATTTCACTTGAGAATTCCAGATGTTTGGTGCACATCTACACATAGGAAGAATTTCCCAAGAAATTAACCTTAATGGCTGCAGTAAAATGTATCAGAGGCTTTACCTTTGCATCTCTACTGTCTGTGAATTTCTACTTCATGGACCTGTCTTTTGCTTTTGTACTGTCCTTGTTTTTTTAAAGGCAAATGAATAGGCTTTTTACTAATGAGTTATATTAAGAGGCTACTGGATTTCCAGACATACGTGTCATGAATTATAGTTATATTTTACAAAGACAGTTTTTCAATTCAGTTTCCTAAACACACTGTAGAATGCCTAAAAACAGAATCCTTGAACATGGGCACTGTACATTTTTGCTAAAACATCCACCGTCAAAATCCCCAGTTTAAAGAAATTGGTGGGTGAAAGAGTATTAGCTCATTCTTTACTTTGGAAACTCAGAAAAATCTTGTTTTTTACAAGGTCAGTGAGGACAACTGGAGCAAAGACGTTATCTCTTGATTTAGTGCCAGTTTGTGCCAGCTTCCACGGATGTCCTGTCAGCAGCACTCCAATCTTCTATTACTCTTGGCTTTCCTTTTTTTGTTTTCTGGCAAAGCCTAAATGTCACAAGTTGTCACAGAGCTAAGTAGATCTTACAGGTAGCTGGATTATCCTATGCAGAACTGTACTGAAAGTGATATTTTAGTCTAGGTTTGTTTAATGGGCAGTTGAAGGAGTCAGCAAAATGAAAGTTCCATTTCTCTGCACTACTAGTTAGAAGAGCAAGAAATGAGTAACTAAGAAATTAGTAACACTACAGAAAATTTGCAGCAATATGTGAAGCTTTCAGAGACCTTTCTTTGTCAAGAATCCTTCAATCCTTAGAGCAGCAAGTGCCATGTCTGTACAGGGCCGGGTCAGGAAAAGCCAGAATGTTGCCTGCAAACAGCCCAACAGCAGCTGAATGGGAGGTTGTCTTGATAGGTTTCCTGCTGCCTCAGATTGCTGGAATGAAGTTTTATAGTTCTGTCTCTATTTTCATCCAATTTTACCTCCTTCTACAGGAAGAAATTGCCAGGATTTGTTCTTGCACTTTATGTCCACATTCAGGTAAGGAAGTTGAAGTCTTCCAAGGAAGCAACCGAGGGAGTTTTATTTTCTCCTTGATGTCTACAGAATCTTCTCTAGAAAGCTGTATCTGTTCAGGGCACATAGAGATTAACAGCATGGCCAGAATGTATACTGTCTCTGGACACACAGATTAAGTGTGAGGAAATACTAGCTTCC
This sequence comes from Pyrgilauda ruficollis, assembly GCF_017590135.1. Classification (NCBI taxonomy): domain Eukaryota; kingdom Metazoa; phylum Chordata; class Aves; order Passeriformes; family Passeridae; genus Pyrgilauda; species Pyrgilauda ruficollis. The sequence goes on along the minus strand of NW_024523822.1, from coordinate 10,490,638 downwards.
CCTCAATTTTTATCCTTCCAGCTCTAGATCTGTGATGAGTAAGGAGGGGAAGGAGGGCACACAGGGGAGTAAAATGAGAGATGGGTGCAGCAGTGTCAGCTAGCTGGCTTTCTGTGACACAGGCCAGTCATCAGAGACAGTGACAGAGGGTTTAGTGCTGACAGAGCCTGTGTCTTTACCCTTTGGACCTGGACAGTCATGAATAAACAAGTAACTGTGAAAAATAACAAAATGCCTTTCAGAATTTTAAGAGCCTCACATGCTAGTTCTCATGAAAACTATCCCTACTGCAGTATTTCCAGGAGTCCCAGATATCTCCTGCAATGCAATTTTGCAGGCTCAGTAGTAAACTATTCTGCACATTTTGAGCTAAAGGACAATGTAATAAATGACTGCAGTAAACTACATTGATATTGCATTAAATTGCATCTGAATCCAACACTACTGGTGTTGAAAATCTGCCCTGCAGCCTCTCACTGTCCTCTTGTCTTCTTACATCCTCCTTGATACTGCAATACCAGTGTGAGTCCAAGGTAGATTAGGAGCAGCTGTTCTGTAGCAAACAAACAAAAGCCTTTGTCTATTAGCCCCTATCACTTTTTCCAGTGGGGAAAAAAGGCCAGATGTCTGTTTGCAGACAAGTGAAACTTCATAAAATGCTTGAATTTTTCACAAACAGAAAATCTGAAGCTTGATCCAAGAGTGATTTCAGGCAAATCTGATATTAGTGGAGTTTCATTCACTTCGCGGAACAACACTAATTCCTGCAGTTCATGATACAGCCTCTAACTCAAAAGTCTCTGAATATTGCCATGAAGATATTTCAGTGTTATTGTAGAAGCCAAACAGGAATATATTTTTTAAAAATCATGTCAATAAATGAGCAGCATAACATAGCAGGACTAAAGCTTAAAAGAGAAAAATGAAGTGCCAAATTGCCTGGCACAGTGAAGAACTAAAATGTAAAACAACTGAGTCTAGTCCTAAATGTATTTTTGGTATATTGAAATGCTCCTCCAAATGATCATTCTAATTGTAACCCACTGATATCTGTAGCTACAGGGAAACAGGAAATATTAGGACATCTCTTCTGCTGTGAATCTCCCACTGTCACTCATGGGAGATGCATTGAAAGATGCAAATGGGATTTAGACACACAGGCTTTAATTTACTCCTGCAGCTCTAATGATTAGATGTAAAATGTACTGTTGATATGTTCTCTGAAGAATAGGTGACATAATGTGAATGTCATAATCTTAATCTTCCTTTCACATTTTCTTGTATTTTAGTTAAAAGGCAGAGTAATGCTAAAATGAAAATGTAATACATCTTTCTTCACTACAGGATATCACCCTACCACAAGGTCCAATTAGAATACTGAATTATTAAATTTAGGGCATTTTATTTTAATTTATATATTACTTGAATATACTAAGGTACACCTTCAAGGTCTTGAAATGCACTTGCTCTGTCTTATGAGTGCTTTAATAGGGGTTTGCTTTCACAAATAAGGAAAAGTTTGAGTATGGGCTTTCAAATAAAGGTGGTTTGGTCAGAGTAGACTAGAATGGTCTACAAAATACCTTTTTAAATGGAAACAAACTGCAAAATTAAATTTGCTTTGAGTTCTAATTGACATGCATATTTTGTACACAGTTCAGAACTAAAAAGTTTGTGTTCCTCTTGGAGACCTCCGGAGCTTTGTAAGTCCCTGTCACTCTTAACATATATTCACATGGTTTATGTCTTAGCTTTACTGCATCACCAAGTTTTATGAGTCAAGTCATAGGCAAAGTTTTATTGAGAGCCTTACAATTTTTTAATAACCATGTCATTTGGGGCAAGGGAAGGTGAGAAATAGAATGACTCCTAGGATTTTTTGAAATAGGTACTATTAAGATTAGTACCTAAGTAAGAATGGAAGGTGGAACAGTGTATTTTAATGTAATAAATGCACGCACACACACACATATACACAAAGAGGTGTGTATGTGTCTGCTATAAATTTGGATTTTTGACAGAATAACTGTCATGTTCAGAAGTTTATGCAGAAAAGTGTGGTATTCCTTGGAATGCTTTTGCTCAAGCCAGTAGCTGTTAGTTGCTCCATCTATATTTAACAGATGAGAGGTTGTCTTGAGAGAAGCTCTTAGAAGACCCTCTCATCTAACCCTGGGTATCCTGTCGCTTATCTTAAGGTCTTACTATAGTTAGATTATTTGACTCATAGTTCTCATGAACATAAGAGATACTAATGCTTTTGGATTTAAGACTGTAGTTCGTCTTGCCAAATCCATGCCTTATGACCCAAATTATGATTTTGAAGGATAGTTTCCACTGGTTGGAACAATGGAAAGGATGAGTAAGACTGAAGTAATGTAATCCCACTCTGGCTTCTCTAGGGGTTCCTCCCTTTGAAGTTAGCATTTATCCTACAGAGTGCTCATCACCACCTCTACAAGTTTAGACCCTGTGGTTTTCTCCAAATCGCAAATCACATTAATGAAAGGGCATTAGAGATGGCTAAGCCAAACAAAATTTGATGAGAATTTTAAAACAGCATCATTTCAACTATCATGATGTAAGAAAATCACACCACTTCATTCTTGGTCCTGGAGAATTGTAGACATCAGTTCTGGCATCCACTAAGGAAGGAGACTGGATTAAGTCTGTGAATCATCATAGAATCGGGTTGGGTTGGAAGAGACCTGAAAGATCATCAAGTTCTAAGGCCCCTGCCATGGGCAAGGACACTTTCCACCAGGTTGCTAAAAGCACCATCCAATCTGGCCTTGAACATTTCCAGAGATGGGACAATTGTAACTTCTTTGGGCAAATGGTTCAAGTGCCTCACCATCCTCACCACAAAGAATTTTCTCCTAATACCTAATCTAAACGTGCCCTCTTTCAGTTCAGATACATTCTTCCTTGTCCTATCAATACCCACCTATGTAAAAAGGCCTCCCTCTTTTTTATAAGCCCCCTTTAGCTACTGAAAGGTTGCTCTAAGGTCTCCTTGGACCCTTCTCTTTTCCAGGCTGAACACCCTTACTTCTGTCAGCCTGTCTTCATAGGAGAGGTGCTTAAGTGCTTGGATCATCTTCATGGTCATCCTCTGGACTCACTCTAACAGCTTCACAGCTTTCTTTTGCTGAGGACTCCTGTGTCTGGGATCCTTCCCTCAGACTCAAAGTCTTCCACTTGGAGGTTATGGGTGCACAGTAGAAACAGATGATCTGGAACCGTGACTAAATACTAGCTGCACTCAACAAGATTTTAAAAATCTATTTGGGCAAAATATGAACATATTACGCTTGTTGCCTTTTCCTCCAGATCTATAAACATGCAGAACATGATTACCACTATAAAACTACAATTTATTGTTCTTCTTCAAACTTTAATAAATTCAGAAACTTTAAACTGCTGTACTTTAGAAGTAGTTCACTACTTCAGACTATGTGCTGTTTCTGCTTTAATGGCCAGTGGAGACATAATGTGCATGTGCAGGCCAGATAAAGGAGGTTCTAATTTAACCTAATTAAAAATCAAGAATATTATCAGTGTCAGTATGGAGCTTGAAAAGATAATTGCTTCAAAAACTGTATGTAAGAAAAAATAAATTTAATTTAGAAAATGAAAAAATCCACCAAAAAAAACAACAACTTGTGGGCTTTTTAATAGTTCTTTCCACACTAACTAATTAGCCTCTTAGGTTTTGAAAACTGTTCATGAAATGTTCTGTTAGTATTGAAGAGGTTTTTTGGTTTTCTTCTTTTCATGAAGTCTTTTGTCTTGGCTTTTTCTTTCTTTCTTTCTTTCTTTCTTTCTTTCTTTCTTTCTTTCTTTCTTTCGTCTTTGCATATTCAGGATTTTTTGCCTTTTTCTTCTCTTTGGTCTTTGGGCTTGTTCTAAAATTAAAATAATAGTTTAGTTCTTAATTTTATCCATGAATCAGCTGAACAGTTGAGCTCCTTCTGTGATTGGATAATTGTTAAAAGATATTTGAAATCTTTATACAAATTTCTTCAGCTGTAAATACATTGTTGTTACCAGACTTTAAACTCAGGCCTTCCTTATGGGTTTATTATGTTTTATTCAGTATTGTGTAAAAATCAAACAGAGATTTCAGTGATAGAAGTTTCTCCATGTACCAGCAAGCAGATCTGGTTCCTTAATCCCGAGAAAATAAATCCAAAGGTATCAGGATGGCTGCGAAGAGCAGCCTTAGGTCTCTTACAACTAGAGTGAAAGACTAAATCTTCTTCTGGGATGCAATGTAACTATAGACTCTGATTATCTCCTATCTTCTGATACTATTCAACTACTTGAGATAACCACTGCTGTTTGTATAATGCACTGGAAATTTTGTAGTAAAACAATGCTAACATAATGGTTCTTAAAGCACTTCTGGGGCTGTTATAAGGAAGCAGGCAGAAGAATGAAGATATCACCACACTTGTTGATCTTTGCCTGTCATCTAGGTCTACATCGCCACAGTAAGAGTTAAGCTGCTTTACTTAACAGCAAGGAATGAACAAAAGCAGTTTTAATACCGGTGGTGTTACCACTTATCTAAACAATAAGTTATGTGGTGTAATTGCAGGCTGAATTAGGTCACACTTGGTCACATGGCTTATTCCAAATTGATGTTACTTCTGTTTGATTGTCCTTTCAGGAGCAGCGATGTACTTCAATAAATGAATATGCTTGGGCAACATTTCCAGAACTGTTTAAAACTACAAAATTAGGCAATTGCAATTCATGCAGCGTATGACAGAAGTGCTATTACTGTCATAGAAACTACAGAGCTTATGACCACAACTAGTGATTTATTCTGAAGAGTCAGTTGAACATAAACCAGTTGTAAAAATATTTAAAGCATAATATCTGATACATGTAAGAGAGACAGTCCAGATTTGGATTACAAGCAAAGAAAATCCCAACTACTATCATGATAGGGACATGAAGTACTTTTAACTGAAGTAAGAAATTTTGTAGACAGTTCTTAAAACTTGTTTGTACAAAAATCTCTTTCTCCTGAGGGGGATACAGTTACTTGGTTTAACTTCTAGGCAAAGAGCTTACAAACTGTCTACAAATAGGTCCTCAGTCTAGAAAGAATGGAAAAAGAGCAGCGACCTACTCCAAGTGCTCTGCAGTGGTTTGAAGAAACAAACAAGAATCCCAGAAGCAGCTAGTGGAGTATAAATGCTTAAACTGATGTGCCCTACAAAATTAGTTTGGGTGGATGCAAGCTACAAGGATGCAGCTACACTGCCACTGTCTCCAGGCACACTTCATTTGCTGTTAGCTGAACTATATTTGGACTGTTTTCACTGCTAAATGTACAGCATGTCCTGTGTTTGTAGAGTCCCTAGCAAAATGGGACCCTGCTCTTGACTGACCTCTAGACTGCACAGTGATACTAATAATAAATACCAGGGAAATAAATGATGACTTAACACATTTGATATATTTCCTCCAGTATGAAAAAGCAATATGAATATGTACACCAGCACACTGTAAGCAGATTCTGATGTATGCTATATATTTTTAGCACAATGGCCTTGCTCCAGACATTTCAGACATCTTCTACTGTCTTTCATCATTTTGCAGTGGAGTTATGTAGGGTACTCTAGATTCGAGGTAGCTGTGGTCTAGTGTTAAAATTAAAGTTGTATAAAAATGTAGTTAGTAGCACCCTTTAGACAACTGCTGTGCAAACAGCTGTTTGTTAGGAAAAATAAATGACTGAATAAATGGTACAAATAACTTTTGTTCCAGTGTTCATATGTTGTGCTGCAAAATAAACATACATCTAGAAGAGAAATTCACTTCTTCTGCTGCCTATTTTCTATGTTTTACTGCTTTTACTGTTCATAAATCATTATTTTTATAAAAACTAACAAGAATATTTAGAATTCCATTGCTGTCCCTCTTATGGGACATGATAAACTTCTGCAAAAAACAGAAGTAAATTCAAGTAAATTCAGATGTGGTAGAGGGCTCACCAAAAAAGTTAAATACTGGTACTGATTATAGCAATATTTCTTTTGACTTCATGTTAAGGGAAGTTATGGGACAGAAAATCATGAGATTGGTAAAAGAAGAATATTGTTACTTTATTTGCTGAGATCTTGTCAATATCTTACATTGTCCCCATTGTCACTGCGTATTAAAATGGTGCTGAGAGGTTCCAGCCAGGATTTGGCATTAGGGAAACACTGTAAGATCTTCTCCATTTTTACACACAGTCAGAGCAGGAATAGAAGGAAAGGAATTAAATGTGGAGTAGTTTTACAATGGGCCATAAAACTGCTGTTAAATCTGTGGGTGCCATTTGCTAACACCATAGTCTGAACTAGGAGAACTGATGAGGAAAAGGGAAAAAAGAAGAGCAAGGATGGCAAAAAGGAAGTGCATTTATCAGGAACTAAAATGAAACTGAAGTGACTATACCCAACTGACCAGTAAAAACATAATAATGTTGCAAAGAAAAGTACAGGAGGAAAAAAAATCATATGCTGATATTGTCAGTGGGTGCCTGATAATTCTTGCTGAAGCTGCCTCAGTAACTTCATGTGCCAACCTAAAGCATCAGACAGAAGAATAACTGCCTGTAACAGCAATCTTGATTTGGTTCAAGGTGAAGCATGTGTGCTTTGTTTTATCTTCACCTGCCTTCAAGTACAAAAGAAAGATGCTGTCAACATCTGTGCCAGTTTAAAATTATTCCTAGTAATAAACTTCCATTAGTCATTTTCAGATAACAGTAGAGAAAAAAATCCAAACAAAAAATGCAGCCATGATTAGAATTTCATGTACATAAAGTTATGACTGTGATTTACAACATACTTTCCAGGCATAGGAGTAAAGACATTCTCCCAAAACATCAAAGAGATTAAGAAAGCTCTCAGCAGAGACCAAAAGGAGTAGCAAAAAAATGCCAAAAATGAATAAGACTTTTTATTTGGCTAGGGAAGAAGTTCATAGATCTGGTGGACCTGCTAAGGGTGTTATGTGACTAGATGTTGCTTTCCATCCTGAGTGTTTTATCTGGTCTACTAACGCATTTTCTTCCCTGGACTTAGAAGATACAGCTCATCTCATATGCAGGTAAACTGCTCCTGCAGTTTTTTGTTTTTTTTCTCTAGATCATCACTTTGGTATCTCACCATTAGTTTGCTAAGCTCATTTAGTACTGTACTGAGGCAAGGCTATTTTGCATATCAATCTTCACTCTGCATCTTTAAGAAGGATGTTGGAATTAAGCCCCTGATGCCAGGGGTAGATGCTCTGCTCTCTGTCATAAATGATCAACCTGGGTACCTGGTAAAGCCACTTGTTTGTGGAGTAGGTTGAAAGAAATTTTGCCAACAGAGATATTTGAGTTGTTTGGAATTGTATTTAATCTTAAAAGATAATTAGTGTTGTCTTTTGTGTTATGCAACTAAAGTCTGTGGAAAGAGAAGAATATCACACCTCTCAGTTTCAGCTGTAATTACTGTATGAGGGTTAGAAGTCCCTGTGTGTTCATAGATTTTGTGTGGTGTCTGTTCATAAAAGCAGTAATTCCTCTCTCAGAAGCTATAGACCAGACTTCCTGAGCATTCCTTCAGTGCCCCATTGTTAATAATTAAAAATAAAAAAGGAATGGGATAAACTGCATGAAAAAAAGAACATATGAGGTAACTGAAGAAGTTAGTTAGACTTGTGAGTAGAAAGAAACCTAAAAGATGTTGGCTAAGCTGCTGTGAATGCTTTACATATTTGTATAAAACTACAGGATATGTATTCTTCTTCCATGAAATGTTAATTTTGTGTGCAAACTCACGGCTTTGGAGAGATGAACACCCATAGGTTCAATCTGTGACTAAAGGCCAATGTACTGAAGACCAATCCTCTGAGAACTGTTACACTCAATGATGCCACCTCAGGGTGTTTCTGGACCACAACTTCCCAGACTTGGAAAGCATTCCTGCTTGGCTGGTTTCCCTTCCTTCTTTCATGACAATTATTAATGCTGAATCTTCATCCTGATGCTCACCCTTAAATAAACATCTCCTCCTTTTCAAATGAGACATCCCCCCAAGATATTTCTCTTCCTTCCCAAATAGATGGGGATTTGGAAACAAATGCAGGAGAAATCACAGAACAATAAATGAAAGGAAGTGACATCAAGTTGTGACAGAAAAAGTTATTGGATATTAGGAAACATTTCTTCACAGAAAGGGTTGTCAAGCATTGTAACAGGCAAGTAATTGACTCACCATTCCTGGAAGTATTTAAAGGATTTGTAGATGTGGCATGTGGGGACATGGTTTAGTAGTGCACTTGGCAATGCTATATTTACAGTTGGACGCAATGATTTTAAGGGTGTTTTCCAACCAGAGTGATTTCATGATTCTATAAAAAAATGAGATGAATGAGAAGAAATAGCATAGAGCATTCTCCGTAGCAGTGACCATTTGTGGAGCAAGAACTCTGGTCTGACTCAATACGCCTGCTTTCAAGGTGTAGCTGTAAAGCCTTACCAAAATAAGTTTTGCTTTTCTCAGGAATGGCAATACTTTGTTATTTCAAACAAATTGTTCTAGTGGAACAGGGTCAATAAACACTTCTCATGGTCTGCAACAGGCACAGCAAAATTAAAGCGAAATATCAAAATTGTACTGTGAATCCCACTTGCTTTTGAAAACAAGTGACTATGCAGCAGGAAAACAGGAACTGTAATCGAACAGGAAGCGTCACAAGCAATTTCTATGGGGTCCATAATTTTGCATGTACAGCAGTCGCACTTTTTTTGTGCTCCCACGGTAATTTTTCGCTCTCACTGTGGAAATGCAGATTTGGAGGTCAGAAGCACAGCAGCTGCCACAGTACCCCTGTGCTTTACAGCCTGCGTTTGGATTCAGGCAGTTTTACTCAGGGCGGAGAGCCAGGGCACTCAAACACCCACTGGCTGCCCTGTGTGGGCCGGGGATCTGGGCCGCTCAGCCGCCGGCACATTCACCCTCCCTCCTCCGGATGCGGCCCAGCCCCCACGGCGGGCAGCGGCCGCCTCGTCGGGACGGGACGGGGCGGGCCAAAGCTCGGCGGCTGCGGCGCCGACGGAGTGGGAGGGGAGGAAGGAGGTGACGAAGGAGGAGCCGGAGGAGCCGGCAGGGCGGTGCTGCGCCGAGCGCGGCGGCTCGGGCCCGCCCCCGCCGTCTAGGGGCCGCCGCTCCGCCCCGCTCGCCCGCCCGGCCCGCGGCGGCTCCGGCGGGCGAGGGGGCGAGGCGCCGCCGGCCCCTCCTGCGGCGGCGGCGGCAGCTCCGGCTCCGTGTCGGGGGCGCGGCGGTGGCAGCTCCGGCTCCGCGCCGCCTCCCCGCGGGCGGGTGTTATGGCCCCTTGGGGGAGCGCAGAGGGCTCCCCGGCTTGGAGGTCAGCGCAACTCCTGCTCCTCGTCGTCTCCTGCTGCGGTAGGTACCGGGCAGTGACGCCGCCCGTCCGCCTCCGGCTCGCGGGCCGGGAGTCGGCCGCGGGGGAGGGGGAACAAAGCGGCCTTTCTCCCGGCCGGCCTCGGCGGGGTCCCCGGAGCCTCTCAGCACCGCCGCCACGGCCGGCTGGTGTCCCCGTACTTACCTTCTCTGCCCCCAGCCCCGTCTCCTCCGAACTCGACTGCTCCAAAATTCGCTTCGGGGTTTTTTGTTTTGTTTGGGATTTTTTTATGTGTTGTTTATTATTTATTTATTATTTTTGGGGTGGACGGAAATCTCCTCTGGGAAGTCCTTAAAACTGCGGCCGGGATTCTGGGATTCGGCCCAGCTGCCCTGGGCTTGCTCTCCCGCAGATGTGCGTTGCCGGGAACTCCGGAGTTGGCGCGGGGCCGCACAAACAAGCCAGCCCCAAATCCTCTGAGTCACGAGTAATCGCTGCCTGTGGATAATAGGGATGGATGCTTGGGAGATGTTCCACGTCCGGCCAGGACGAGCGAGGCCTGGTGTCGGGGGCAGGGCGGCCGCTCCGGGCCGCGGAGTCGGGGGCTGGCACTGGTGATGAGTTTGTGACACATCAGCGCAGGCCTGGAAGACCTTCCAGGGACCTTTGCTTCTGCTCAGCCTGTCCGCAGTTCATACCCGAATAAGAATTCATTCCTGACTATAAACCCATCTTTAAAACAAAACTGCTAATCAAAAATATTTGTGTAAATGTACTGAGGTTGGCTTTTACAGTGTAAAGGTGGCCCAGTAACACATGAGAGATCAGAAACAGATACTTGACAAAGAGCGTCGTCTCATGTTTTCTCAGGGAGTTGTGTTTGTTTTATGAAGTCGAGCATAGGTTGTGTCCATGGGCCTCAAGCAGGAGAAGCAGCCTTTGGCACAGAGCTGGGCATGTGCCTTGCCCTGAGGAGGACAGCGACAGAAGCCCTGCTTCAGCAGTTTCTGAAGTAAATGCCTTTGCTCTAAACACGCGATTGAACATAAGAAACTGGGATCTCTTTCACTGTTAAAAAAGCAAGCTTGTATTTGGAACATGAAGATCTTTCAGTTTTGCCTTTGCAAAGTGTTTTGTCCAGTGCATGCCTGTGCTGTAACAATCAGTCCAAACTCTAAAAATGTAGAGGTACTACGTAAACTTGTAGGAGTGTTTCCTATTTCATATTTACATGAGTGGAAGAATAAGGAAGGCTTCTTCAAACAGAGATTCAACTAGGCCAGTACCTGTAGATACACTGGTAAAGTTTTATTTTTGAGTGGGTATATTTGCATGAACCAAGTGGGATACTGACCGGTCTTAAATGCATATTAAGTAAAGCAAAAAAAAATTCATGTCAAAAGGTAAACTACAAACGCAACTGAAAGGGAGTTAGCTAATGGTGGAGCAGGAAGTGGTAGCAAAATCTCAGGTTTCAATATATTAAGCTGTTCTGTTTGCATACTTAATGTACTTAAACGAATTTAATTTCTGTGAAAAGGTTTTTTAAGAAACTCAGTGTGCTGGTTTTATTACACTCATCACAGAATTAAAAAAAGTCAAAATTATAATTCTGATATTCCTCATCAGCCTGACCTAAGTAAAATGTTTTGATCTGTGATACTGTAACTTAGGTGTTATAGTCAGCATTTCCCTTACAAAAACTTAAGTCACAAACATAGTCTTTGGTTAGAGAAAAACCAACCAAATTAAATTCTTTCTGGATAACGCTATTCATAGGCCTTTAATCAAGACTTTTGAAAGTTCAGCCAAGAAGGCTTCATAAGTTTCTTCTGCCTTGCTAAGAAACACATCACCATCCATTAGTGCCACTACCAGGAAGGAGAAGGCGCTTCTGATTTTTATCAGCACACTGTGTCACTTCATCCTCATGAGAAATTAGTTTCTCTTAAGAGTTTTTGTTAAAAATCTCTGAAGTTCTGACCAGTTTCACTGCTCAAAGGAAAGGACCTTTATTGTCCCCAGGCTATAGTGTCTGAAACAAAAGCAAGTATTTATTGTGTAGCTTTCTCTAGCTTTCACTTTGATTTCTCCCGTTTATTTATTTTGGGAGAAAAAAGTGAGAGTGAGAACTATGTCCTATTAAAGCATTTTAACTTCCTGTACAACTGCTTTTAGCTCTTCCAAACTAAACTGATTTAGTATTGACATGAATTTGATCAAGACTGCTGTCAGCATATCTCTGGACTGTAATGTTGATGCTGAGCAGAGCCTTGCAGATATCATTATGTTAAGGATTTGAATGCAGTAGGCAGTACCCAAGGTAAATGCATGCTTGGAAAAGCAATGGTGCATCACTTCAGTTGCCTTCCATTATGCACAGATAAAATGTCTAGAATTTTCTGCTAATTAAAATACTAAATTCACCAAGGTTGTTATGTGGGCATTGAGCTCTCCAGAGAATGTTTCTCTGTTTCCCTGTAGTTGGTGAATTTTTCAAACCTTCTTGCTGATGATGACTATAATTATAAAAATTTGAGAAGGAGGAATACTGATGAGTGAAATATTGGAATAGCACCGACTAACAAGAATTACGGCTTGGTAGTGCATTGGGCAGCATTATCTTTTGGTTTATATTTCCAGCCTTCCTGTTGCCTTGAGAATTTTATATCCAAGAAGTAATTGATCCTATGTGTCTCTATATAATCCTGGTCTAGCTTTTACTGGGACAAGTATTAAGACATTTCTGCTTATCTCAAAGGCCATTACAGTTATCTGAGTTTAAAACAGAACCATATGTTGTGCAAGTAATTATTTTAGGGGAAAAATGTTGTTTGAGAAATCAGTCCTGTTCTTGAGGGAAGTATTTTTCAAACCAAAGTTCTGTGATGGATCAGCTGTAAATTAAGTAAATCTTGGAATCATAGAATTATGTAGGTTAGAAAAGACCTTCAAGATCATAGAGTCCAACCATAAATCCAGCACTGCCAAGTCAATCATTAAACCATGTCCCTGAACAACACATCTATGCATGTTTAAAGTACCTCCAGGGATGCTGATCTTACTTCTTTTTTTGCAGTAACATGAGCTTCAGTTAGAGAACTGAATTTCTAACTTTACTATTTTGTTTGATATTTGTTTAATTCTTGACAGGTTTGTGGTTTATATCTGATTGGTACTGTGATGGAGCACTTTCAGGACCAGTTTGTGAGGGATTGGTGTTCAGAGCAGAGGCTGAGTTATGAACAGTCTCTGAGGTGATACAGTGTAGAAACTAGGACATGCCTTCCTTTGCTTTGCAATGGAGTCTGGAAGCACGGGTATTTGGCTTTTTCAGTTTTCTGGAAAGTCAAACTTTATGGAGTCTTAAGTATATTTGTCACCCACATATATTAATTTGAATTTCCGTCACACTGAGCAGAAGACTACAGGCAATTTCTATAAAGTTTTATACAGTTGGTGGCAGTCAGTGCAGTGGTACAGTAGATTAATCTCCCTGCTTCTGAATTCCAGATGTAAATGTGTGTAAAAAAATATTTACAGTAGTAGGATGGGGACACTAAAAGAGTTCCAATAGAAATGTAGAAGTGTAGTAGAAGTGGCAGCAGAGGAGGTCAGTCTTAATTATCCTTATCTGTAAGTTGGTTTTTGGTTTGGTGGGTACCCTTGGAAGCAGTAAAGACTGAGAAACATTAGTGGAGATCATAAAAGGATTACTCCCCAGAATTGTGATTGAAACAGTGTTTTATATTAGACTGCTGAGAGTACAGTGCTACTGATATTATTTTGTCCTGTTAAAGAAAAACATAGTACACTTACATAAGCTTTAAAACATTTAATTTTGGATTAGAATCATTCCAGGTTTCTGTGGTACAGTTGTTGCTGGAAGTGATAACTCTACTGTGTCTATAACTCATTCTTCATTTGGTTCTAAGGGAAGACAAGTAACATTGTCACAAAAGTTCACTTGTCAGGACCCGAACTTTACTTGCGTGTCAGTTTGTTAATGATGGCGTGAATGAGGAAGAATAAATAGTTTTTTGGGTTCATTCACCTTGTTTGAAATAATAGCCTGAATCATGTAAGCAATTAAAGTCTGCCAGCCAGTTTATTCCATTTTCTAGAGAAGTTGAACTCTAAAACCAGAACAGACTGTCCTAAAGGAATCACTTGACTTAATAAATTACTGTATCTTAAACTCTTGAATGTCAGTCTTCAGTGATATTTTGTGATATACTAAACAGATATATTTTGCTAAGCTGTAAATTGTATTATTGGCAAAACCACTGCATTTAATTTATTAGAACAATTTTGTAGTCCTTTAAGAGAACACATCCTAATTTTAACACTAGAAATTTATGTTGTCTAATAAGTTAATCGTATGTCAACTTGTCCAAGTATGTACACGTTCAACTGACTGTTCAGAGCCAATATTGCATCTATAGTCAAAATGTCTGTGAGGTCATGTGGATAATATTTAAAGCAAAGTTCATTCAAGGGGAGAAGAAAAAAAACCCCATATCCTAAACAACCTCATAGCAAGAAGTTTGAAAATTGAATATAAGGTAGTTGGTGTAATTGTTATGATGCACTAAATGAGAATACTGTCAGCCAGAGAAAGAGCAGAGGTGTACTTGTAACCAGAATCATGATGGAAGCCATCTGACTCCATTCCTGTCATCAGAGCAGAGCATGTAATGAGGATGGCTTTTTCATCTGTTCTGTCATTGCTAGGAGAGGAAGAGCTCTACAGCATTAGTGTTGGAAGGACCCTACAGGTGAATCTATTTGATTATTTACTTCAGTCATTGTTGTTTTAATGTCAAATAGATGTAAATTGTATCAGTATTATTTTCAACTAAGCATTAAATATTTATTGTTTTGTACTTGGTCTGGCTAAAACTTAAAATTATTATTGGTCTTGTGGTTTGTTAGCAGATCTCAGATTTTTAAACTTTGTGCCTTTGGTGTATTAGTACATTCCTTCACACATTATATACCTTTTACCAGATTCAGGTTTCCCAAGATGTAGACATTATTTCCATACTTATTAAATATAATCCACTAATTTCCTTACAGGTTTTTTGAAAATGCATGAGTACTGTTTGTACTGTGTAAATAGTGTGGGTTTGCTTTCTTAGATGTCTGTGAGTTTTCTAGTTTTAGTGTTCCATTTATACTGTCCCAGATAGTTAATGATTATGTTAAAATATTGGAACAACTGAGATATCTAGCTAGGCAGTAATTGAGAGAGTGTGATTTGTTGACAGCCTGGGATGTTTTTAGTTGGCATGCATTTCAGAATTACTAGCTGTGGCATTTTTGCAGTACCAGTTATTACTTGAGGTATCTGTTGGTTGGCAAAATTGAGCCTCCATAGTTTACATGGTTTTAAGAAAACACTGGGTACTAGTGCATTGGATACTAAAAAATTTGGTTGTAGATTTGAATTCCTGTGTTTATTCTTTCAGTAGAAATAAATGCTCACAGTGGTTTATAGCAGGCTGTATGATACCATACTCTGAAGTGTTGTGAAGTATTTGTATTGTTCTGACTCTGTTCTTTTTTTGTTCCGTACACTTGATTTTTTGCTGCAGTTATTTCACTGATGATTCATTATGCAAAGCTTTACAATTGCTTTGAAATATACTCTATTGATTCTTGTGAGTATCTAAGCTAAAACTACTGAATTCAGCATAATTGACAGATCAGTGCAAACACTTCAAAAACGCCCTAGTCTAAGTTGTGGTTCGGACTTGTTTCTCTGAACAGCTGCTTTAAATTTGGATATACTGTTAACTTTTGGTACATTGTAATAATGGTGGTGATGTCCTCTTATCAAGGCTAGCATATTTAATAGCTATGTACTAGATTTTTTTCCCTGTTATTATCTTTAGGTTAGGTTAGGTATTTTCCTGCTGTCACTGAATTTTAGGTTATGAGGGAATTTCTGTATATCTTTTTCAGCTATTTTGTGAGGAGCAACTTTTTGTGACTGGTCAGGAAGTTAGCAAGCAAACATAAGAGCCTCCCCAAAATTAAGAAAGCTTACAAGCAGAGCATGTTTTGAAGGGGGGAAGGGAGTCACCTCCCTTCCCCCCTTCAAAGCCATTTGGTTTTGTAACTTGAGTCAAGGTGGTTTCTCACTTAAGCATCTTGTGAGTTTTAGTACTTACAGGACTTTCCCAGATACATTTATTTGGTTGCGGAATTTTTTGTTGTGCAAGAAAGCTCAACGTGCTCACACTTAGTAAATCATAAATTCTGCAAAGCAATGAAAGTGAACTAGTTGTGTTTCTCTGTGAGTGGAAAGTACATTTGAACTATATATATTAGGATGGAAACTACATGTTTCACCCATCTGATTGTGTGTAATTCATGACTACCCTTTGCTTAACCTTGCAGATGTTTCCTCTGCTAAGTGGAAGCCCCTGGGACTGGCTGTGGGTAACCAGAGCAGACATGCAAAGTCAGTTGTAGCCATATAACCGTAGAGTGATCCTCTAACAAGCAGTGTGAGCACACTTTGGCGCGTGTAAAAGTCTGTAATGAAGTTGCTTGTATTTAAAAGTTAAGAAAAAAGTCTGCTAAAGGGTCCTATATCTTGGTTTTATTACTCCAGCTTCATATGCATGTATTGGGAAATAGAGATAAGTTCCTTTGTAAGTACAGAAGGATTGTGAGAATAGTTATTTTGGGAAAAAATAAGATTTTCTTCTAATTTATATTTAGTGTTACTAGAAATAATTTTGTTCTAGTCAATGATGTATCTTCAAAATTTAATGATCCTACTTATTTAAGGAGCTGTTCTTTTAGAAAGAACTTTTCAATAACTGAAGGCAAGCAGTTTAGAACAGAAAAATGAAATCTTGTTTGATGTGCCTTGTAGTGGGAAGGCACACACATTCATATGCTCTGACTTCTAGATGTTAGCTGTGTATGAATTTTCATAAGACTTTGCTTAATATCTTTTTTCCTATGCTTCACAAAGGGTATTATAATTCAATGAATTAGTATACCCAGGTAGGGTGTTTTCCTTCTATGAAATTGTATGGAGTAGCTCAAATTAGGGATATTGTAGTAACTGGAACTGAGATAAAGAATACATCACATGCAGTAAATAAATCCATATATATGTGCTTTTCTTATTACATAGATTTAAGTGGAGACTTTAACCTTCCCTTTCCTTATTTCCTGCACAGAGAGTTCAACAGAGTCATTTTCAAACAGAGATTAATTTTAGAGTCCTAATTAAGATGCATTTTTTGTTTGTAATGTTGTTGTATTTACTTCAGCCTGCTCTTCATATTACTAAAGAATTACATTTTTCCATTTGCTGTCTTCTAGAGAAGTGCTTAGGGAGAGTGCACAGGGATTTAACTCAAAATGTGTGTTTAAACCACATTGAAATATTGGTAACTGGAATTGAGAGAATACATATTTCATTTTTTCCAATTTGTAGTTTTTTTAAAGTATGGGGAAAGAACATATGTCCTTTCCATGATCTAAATATCAGTTAAAATTATCTGAGAGAGATGTCTGCTCTTAAGTCAGGAAGATGAATGACATCAGACACATGACTTGATCACAGCAACTTGCAGCTGGAAGCACTGACAGGGATGGATTTGGGTGATTGTATAATTAGCAGAAATAGCTTCCCTTGTCAGGGCACCTCCCATTTGTCATGTTTCCTATCTAAAGGTACTGAACAAGCAGTCAGTTCCATGGCTAACGTTCATCATGGTGTCTGTGGTTGGAGAGATTCATGAAGACAGGAGAGCTGGGATGGCAAGGAAGGTAAAGACTGAGATGTCTTTTTAAGGAGCCTTCACAGCTAAAGGTGGCAGAACTGTTCTTCAGAGTGGAATAGGAGGCCAAGATGTCTACAAGAAGAGCTGGTTTTTATGAGGTTGGGCAAATAGAGGGGAGGAAAGGAACCATCCTTTTATTTTGAGGGCGTTATGGTGGCTGAGTGAGCATCTAATCAGTCTAAGAGGTTACTCTTATGGGCAAGGGAAAAAAAGGGTTTGAATCCAGAAAGAGCTTGTAAATTGCTTGAGGTATTGATCTCTGGCTATCCAAGTATTCTCAGGCAGAGAGGTAGTACAGGAACTTTAGATTCTTACATTTGACCTGTTCTTTAGCAAATAAGTGAATAAACAAGTAGAGATCTTTGAACATTTTGTAATTCAGTAAATGGCTTTCGTCAATATTTTTAAGCTTCCTTTATGTGATCCCTTTTCTGGCTGATACTGGCATTTGGCATTTCTGCACTCCAGGAGCTTTACTGCAGGATGTGCCTGGGAGCTGCATGTTTATAGAGTCCAGTTACTAATGACCTACCTCCCTGTTGTTGCTGATCCAGCTAATGCTGTTTCCAGTGCCTGTTGCCTGGGTATCATGTAGTTTGACTCGCTTCAATTCCAGATTTTAAATTATCTGTTGTGTCTGTCATCTATGCACACTGTAACAAAGCCTCAGTGGTATCACAGTTCTCATGCAAATGACAATCCCAATATACCACAGCTGAGTAATAATGTTACTAACCTCTTTTTAAGTCCACAATACTAGCTTTCCAGTTTTCCTCATCCATTGTGGAAATGTGGGATAGTATAGAGGCCTTTTGCCTTCACACTGTAGATGAGTAAGGCTTGAGGGAAAGACCTGTACCATTGTTGTCTTGCCGTAGGGAGGAGCACTGTCCCCCACTGTCAGTTGGAATTGCAAAGCTTGTGTGTAGAACTGTAGTGGGCTGATCCTGACTGAATACCGGACACCCACAAAAGCCACTCTTTAACTCCCTTCTGCAGCTGCACAGGGTAGAGAATGTATAACAAAGGGTTAATGGGTTGAGATAAGGTCCTTGAGAGAGCTCACTCACCAAATACTGTCATAGACCAAACAGACTCGAGTTAGAGATATTAACTGAATTAAACAAAATTGGAGCAGGAAAATGAGAAAAGTAAAAACAGACCTTAAAACACCCTTCCCTTTTTCTTAGCTCTACCTCATCCCCACCAGTGGCACAGGGAGCCAGGGAATAGGGGTTAGGTCATTTCATCCCTGGTGCTGCTCAGGGAGAGGGGTCCTTCTTCTGCTTCAGTGTAGTGTTCAGAGACAACTCTCCATGAACTTCTCCAGTTCTCCATGGGCAATAGTGGAACTGCTGCATTCTTCCTTGGGGTGCAGACCTTAAAGAACAGCTTACTGCAGCCTGGATTCCCTACAGGGTCACAAGTCCTAGCAGGAAACCTCCAGTGTGAGCTTCTCTCTCCACGAGGTTGCAGATCCCTGCCAGGAGCCTGCTCCAACATGGGCCTCCCATGGTGCCACAGGCTCCTCTCAACATCCACCTGCTGCAGTGTGGGTCTCCTCCACAGGTGCAGGTGGATCTCTGCATCCCTGTGGTCCTCCATGGGCTGCCTCACCATGGGCTGGCGGCACCATGGTCTGCTGAGGAATCTCAGCTCCAGTGCCTGGAGTACCTTCCCCTTTCTTCTCCACTGATCTTGGTGTCTTCAAAGTTGTTCCTTTCACATGTACTCACTTTGCTCTTGTCTGGCCACAATTACATCTGCACAATGACTTTTTTTTTTCTTCTTGAATAAGTTATCACAGAGGCTTTACCACTGTTTCTGATGGGCTCAGCCTTGGCCCGCAGAACATGTCTTGGAGTTGGCTGGCATTGGCTCTCCTGGACAGAGTGGAAGCTTCCAGCATATTCTTGCAGAAAGCCAGCTCCTGTAACCCCCAAAACCTGACCATGTAAACCCAGTATAGGTACTTTTAGGGTCCATGTGGAGTTTTCCTGGAATAAGCGATCCTATTTTCTAACTGTGCAGAGTAGTAGGAGCAGCAGTGCAGCTGTCCTACACAGTGATGATATCCTTCAAGTCAGATGTGCCCAGAGAGTAAAGTTAAGGTCATTGATGGGGAGTTGAGAGACATCCCTCACTCGTATGGAACAGAAAGTTTTATTTGTGCTTGATAGTGACTTTTTAAAAATTAATATCTTGAAATATTCAGCTGTACATCAGTCTTAAAATGTTAAGTAAAAGCATGGAAGCCAGGAAATATGTGTGAGAATTAAGTGGATAGGTCTGTGTTTGACTTCCTTTCACCAGTTTTCTGAAACCATCTGTATTTTGCAGCTTTACAAAGGAGGTCTATCTGAAGTCTGAGATAGCAGTTTAAAGTGTTGATCATGAAGGAATTTGGCCTAAAATGTAAAAGCTTTCAGAAATGATTGATGATTAAAATAAAGCTGAATTTAAGTTTTTAATGTGAGGTCTTACTGACCATCCATATTTGGAAGCAAATAAAGTGTTCAAAGTACCTGATTTGAAATAAACATGCACAGTTTCTCAGGTATGTGTGTTGCTCAACTAAAATGATCACATCAAACAATTTCTGAGAGAGATGAGTTACTGTGATTGTAAGGAGGTCTGAACCAGCTTTGAACTTGTTTGAATGTGATGTATAAATTACTGCTATGAACATAAGGATCATGCTGTTAGATTCTTACTAAGCAACTCCTTTATGCCTGTACTGGAATACATTGTACTTTGATGTATTTTTGAAATGTCTTGATGGTACTTAAATTTATTTAGACAGGTAATCAGAGTTTGGTTTGCACTTTATGGCGTTCCATTGTCCTGGGAGTGCTTTTCTCCCAGATCTGGAAATCTGCTTTTAAACAGGAATGATATGTACTTAAATTAGCAATATACTTCATTATATAAAGGCAGATAAATAGGAATTTGAACATGTAGGCATTATGTCTGACATTGATCTTGTACTTGTCACCATGCTGTGTCACATTTTTTGCTATTTTAAAATTCAGTGCCTCCCTTTAAAAAGGCCGTAGGAGCAAGTGCTGAAATTTGTTATCAGGTTGGCTTTTAATAGAGTGAAATGTATGTAAAATGAAAGTATTTTTTTACCCTTTATTTTACAGCTGAATTAATGCATTGAAACCTCCTCTTCCAGCTACATTTCCCAAAAAGGAAAGCTGTAGCTATTGGAACCTTGGAACCTTTTATACGCAGAATAAAGTATCACTGATTGTGGCATGATCCACAATCATCTAAAAAAACACAAACCACTCATTTGCGACACCTATACAGTGGTGAGGACAAAGGCCAACAGAAATGTCATCTGTGTGGCTGCCTTTGGCCACAGTAAGCCTAATCAGGTACCTTCTGGGGACTGAACCAGCTCAAGGACTTTGAGTGAATACACAAATGTCTTGAGAAATCACATTGTCTTGGTGCCGTAACACTGATAATGGCAGATTCCATCTAAAATTTGCCGTGTAATGTCACTGCTGAGCCTCTGAGAAGTCATCTGACTTCTGCAGATGATCCAGAAAGAAAAGGGAGTAAATAGTCAAGTGGATAACAATCAGAGTCAACTATAAACAGTGTAAGAATTTGCAAGTATGCTGTCTTCACAACATCTGCTTTATCACAAATAAACCTTACTCTTCAGTTTTGTAATCTCTACCAACTTGTGAATTCTCCCTAATTTTAAAAAGTTGTATATATGTCTACCATCAATAACAGATGAGGAATGAAAAACTCTGGTACAATGAAATATTCCAGGTTTCCTTTCTATTTGTTTTCCAGAACTGAATCTCTTCTAGAGATACCCTTTTTGTTTCTCAAAGAGCCAACACGCAGCAAAGCCAATGCCCTTAAACTGTGACTTACTATTATTATTCATTAAGCAAAGTTACCAGTAAGGAATTGTAAGGGGTGTAATCTGCTTTCATCAATGCAAAATTGTAGCAATGCTTTTCATGTGCATTGAAAAGAATCTACATCCAGAAGAATTCAACTGCCTGTCAAGTTTGGTAAATGCTAATAACATAAGAAAGTAATATATTTTTCAGTTAGCTCTTTTCCCAAAGCATTCTTTTCAACCCTTTCTTTAAAAAAATGCTATGGTTTTTTTTTTCTTTTTTTTTTTTTTGTGTTTTTTTTTTTTTTTTTTGTTTGTTTGGGGTTTTTGTTTTGTTGTTTTGGATTTTTTTTCCCAGTCATACACAGGTTGAATCTGAGTGTCCCAACAAATGGCTGTTGTTTCTTTCCCTAGTTGGTGTTAATTTCACATGTGGTCTCTTTATAAAGGAACATGTATGTACCTAGTGGTGACTTGCTGGTACTGGATTTCCTTCTTAAAAAAATAGGCTTACTCCAGAAGCATGCTATAAACGTCACTTGCATCTGAATTTACTGTGCTCCAAGATGGGACATGGTTGGTAACAAACCTTCAGTAAATATTTTGGTTTAATATATTTTTTGTATAGTCTCCTAAAAGCTCTTTACTACCTAAATAAAGTTTTATTATTAAGATAGACTAATACTGACAGTATTCCTGTAAAGTATGTTGAGCAAGGTGGAAGCTGGAGCACAGAAAATAAGTAGCTGTTTCATGGTTGTGCGTGCCTAGAGTTTGTTACTCCACATTTCTGAACCTGTACTGATTCTGTGTGAATGAACTGGGGAGTCTCGGTTTGGCGTAATTTAAGGCAGAGTCAGTGTGGGAAAAGGCAGGCTTATTAAAGGAGTGTGAGGCAACAGGAGCATGACTTAATGATCTGAACTCCTCTGCAGAGAAGTCTCAATTCTCAGTGTAGGCAGATTAGTCTGGCCCTTAGAGGGAAGATACAGAATAAAGAGTTGTCCTAAATTATTTAAATGCCAACAGCATCCTTTTGGGAAATACCCAGTTACTGAGTTTTTGTTGTGGAAGTGGAAATAGGCTACTTTCAGAGCAGTGTCTGTTCTACTTTATTTAAAGCTCCAGCTCTTATCCTTGTCTGGTTTTACAGATGTTACTAACAACTGATTTCCTCTCATCTGCTCGTTAGAAAAACAGTCTATTGTATATTTCAGCTGTGTTTAAGTGAGTGGATGCAGAGTGCTTTAAGAGGTTTAGTGATGATCTGCTGCTGCCACTTAAAGAGCTCCTTCGGACCACATATGTTTTCTTGGAAGCAGAGGTAGAATATTCTTTATCATGAATTACTGTATTCTATGTGGAATCTGTTACACTTAGTAACAAATCTACAATGAAACCTCTGTGTTTGAAAACATACAGAAATATAAGGGTTTTTTGTTTAAATTTTTATTAACTGGATTTTTGGTACTGTTACTCTTTTGCCAAACATAGAAATAGTCCAAAGTGTTTGGAAGTTGTGGGGAGTGTGCAGATATGCACAGCTGAGTGATCCACAGGAAGTGAAGATTGAATTAATAGTTACATTGTTGGGTAACAGTGAATATGCTCAAATTAAGCAACTGAAGTGGCCTTTTGAGAATGAGGTTGTCAACTGGATGGACAAAGGAGCAGGCAGTTACATAGTAACTTGACAATCAGTCATCAGAATCATTCTTGTCAGGGTTTTCTACAGAGAGAGTATTTTTTTTTAATATATTATCCCATATATTTTAATAAGTTCTTTTTAGGAAGCTAGATTGCAGAAAGAAATAGTTGTTTTAAAATACCCTTAGGAAGTTAATGACTTGTGTAAACAAGTAGTGAGAATGTTTTTTGATCAAGAAAAGCACAGATCAGAAGAGCTTGTGTCAAAGAGATGAGGTGTACTAGGTGTAGGGATAGTATACTGGAAGGTAATTATAACTATGAATGTAAGGGTATGTGGTGATAAGGATTTTGGAAATACCTGTTAGATGGCATTCTCTTGTCCAAGGTGTTAATTTATCTTACTATGTTTAAACCTCTCTTCCTATTTGTGCTTTTGTCGTTGGAAGCCTCCCCTAGAGCAAATGCGTGTGTGTTTGTGTGTGTGTGTGTTACTCATGGGCTGCTTTTCCCTCCCTGGGGAACTGATGGTTTGGTAGGGTTTTTCAGAGCACTGCAGTGTGATGCTCTTTGGTTTTCCCAGTGCTCATCCCTGGTAGGCAAGTTTCTTTGAACCTCCTTTCCTAGTTCTGCTGGTGGGACAGGCCATGTGGGTGAGCCTGAGAACAGGAGTATTAGAAGTGGGCAGCCTCATGCTGGCCGTGTTGATGCTGAGGGAGATGGCATGGTTCCAAATATGGCTGTGTTTCAGTGAAAGGAGGAAGCTTATTTCATAGGCTCTTCCATTCAGTTGGTAACTGAATGAAAAAGGGGGAGTGGGCCAATTCACACCTCTATAAATGCACCTATTTCAACTACCTAACTTCTGAAAACCTCTTTGCTCTTTTGAATTGCAGTGAAATGACATCTAAAACATGATGGTTCAGAGTGCAATGTACCACCACATTTGAGTTAATTTGACCCTGAGATAAACATGTATCATGAATTTTATGGATGTTTCCAACTCCTTGCAAAGCACTTTGATAGAAATTATGGTTCTGCTGCCCAGGACTACATGGATGTAGTTGACAGACAGATGGGAATATCTGTGCATATTTAAGAAGGAAATCTGGATGTAGTTCAAATTTCATGTCACAAAAAAGAATGAAAGATTCTTGAAGGCTTAGAGCTACTGTAATATAATAACATTTGAGGTTTTGTGACCCATAAAATGTGAGACTTTCTCTTACCGACTACTGAGAGTAGGCACAGAAAGTGCCTTTAGGGTCATACAAACAAGCCTTCATTTGTAAACGATAGCATGTGAACGATGTGAGTAATTGTTATCCTAAAGTTTCTGTGACAAATACTTGCTATTTAAAAAGGCAAAACCAGAATCCATATAGCAAATTACTTGTGTGTCTACTTTAAGACCATTATAGTTTTTCAGGGGTAATTTGTGAGTCTCAGGAATGTAGTTTGATAGTGGAAAATTACATTCTTAAGTGTTTTGAAATAGACTTTGTTGTGTTCTCTTCTACCAGTGTTAGGTATACTATGGCTGTCTTGAGGTTGTGCTGTACTCTGCTGAACTGCAGCTGCCTAAACTGTCTATCTAGTCAAATCCTTATCTAGCACTACAGAAAGGATTTTATTTTTCTTTATTTTGCAGTTGTGGAGTCATAGTACTATCCAACACTCATGTTTGTAGTCGCTGATAGTAGAAGATTGTGTTTATCTTTTCTAACTACGGGGAGCCCCCATGGCAAGCAGCTGTAGTACCCTGCAGTCCTGTGCAATAAGAGAAACAGTATTCTGGCTGTCAGAAGTGCACTTGTTTCCAGCGCATATAAAGGTGGTAATGTTAACTGTCCTTATCTTACAATTACTGTATTAAAAGTGTTTTCACATAATCTCTCTTGTCTCCATTACTACCTCCAGGACAACCAATGTAATTCAGGATTTCCAAATGTTCGTGAAAGCCTTTCCCTTTGGTGCTCAGAATTTTGTCCTTTTTTCTCAGTGACTCGGGAGAGAGAGGGAGGGTGAAGCACAATGAGGAGATAGTTGTTAGCACAGGATAGCTGTATGTCAGTTCTGTTTCACTTGGT
This sequence comes from Pyrgilauda ruficollis, assembly GCF_017590135.1. NCBI lineage: Eukaryota > Metazoa > Chordata > Aves > Passeriformes > Passeridae > Pyrgilauda > Pyrgilauda ruficollis. Next base: position 10,465,799 of record NW_024523822.1, on the reverse strand, counting down.
TTTACTCTGCTGTTGTTCTGTGTTTCTTTAGTACTGATAGCTTTATCACTTATGAACATTACTCAAGCCTAGTCATTCTTTCCTTTGTACTTCCCACCACCTGGGTAGTTCTGTCCATGGGAAACACAAAGTCATAATATGTGCTTTCTTTAATATGTGCTTTCTTTAACCCCACCTATCTCTGCTGTGCTTCCTGTAAAGCACTGCTATTTGATTATGTTTTGGAACATGATGGGCTGAGATTTCCAGTTTTTACAAAGCAATGAGTTCTGTGGAGCAAGAGTTGTTTTTCTTGTTTGCAGAGTTCCTGACACAATAAAGCTGTAATAATGAGAAAAGCTTATTTGTACTGTTACAGGGAAAATAGCCATGTAGTGGTATGTTACTGTATCATCAGCCAAATAAAGAAGACTCCAAATTTATCACAAATTTATTTTGAAAATTTATTTCTAAGATACTCCATGGTGTTTGAAATGAAACAGGTATACTCATGCTCATATGTGAGTACAGCACCAGCATTATTCTTGCAGGACAAGAATTACAGGATTTATAGCAGATAGCATGGGAGGGAAGGAGGAAAAAAGGAAAAGATCTTTTGAAAGAGAGGGAGAGCATTTGGGTCTTAGTGATATGCACCTATTTGTCTATTGGCTTTAAAATTTTTTTAATACATATAGACGGTTTCTAGACTTCTAAAAAATTATCCATGAAGCTCTCAGGAGTTTCCTATTTGGAATCAATGGCTTGAATCAATGCAGTAGCTGTACTAGAGTTTTCTCAAATAAGAATATAGATATTGAATAAAATACTGGAGACAAAATAATTTTTACTAAATTATAAATTTTGTTGGCTATTTCCCTTATCACGTTTGCTTTGATGAATCAAATCTATTTGAACAAAAGAATCTAAAAATCTCAAGGCTGCCATGCACAGAATTCTTTCATGGGTACTGAGCGTACCCATTCAAGTATGTGCACACATGTTAATATTAGGAGTATGCTTTACCAATTTCAAGATCTGGTTCTTATTTAAAGAAGTTACTAATCTGGGTAAAATCATGTCTTGCAGGCCATCTGTCTTCTATTAACGTCTCGTCTTTTTTTACTTGTTGCGACTCACAGTACATTTTGAGGAATGTGGTATGTTATGACCAGCAAGTTCTAGCAAGTTCATCTCTTATTCTTCCTAAGTCCTGAGGATATTTAATAAGCAGTATTGTTTAGACAACTCTAGAAAGTTAGTGTAGCTAATTAATAGCCTTTCCTATCATAGCAATGGAAATTTCCCTGCTGACATCCTTAGAGCAAGAACTATGTCAATTCAATGTCATTTCAGTAGCAAGAACAGCAGCTCCTACATGGTGTGGTTGTCTTTAAGCTTGGCGACATCTCCACTTCTGTCTGCTGTAACTAGAGCAGATCAAGTAGCTCGTGATAAATAATGAAATTAATTTTGCACAAGGTTGTTTGCATGCGATTACATGCAAAAAAGCATTATTTCACAGATGTTGAAGGGACAGGCAAAAAAGGTGCATTGCCTTAGGAGCTCTTTCCCCCTTTGGCTGTGCTTTTTCACACTGGCTGCACAATGGGTGCAGGGTTACACTATGCAAGGTTACTGCTACACTTTAATTAGTTCACTGAAGCATTAACAAGGGACCAAGACTATGTCTTGTGTTACTGGAAGGTGGCTGGGCAGACAGCATGACATTTGGTTTAAGTTCAGTTTCAATGTGAATAGGTGTGTGGGGTCTAAAAACTCCAGTTACCAGAATATGCATAAACAAGTCTGCACAAGTCTTTGCAAAGTCTGTAATTTCTGTGAACTTTTTTTCATACATTAAAGGAAACAAGTTTTCTTGGGAACTTTACAGTGCTTTTTAATTCTGTCAGTAAGAAAACTAAACACATTAAGAAGTATAAAAAAGTGTCAAATCAAAGTTTTATTTCTAGTAATAAGTAGCAAGAAGGAAAGAACAGTTTTATCTTTCAAATGAGGATATTTTTCTTAGATGCAATAAACATGCAGTGTTTTTATGATTTTTATATTTGATATATGTGCAAAATATGCTGTAAATATACTGTTGCTTCATTGTCCTTCCTGGTAAACTGCTTGCTTTCATGTCACTTTTGTCACTACAGTGAATTCAGCTGGGATGTGTTGCAGTTAATTCTAATTTATTGTTACTGTCATAAAGGTGGAGTTGAAGCTCAGCAGCACTATACCACTGACTCCAGTATTCCCTGGTTTGCTCAGGCCAATATTCCAAAAAGAATATAGCAGATCTGGAAATTATGGTTTGATTTCTCAATCCTTTATTTTTGCTTCAATCAGAACCATGAAATTTTCTCCTTGATCTCTGTCTGGATTGTGCCATCTTAGACCTTCTGCTGAATAAAGACTTGAAATAAATTGATGTTGTAACTTTATTTTGTGAATTCGGTTAGCATTCTGGATTTTGAAACCATTATTCTCTAGATGTATCTTAGGCCTTTTTTTTTTTGGCGCATGACATGTAGGCTCACTAGTAAGTGTGCAGCAGTAGAGCAGTGTTTTCTTTCTTTTCAAAAACCCTCGTGATTCTCCACCACCCTGCAGTACCAAGTACTCCTACACTATTTCAGTCTTTTTTGGAAAAAAAAAGTCTGTTCTAAGTCTGAGTCATACTGTAATCTGGAACCAGAAGCTTGGATGTTTTGTGGATTCCTGGTAGAGATTCATGGAGTAATAGCAGATTATATTTTCATTTCTTCAACCTTATAATACGTTTTTGATGGTTGCAGTTATTGTTTATGAATAATGATTTAATTTCTTCTGTTAGCATTTTTTCAGGATGGCACAGGCCCAGATCATGTGAAGAAAAGAGGATAACCAGCAGTATTGTACTTTAAGAATATATGACTTGATTAATTCCTGCTGTTACCATCTAACTTGTGACAGAGTAGTGAGATCTTCTTTTTGTTTGTATATGATTATGGGGTTTCATTTTAATTTTTTAAAATACAATACACCAGGTCTACATAGATTGCTGTGTGCTAACATTTGTTCCTGTACTTAGAAAGAATTAAGATGAGAAATAATTTAGCATGATGAAAAAACAAAACCAATTTTTTTACTGCAACCGTAATTTAAAGAAACCAGTAGGTAAAAGTACTAAGCATGTGAAGAGTATGAATCAAATTTGCATTGCTCTTCCCTCTACTGTATAAGCACTGTGCAGCCCACACATCAAAATTTTCCCCTAGTCTGGCACTTCTCAAATGTGACGTAGTTTAAATTCTGAAATGGGGGTTTTAGAAAAGGATAGTTACAGCCATTGAACATGTACAAATGGGCTAAGCAGTTCTTTCATAAAATAACTGAGTTTCAATACTTTAAATAGCTGTTTAAAATAGCTAGAAACTTGGGTTTTTTTCTGTTTTTTAAAGTAGTATAGCAGTGGAAGTTTCCAAATAGGAGGGCAAAGTGTTGGATTCAAATTAATGATAGGGTCTAATCAGTTAAGAATAGGCTTCTAAGCCTCGTAATGGACATAGCTCATTTAAGGATGAGTAGGCAGTATAGTCTCTCATGCTTCCCCTGCTAGTTTGGATCTACTCCCTTTTCCTCTGATTTCCTCAATCTTTTTTGTTGAGATTTAGTTGTAATTTAGGTGACTGAATTCACTGTTTGAATTGTTTATTTTGGTTTAGTAGTCTGTTTTTCTTCTACTCTCTGTCTAATGCCAAGTGCTGCGTTAGATTACCACCTGAGAACAACCTTCAGGCAATGGGCAGTCAGGTAACCTCTTTTACACCTGGCAGGGCAGAAGTAGGGTAGGGTGTGACATGAATAGAAGTACTTATGTACTTAAAATCAGGAATCTTGTTGAAGCTGAGCCAGTGTCTCTGCTAGATTTCCAATTTCCACTGCTTGCTGCCAAGTATATTAGGGCTGTCTATAAATAGTTTGTTGAATTTTTGACTGAGAATAAAAAATAATGTCAGGTTCTTTTCTGTCCCTGCCTTTTAAAACAACAACTGAGAAGCTTCAGCTGGTTTTTTTTACACAAAAATCCTTAAGTCAAATTAGTTTAGCTGCTACTTTAAAATTATGTATTTTAATGGTAGCAGACTCAAAATACAAAAAGAGTGGAAAGTGACTGAGAAGCCACACCTACAGCTCAAGAATGTGAATAATTTATATACTTCAGTATCTTCCAAACATTTGCTTGATGTTTGGTGATGCTGCTGTGGGCTCTGTTTTAAGACTCCACCAGCTGGCAGCATCTATGCGAAATTTGTATTATGCTAACATCTCAGATGATGGGAAATTTTATACAATTTCTTATGTGTGTTGCCGTGACATTCACAACTGGTGTAATATTAGTGAATAATGTATGCAGTGCCTAGTGAATCCAGAATGAGAACTTGTGGATTATGTGGTTTATACTGAGTGGTTATGGAGGCTGAGCTTATTCCTGAAATTGAGGTGGAGCCTCCCTGGCAGCACTGAAGCTGTGGGGTGTAGAGGACATGCTTGGGGTGTGTGTTGTTCCACAGCCTGGCAAGAGGGGATTCATGAAGCAAAACAAGTTATGCTGAAGACTTAAGTTTGTGCTATAGGTTTCCAAAGGGTTTTTCTTGGGCTAGGTCTAGCATGGCCCAGAAAACTCAGTACCCATTACAAGCAGGAGCATATCCTCCCAGAGAAATCCATTCAGAAACATGTCCCTTACCTTAAACAAAATACTAATGTAGACAAATCCCAAGTTCGCATCATAAAACTACCAGGAATAAAGGATGTATTATGTTTTGGTAAAGAAGCTAATAGATTTGTAATTTTTAAATGCAAAGCATTCACTGATGTAGCAAACTTAGATTTTTAGAGTATGGATTGTAATAGTCAATTTTTGAAGAAAGAATGCAGACTTTTTTTAGGTGTGGAGATAATTACAATGCTAAGAAACGTAAAAGTAGTAAGACATCTGTCTTTTGAGATTTTTAATTCAGTGTTACAGATTATAAAATATCAACATAGAATGGGCTGTGCTAGTAAAGGACCATCTAATTCACGTGCGCTAGGCAGGGGACTTTCCACTAGACCAGGCTGCTCTAAGCCCCATCCAACATGATCCTGAACACTTCCAGGGATGGGGCATTTTTATGGGGAGAAAACTTCTCTGTTCTTCACCAGCCTCACAGCAAAGAATTTCCTCCTGGTATCCAGACCAAGCCTGCTCTCTTTCAGTGTAGTCATTACCCCTTGTCCTGTCACTACAGGCCCTTTCCAGCTCTCCTATAGGCCCCCTTTAGGCTCTGAAATAACCACAGCTCTCAGCCATTCCTCACAGGAGAGGTGCTCCAGCACTCTGATCACCTTTGTGGCCCTACTTACGGCAATAAAGGTAGGTGTGATGTTCATTCAAGTGCTGATTAACTTTGAAGCTTAGGCTTTTTAGAGCAAATGTGGATTTGGAAGCTTCATGACTGTTTTATTCACCAAGAAATGAATAAAGACCTGTTTTTCAAAAGTGTAATGCAACTACATGTTGTACACAAAGTTCCTCTGAGAGAAGGAGAGGACAGTGTGAGAGAGTGATTAGTAGAAGACCATGTTAGACAGGTTTTGAGTATACAATGCAGACTTTCAGCAGCACCATTCCCATTATTTTATACCCAAGAATAATTGTCAAAGCAGAAAATGGTGGATACTGGTTGTTGTAAATGGTAAAAAAAAATCTAAAACCTACATGAAATTGTTCCATTGCAGAATTGAGTCTTTAAGTTTTTATCTTAGTTTACTAAATAAAGTTAAGTCACAGTTGGTCTGAAATGAAAATAGTGCCACATAAAATAACAGCATTGAGTATCGTAAGCAAATTCTGTGCTTTATTTTCTTTTACAGTGAAATTTTATGTGGTTATTTCTGGATTTTGTATTGTTAAATATTTAAATAAGCCACAATTTCAGTATAGTTTCATCCATTAGTCACTTTTATTCTTAATTAAAAAAATTAGGTATGCTACTGTTTGCATATACAACACTTACTCATTTGGTCTGAACATTGGCTTTCACTCTTTGAAATTTTAAATTTTTAATTAAAAAATTTTTGATATTTTTTGTATCCTCTTTGTAGCAAGCGTTCTTCTGTTACTGGAACTTGCAATAAAGGTTGTCACTGTTCTCTGCTTTCCTTCCATAGAAAATTCTGACTGATGCCTATATGTCAGTGTTTCTGTGTATTGCATGTGTAATTTTATATTAAAATAAAGGGTTGTTTAATCCATCCCTCACATAAAGGATACTTTGCATCTTGCTGTGCATTTGAAATCTGATTTACAAATGATCACCTGAAATTCTGTTGACTCCAGTACTTAGCCCTAAGGAAATAAGGGGAAAAAAAAAGTAAACCTGACTAGTTGATGCCAAACGGTTGATTTAAAAATAAATAATATAAAATTTGTCAATAACTCTTCTGGAGATTCTTCAGCTGCAGTGGAGATTATTGATCATTTAATTCCTAAAAGTCAATATCATCCCGTCTCATGATGCTTTTTAAATTGCCTTCTGTCATGAGTTGCATATTGCCCTTTGTCAAGGAAGTAAGCAGCAGCTGGGTGTAGGACAAAAACTAGTGGTCAAAGTGCAATAGATTATGTAAAAAAGGTCAGTGAAGACAGGAAAATATGAGGTTATTGTGTTTTGTGAATCTTATTCTGAGTAGTTGATACAAATACATATTGGTGCACAAACAAATTTTATTTCATGCATATCTGTAATAGAAGGGATGTAGTGATTGCAAACTAAACTGTGAGAAGGCAGAAAATAGTAAAATGTTGGTATCTGTAAAAGCTGGTACTGGTATTGTAGAAATTTGGAAATGATACTGCTGCTATGCTTTTTTACTGGATATGGAGATATTACAAATAGTTGCCTGACTTCAGTGGACTGTATGTTCTGAGCTGTGCCACAGCTTAGTTTGAAGCATTCCTGGTAGCAATAACTCCCTATTTCACAGACTGTTCTGTGGAGTAATTTTCAAACTATTAGACTGCTCTTACTTTTTTCCCTTTTGCTCCACTGTTTGCTTCACTTTCAGTTCCTTTACTCATGTAATTTGAAGCGCACATGTGGCTCTTCCTGTCTTCTGAGGAAGAGAAAATTTGAATTTCTGTAGTTCGATTTAGCAGTGGTTGGAGAACACATGGTGCAGAGATATAAAAGAAAGTACAGGAGAAACCTTAGAGACTCTGGGTTATAAATGAGGAAAAAACACATCTAGTCCTTTTTGCATGCTCATGTCCCTCAGATTACAGAAAGTAATTTCTTTCATTGGGTACTTTCAGTATGCTGAATAATGATCCTTTTGCAATGCAGGAGAGCTTGGCAGAAGTATGGCCATATACCTATACCTTGGCTGTGGACACAGCTTTAAATTCCTGCAGCTGATGCATTTTATTCTAAATGAACATTAGTTTAACAAATATAAGGAAAGTGTTCAAGAGATGAGGTTGTAAATGATGAGTCAAAAGACTGAGAAGGCTCCTAACTGGTTTTTTTTTGGCTCATTAACTGCAGGTGGCCCACAAATAAGTAATTCAATAAAGTATTTTGCTAATACTAATGCTTTTATCATAGAATGATTTGTGTTGGAAGGAACCTTTATAGATCATCTAGTTTATCTGAAGAAGAGTAGTAGTACTTGTTTTTCTGTTGGTCTCACACATGCCCTGCTCTCAGCTGTGAAATCTTAACCATGGATTAACCACAGGCATGGTAGGCAGGCCGTGGCCTTTGCCACTTTTCTGCAGGCTTGACAGAGGAGCCTGACTGTGGTTCAGCAGGACACACATCCTCTTCAGTGGAAGTTTGTTTCTGCTCATCTGTGCTTAGGTGTTTGCAGGAAGCGGGCCATGGCTAGGACTGTCACAAAATGTGCTATCAAAAAGGGTCATTCCAAGAGGCCTGATATTGCAGAGGCATCATGGATTTTCCAGCTCCCGTATCTGTAGATGAAGAGGGTTATTTTTATTTTTTGTACTCAGTAGTCAAAGCACCATTGCTAAGGGGTTTTTTAGTGAGGTGATATGGAAGACAGCACCAATTTGTTCTTGAAAGCATATAGTACCCTTATTTTGGTTATTTAGAAGCAAAACTTAGTGAAGAATGGTGCAAAGTAACTTCAGGACAAGAGGCAGCTTTGTAAGGTACAGGATGGGAAGGAATTTTGGGAGTAGGATGAAGAAAGGATGTTTGGTCATGAAATACATTGTTTAAAGTAGAGCAAGTTGAACACATATCACGATAAAGGGTGTTTAGAAACACATAATATGCAGGAACTGTTGTTGATCTCTTGCCCTTGATAATTGTGGTTCAAGAAAAATACCCTGTCCAGTCTGCTTATGTAGCATTCATTATGCTTTTAACATGTGCCTTTTAACTCAAGGTAGTTAAAAAGCTCTCTCTTCATAGCTGTTCAGTTACAGCACTTCTTCAATTTATACAGTTCTATTTATAGGGGGTTGTAATTTGACTGTTGAGGATAATGGCACAGGCTTGATCTTGATACAGAAGACTTTAGCTTCAATGGAGATAGGTGTATGTGATTTTTCTTTGTGGACAGTAACTACTTAGTGTAACAGCAGAAATAAAGGTGACTTAAATAACCTTTGCTACTATTATTTTTTTTCTTTTCATTTTTTCACTTCAACAATCAATTTTTCTGTAAAACACCATCTGGATTTAATTCAGTCTCAAGATACATGATTATTTCAAACTGAAGTTAGAGTTTGATTTTACAATCACAGTGGACAAAGTTGCATGTAGCAGATCTTTGTGTGTGCTTTTGCACTGTTTATCATTTCAGCATATTATATTAGTATTACTAATTTTAGTCAATTTGAAATCAAAACTGCTTCATTTAAGAGTTATTATTTGTTGTCTCATTATTTAGGTAAACTTGTTCTTTGTCCTAAGCCTTCAAGGTCATATATATATATATTTAGAGCAGAAGGGTATCTTGTTTAATCTGCTAAGGAGCACTTAATTATAGGAGTGTGGAGGTAACTGGGAGTCTGTTTGGCTATGCTTTTTGTAAATGCATTTGGGTACAGATCAAAGGAGTAGCTCATATCAGGACCGTAGGCTTAGTTTTATGCTCTGAAGTTATATGCACATAATCCTTTGAGTCTGATACTCATCCCATTTTGAGAGAGCTGTGCTGCATAGGCTGTGGGGAAGGATGGATGTAGAGGTGTAACATCCTAAAGTGAAGGCTGCAGCATTGTGGTTAGCCTCCAGAGTGAGGCTCAGCATCACTGCTACTATCTGAATTTCAAATACATAGAACTTGGCAGGTGATTTTTCCAAACATGTCATGTTTTTCAAGTGTGAAAGCATTCTTTTCCTTTGCTCTTTAGTTGAAATGTCTGCCACATTTTCTTTGTTGCCAGCCCACTCCCCTGGCCTGTATTTAATCTCCTACCTGTGATGAAACTCAGAAGTAGTTAGTGAGTCAAATACCTTCCAAGGCTATGGGTGTTATCTTCTGCATAGTTCTGATCACCTCTCCAGATTACATTTAGGAGTCCTGGAACCAGGATATTGAGAACTGATGTTTTGACAGTGGCAGGATTTTCTGGGTGGGGAATGAGATGTTTGGCATAGTTTCATTTGGATTTGTAGGGGAGAAATTCCCCAACTGCTGGAAAACCTGAAGGCAGACCTAGTGTAATCTTGCTTGCTTCTGTGGTCAGTCAACTGTGAGACATGAATCAAAAGGAATTAATTCAAGTGTCTGTGGAACTACTTGTCTGTCTCTGCCTGCTCCTTAGATGAGGTGGCATTGCAGCCCAGAGGATTTCAGTGGAACAGAAGAAAGTGGTGGAGGTCAAAAGGTCTGGCTTTGTGCTGTGAAAGTAAAATAAAATTTTATGGGTACATCTGTAAGAATGGGTGAACAACTTTGAACATAACCATTCCTCCTTTGAACACTTGTGAGATTTTTAAATTTGTTGAAGACAGAAAGGCACCTCAAATGTTGGAGGTTATTCCGTGCTGTACAACATTCTATCAAAAGTCCAGCTCATTTAGTGACAAGTTGGGTGTGTTTTTTTATATTGCAGTCAAGCAGTCTTTAGAGATATTACCCTGAATGGTGGCAACAAACTCATGTGAACCTTAGTAGAAAGCCATTAAAAGCACATTCCGTACTTTTGTTTAATCTATACATTTCCATTAGTTCAAAATTTCATATTCTATTTATGAATTTATTTTGGTTTTTTTAGAAAAAGTATATTAAATGCTTGATTTTATCTTGATCCTTGTCCATTTGAATTTTTTAACTTAAGTGCCATATCTTAAGCTGCAGGGTTAAAGTTGACATAAATTTCTGTTTTGTATTTGTTCTAAGTATTTATAAAAGGATGTGAAGAAGATGGGTATAGTCCTGGTGACAGAAGTGATGGAAGATGTTGGTTTAAAAAAAAACTATCCTGGTTTTTCAAAGGCAGCACAGAAGGCAGGATCTTCTCAGTGTGTAGCTTCCAGTGCTGTCCTGTCAGACTCCTGTAACTGATATGGACAAACCTAGTGCTGAGTTTTGTTACGTGACACCTCAACTGTTTAAGTTTAAAACTTCAGGCTGAAATGGGAATAAATAGCAAATATTTCTTTAGGACATAAAGAAATACAAAAACTTATTGGTGACTTAAGAAATTTTATTTTACATTTTCATATTCTCCTGTGTTAAGTAGACTAGCAGGAATTTAAAAGATAATTTTGTTCACATATCTTAATGGAAGTTACTGATCTGTTACCTGGTATATTGGTCTTCTAGAAGGCTAACTTTAAAAGGAACCATGTGATTATTTGTTGAGATTGTATAAGGATCATTGCCTAAAAGTTGTCAGCACTTAGTAACACTTAAATGGCATCTGAACACACTATTTCAATGACAGTTTTCAACAAAAGAGGAAGTAATAATCTGAGAGATTTCTCATTTTAATGTAATGAAAGTTTAGGGGGAGTTTATTTTAAAAGACCAAAAAGACCTTATTTTGATACTGTAGTACTTGGATCTGAGTTTGGGCTTCATCATCACACGTTAGTGCCACTTCTGACTAATCACTGAAGTTAGTTTGACAATAAGTTTGACATCTCTTTATCTCAAGAGATTGTTAGATTGTAAAGCGTATTTAGATGGAAAATATTCAAGTGTTCTCTCTTTAGGTATTGCCTTAAGTTTTCTTAACCCATTAATTCTGAGTCAACACATACAGGATTTGGATGCAAGTTCCCATTTTAGTATGCTTCTCATTCTTACTGATTTATAGTTTTTGTCAATCTTTGGTATATATATACTTTGTTTTGTTTTCCATCATGTCGGTGTTATGTCAGTCTTTTCATGTTTCATTGTATTTTTATCAGAACTGATTTCATTAGTATTCTGGGGTTTTTGTTTTGCTGGGTCTTTATGTACAGGCAGCTTGTCAGGAATTCAGATTCTGGGAGCATCAATGGAATGCTCAGATACTGACTGTCTTCAATGTAATAACTTCTGGGTTTTTCACATTTCTCAGTGTTTTTGAATTCCTTCTTTTTTGTCATGATGTTCATTTTCAGTGTTCAATAACAGCTACAGATATAACTGTATGTGCTAATGCCCCTTTTTACAAGTAAAAAGGTGAATAATCCCTGGTGTACTTGAAAGATGAAATGTCAGTAAGTTATTTTTAGGTTAGACAAGAGGTCCTGAAATGTGTTAATGTTTTCTTTATGCTGATGGAAATAATGGTAAAGAAAACAATCAGAAATATGCTTCTTTGGAATTAGTTCCAAGTAAAATAATTTTCCAGCAAAGATGTTTATTTTGTAAATTGAGAGCTAAGTGTTACTGTACACACAAAATTAGAGTGGCAACATCCTTTGGCATGTTAGTGATACGCAAAATGGAGAAATTATTTGGAGAACAGTTTTTAAAACATAGATGTATATTTTGATGTATATTTTACTTTGAAAATTGTTTAATTGAAAAATAGTTGCTCACTAACACAGTATTTGAAATAGCATTTGTTTTACAAATACTTCAGTATTTTGTACATTGAGGAGAATTGTTGCAGTGTGGAATTTTTTTAACAACTGAGACAAAGCAACTTGGTATGTAAATATATGCAGTGAAATTAGTACTTTGAAAATGGAGTGGGAAGCATGCCACTTTGAAGAGCCAAGGAATTTAGTTTTAAAAAATAAAAAAATTAAATGTACTATTTTTCTACATATTCTGATCATCAGGTTTCTTACTGTATTGTGTCTCTAAGAAGCTAAAAATCACAGCTCTCTGTATTTGGTATCAACCCTGGGAGCAATTTCTTAAACATCTTACATATAATCACTGTACCAGAGGGGCACTGAGGTATACCATGTTCTGGGTCAACTCGTAACAGTCTTTAAATTGGTATAAAAGGAATTAGTGTTTTCTTCATACATTTAAGGTTCTTGTTCCCAGACATAGTACACTGACCTTGCAGTGCTGGTAGAACAACTGATATCACATGCATGAAAATCTGTGTGACATGGCAAATCTTAAATACTACAAAACTTTGAAGGATTAAGAGTTGTGGGGTTTTTTGCTTAGTGAAGTACTTTACATTTTAGATTTACTGCCTGTGTTCAAAGGAGCTTATGTATCAAAGTAACTCTTTCCTCCTGAAATTTCTCAAATATTTTACTAAAAATTTGTTGTAAAGGTTAAAAGAAAATGATGAATAAAGGAGGGGAGAAATGCACACAAGTACAATTTGATGTGTCGCATCATGTACCAGGACTACCACCTGCCAGCAAATATGTTGGCTTTACCAGACTTCTTTTACTTCAGAGAGTACAAAGTAGTGTGGTGTTTGGAGGGATAATTTTTTTGGTCTCTTACTCTTGATGAGCACATGGGTCTTGTTCATCTTTGCAAGTCGACGTCGTTTTAATGAGCACTGGGGGGAGTTACTCTGGAAGGTAGCTGGGTCCCTGCTGTATCTGAACTGTCTTTCTGGATAAAGGGTATAGGCTGCAATTTTTCTGAAATAGATGGGTATAGTCTCCTGGATGTCTTTATTTGCACAGCATTTACTTACAAATATTGCTCCAGAAGGAGATGGGGAAAGAGACCTTTCTTGAAAATTAAATAGCACTTGATGGAAAATACAAAGTCTACCATCTGACATGCATAAGGTTTCTCAAAACTGACAGTATAAGTCTCTGCTTGTTTCTTAACTTTCTAGTACATCTAATTGTTCCTGGTAAACTAAAACTGCTTGGGTGGGGGTATTTTTTATTGTATGGTAACTTTCTCTTTAGTTTTTCTCTTTAATTTATGATAAAACTTATGTAGGACCTTTCATGTTTAATATTAATTAAAAGAACTTCAGGTTTGTTCATTCTGTTCTGTAAAAAGGTATCTGAAGAATTTTTACAAATTTTATCTTGGAAATTAGCTTATTCATTATGTTTAATTTTAGGAAATGGTGCTCTTGCAGAACATTCTGAAAATGTGCATATTTCAGGAGTGTCAACGGGTAAGTCATTTTTTGTAATGTTTAAATTTCATGCATGACTTAAATAGTAAATATTGAAAGCCACCTGGTATCTTATGAAGAGATATTTGGCTATAAAAATTATTACTGCCTTTTGCAGCATGTAATAAGGAATGAAGCAACTGGAACATGGAAAAATTCTCATAAGATAAAACTGATACCTGCATGCTCATGAACAGATTATGCCTTTCTAAGTGGACTGCTTAATTATTTTTCCGTACAAACATTGAACTAAGAGAAAAGTTGGTTTAAGTTGAATTGATATTTTCTTTCCACAGTGAAGTTTTTGTGAAATGAAATTTACTGAAATGTAATTTTGGACACTGCTACTATCAAATAACATAAATCCAAGGGTTATGCATTTCACCTGATTAGATTTAACTGAAACAACTGTACACTTGACTGCACAGTTTCCTTAATACAAGAAAAAAAATTTAGAACTCATGAAACTGAGAAACTGATGAGATGCTGGGAGAATGTGGGGTATAAAAGCAGCACACACTGCTCAAAGGTTTTTATGTTCCCTTCCAATAAGTCAGTTTTAGGCCTCCTCTGGGCAGCAGCCGCAGTCGGGTCTGTTGTGTGTTAGTGGTGGGACTGTGTGGCCATTGAGGCGTTGGTGTGCAGTCTTTGTTCTTCAGATGCTGTGCTGGGTCAGCAGCTGCTGGGCATGGTTTATGATACAGATACCCACAGTATGTGCAAACAGGGAGATAAAGGCTCCTCAGCAGGTAGCAGAATACAAGCCTGATTCTTTACCTAGGAAATCTGCCTCTAATCCCTAGAATTCAAACTGATTTTCACACCTCCTTCTCCTAAAATAGGAGTCAAAATGCAAAGTTGTCCTTTTTGAGAGCAGCTTGTACATCTCACTGTAGTTATCCTTGCAGTATTGCTTTAAACATTATGTTGCTACTTATGCTTGTATGGTTTAGTTTTTGGATAAATTTATGGTCAGTGGGTGGTCTCTGTCACACCTACTGCTTTCTATTTCCCTTTTACTGTTTGCCACTCAAGGACTGTTAAAAGTCTGTTTATAGAAGATCTTCCTTACCCATTCTTGTGGTGCATCATGAAGAATGCGGTTGCTTTTTAATAGTACTGGTGCACCAAGTATCATATGTACTACATTTATGGCACACTGTAAATAATAAATGTCTACATAGCTACTTGCCCCTCTTGGAACAATTATTGCTGGAATTGGAATGGATGAGAGACACTAAGTCAACCTAACATCTCCTATGCAGCTTTCAGAGTATGTTTTAACAACCCCTCACACCTTTGTTGACTGCAAGTCACGATACAGGCAGAAAAGCATCTGCTGAGCAGGGGGTGAATGGAATTTTTGACTCTGCTTCCAGTACTTTGGCCAGCATGTTTGAATAGGCAGTGCCAAGAAGAGCAGAACACCACGTACTTTGTACGCAAGATAACAGCAGCTGGTAGATAGAACTTTAACTACTGAGAAGAAACATCCATTTAGAAATAAATAATAATAACAACAACAAAGGAAAAAAAAAAGAAAAAAAAAAGCCAAACCAAAACAAAAAAAGTATCTCTGATGTTCTTGTGTTTTTAAATAGCTTTCAAGATGGGAAAAAATTAATTAAATACTGTACTCCTAAGTTTGTTTCTTAATACAAAGTACAAGTTCTTCATTGGGGAATTTCGAGGTAAAGGGGAAGGGGTGATCTGTTATGGGCAACCTAAAGAAAGCGTGTAGACTGACCCAGTAGCATTTTCCTTACTGCTCTTTGTATGTACATCTTAAATTTAAGTGCATAGCCCAAGTATAAAAGATGGTGATTTATGAATTTTTTTTTTAGTTCCTTTTAAATAAATTGGGTCTCCCAAATATATTTTCTAACTTGCAGGTTATATGTTTCATCAAGCATACTTGGACAACTTTATATTTAGCAGAACAATTTTAAGTAGAGTTTCTGTAAAATAGAACAAAAGACATCTGGCTTTTAATCTTTCTAAATCCAACTTTCAATTGGTGTTGAAACCGAGCAAGCGATTGTCTTGGACAGTTGTACAGAGACGGGATGTAAAATGAAATTTTTGTCTTGATGGTAGATTTCCTGTCATGCTGCTGCTGTAAGACTACGTGACCTACCTTACTAAATTACGTTTTAATCGCACAGACCTCTGTGACCTTTGGTATTTATGCTTCTGCTGTATACTATATTGCCAAGTTACAGGTACCCCTCTAATACATGAGCATGCTTTTTCTGCCAGCAGCAATTAGTGGAATGTTGTCTCTTTGCATATAATCTATCACTACACAAGAAGTATGCCTTTAAAATCTGAAGAGTTCAGAAATATTTTCTGGTGTGTCTTTGAGGTATGTTGAGCCATAATTGTCACAATTGCAAAACCAATTCCCCATGTCCCCAACCCCTCACTCTGCATTTTAAAGAACTGCAGCAAAGGGCATTTTAAATTAAAGCCTCTTGGCTTGACCTGGAGGCAAAGATTCCCATGCCTTCTTCCCCTGTAGTTCTCCACATAAGACTTTCAGTGGCTCCTGAGAGTTACAATGCAATAATTATCCTCCCTGTTCACGGTTTAGACTTTATCACAACATTATTCTCTTTTTACTCTAAGCTGTTTTAAACACCTTCAGATCATTTATCCAGCTGCATTCATGTCCTTACCATGTCCAATATAATGCATACCTTATCATCCTGTGGTTCACACTGAAAGCTAATTCTTTTATCTTTTCAACTAATCTCCTGGCATTACTGTGAAGATAAATCCCTAATCTCCCTCTCCCTGCTTTTCTGAAGTGACTTTTTTCCTTGACATGTTGTTCACTCTTACTACAGGTACTATACTTCTCAAGATCTTGCTACAGAATTTTTGCATAAGTTTCTTAATTATTTTCTAATTACAACTTTCTAGTTGAATTTGGTACAGTAAACTTTTAATTAACTCTCTTGTTTACCAGTCAACATCCTGTAGTTTATTATAATGCTCTGTAGTCTGGGATGGTGAAGAAATTTCAGGAAGAAGGAAATAAGAAAAATTGTGTCTGTTTTTAAAAAGTCTACAGGAAAATCCATATACATCAGAAAATTATGTGCAAGCTCTTTTGACCATTATTTTACACTGTAATATGTGAAACATCCTCAGTCCTAATTGCAGTATTGCAATTTACTGAACAGTTATATCACAGTAAAAAACAGAATTGGAAATAGATTTTTAATAGAATAAAGGTTATCAAAGGGAAGAGTTTGAAACAGGTAGGAGATGGATGAGCAGAATTTTGCCAGAGAATATTAGGGCATTGAAGGGAATGTAAGCAGACACAGCATTCATGTAGAAATGGTTGTGCAAGAGAAATTTGATCCCCACTCCAAATATTACAGCCACCAGCATGAGATTTGAAAACATCTTGGGCATGCATCACTGGGTGTCTTCGCTTCTCTACAATGCAGCCTTCTCAATTTCATTTGTGCTTCTGCCTTGATCGCAGATTCATTTCCTTTTATCCTGACTCGTCTAATTTTCATTCTGCTGTTCTCTTTTGTATTTTTAATACTTTAAATAAATTATTCTAAACCTAATCAGTTTTCCTGTAGTTTTATGTTGTTTCAGACACAACTGACCTGTATGACAAATGCTTGTAGGGCTGCTAGCAATTGAGATTAAAAGTCCAAATTTTCCTCAGCTTAAAGTAAGGATGTTCGCCTCTATTGATGCATTTCTGTTTTACATGCTGCCAGTTGGATTTTTTTTTAATCCCATATCCTTCATGATGTTGCTTACATTCTGCATGTTTACAATATGTGAATTATAGTCTATTATAGTGTAGGAGAAACATCCTTGTTAGGCTGAGGGTCAGGAACTGATTTTAAAGGCTTGCTATTGTCTTTACAAAGTATGTTCCCTTTAAAGCTGTTCTATTTCAAAAGGTTATCCTTGATCTTAAAAATTTATCTGAGAAATTATTCTCTCTAAAAAAGACTGCACTTCTGAAGTGTAGCTTCTGCACTGTTATCTTGACCTTTATACACTTTTTAAGCAAACAGATTTCTGTTGTCTCCTGAGTAATAAGAGATTTTTAGTGCATGAATGTATGTCAAGTATGCAAATGTGTTTAGCTTGCGTAGCCAACTTGAAGTTAAGAAAGCTGTAATTTGCTTTTCAAGTCCATTCCCTTTTTTCTGAACCCCCACTTTGTCACATGAATACTTTCTTCAGTGTTTTCTCCTCTACAGCATTTGTACAGTTTTGTTCACCCTGTATTACTGTGCCTGTGGTGATTCTTGCTTCCTCGTGCCCTCCATAGTCTGCTTCTCTCTCCCCATTTTGGATGCTGTTGCAAATGATCATCTTTTGCTCTCAGCTCTGTAGTGTGAGCTTTACTGGAAACAGAGAAAAAGACATCTTAATAAAAGCATGTAGAAATTACAGGGATAACGTTGGTTCTGCAAAGGTTAAAAAAATCCTGAGTTTGTGTAAAACTGGAAGCTTTCATGTGCTCTGAAAGTATTACCTGGGTTATACAGGTTTTTTTGTGGAATTTCTTCCATTCCACTTGTGTACAAATGTGTTACTGTTTGTACTGCTGTAGGGTTTAGCATTTTAATGTTTTTGGAGGTGAACTCTGTAAAACTGAATGAGCCCATGTTGAATGGATTTTTTTAAATGTATTTTAGTGCAAAGTTTCCTTTGTCAGGTAAACTTAATAGCTTCTTTAGAGGTTCTCAGTTACAAAATTTTTTCTGTCAGTTTGGAAATATCTGATAGCAGGTGTATGTTGTAGTGTAAATTTTACCTCTAGGCAACTTTTTTGAAGTTGGGGACTATTTCAGTAGTAACCAAGTAGTATGTGGAATTGTTGCCAGCATTTGCAAGCTTGGTACAAAATGTATTGTACATTATACTTTTTTGCATGTTTCTGTTCTGTATGTTTTTTTGTTTTAGTTAAAAATGCTATTTTACTTTTACAACTGAATAACCCGCTTTTCTTTCAAGTCCTTACATTTATTGCTTGAACAAATGTTAAGTATCAAAAGATCACTTACACAGGAGCTGTGTTCCAAATTATCATGGTGTTAGAGCACCACCTATAGGGTTTGCTCAAAAATTAAAAAGAAAGTGAATGATTGCATATTCAAATGAAATAATATATTTCTGTATTTTGTGACTTTCATCCTGAGATTTTAGGGCAGCTCCTGTGTCCTACAGTTAAGGTATGTTAATACTTAACTGTGAAGCATGACTAAAGCTCTAAGAACATGTGAAAAACAATTTAAAGCATTGTTCTCTTACAGATATACAGGAAAATAGAAAATTTCCTGAGTTTTATTTTTGCTGTGGTATTTAAGTTAATATAGAAAATTCAGACATAAGCCAGCATTTTTGTCTTTTAGTCCTTCTAAAATATATTTTAAAGTGTATTTGTTATTCCATATAGAAATACTTTGAGGTAATAATAATTTAAGATTATAACTTTTTATAATTTCAGGTCCCCATAGTATTGCAAAATTATTTTTAAAACTTGGTTTTGTATACAAATAGAAAAAAGTAACCTGTCCACAAATTACATTACTGCAACTTTTCCACTGTTATAAATGCAGTTCATTCTTCATCATGTTTGTTTATTCATCAGTTCTGATTGGCTATTTTAATCAAATAGGAATTCTAAAAGGTTTTGGTGATCAGACAATAATGGAAGTGCTTCCTTATTTGTAATAGTTCTTGTGTTCAGGCTACTGTGTGTAACTTACTGGGCTACCAGTAACTTTGACAGCTTGGCAGATTTTGGACTATCAGTGATAAAATTGAAAAATAAAAACACAGAGGGCAGTTATTTTTAATGTGTTTTCTCACCTCTGAGACTTCGTCGTAATTTGAAGCTCTGCAGTGAGAGTATTCTAGCCTTTCTGTTCATGTGAAGGTCGTGTATATGCTGTATGACACGTGTTGGATATGAGGCTGCTAAGAGAGGGGCAAAACAGGAAAAAAATCCACAAAGTGTAAGTACATATGAAATAAGAAGAATTAAATACAATCAGAAGAATTAAGAACATTCCAGCTGTGGAAGGAACAGCAGCTGAGTTAAGGCCAGTGCAGAAAGCTACACCTATAATAGAGTACAAATGACTGAGTTACTTCAGTTGCATATAATTAGACCTATAAATGTAGACTTTATAGTCCATTATCAGACATGTAGTTATGCAGGTCTCTCTGCTGCAGTAAGTGCTCTTTTCCTTTCAAGCATTTGGAATCATGTGTATGGAGATCATTTCCATGCCAAGAACTGGAAGGGAGAAGGTATTTAATTGATGGTCAAACACTGGGTCTGCCTAAGACAGAAAATTTCAGCTGCTTGATTATTTGTTCCATTGCAAACTCCTTTAGAAGTTGGGAGGTTTTTAACTGGTATGTCATCTAACTCACTCTGTTCTCCCTGATTAGCTGATGATTGGTTGGGTGGGGTTTTTTGTCCTACTGGCTTTTTAAAAAAATGGAATTAATCAAGTTGTTTTCAATATATATGTCTTTCTTAGCTTGTGGAGATATTCCAGAACAAATTCGATCACCAAGCGGGACGATCACCAGTCCAGGGTGGCCCTCTGAGTATCCTGCCCGAATTAACTGTAGCTGGTACATCCATGCCAACCCAGGGGAGATCATTACTATAAGGTAACAGTGCTCCTGTAATATCCATGTGAATGGAGGAAATACGAACCAGACATTTTTAGCTGCCAGTTGTACACATACCAGTTTTCTCTTCCTTCCCATAAGTGCAGGAAGACAGTTCTGTCTGGTTTTTGCCTTACCTTTTATCTGATTTGCTTGCACACAGTCATGTAGCATTTGTTTTTAGCTGGACAATTAGTGACTAGAAAAAATTTCAGTGTGCTCATTTATTTAAATTTTTTCAGTGTGTCTGAAACACAGGAATCTTTAATTAAAAAGTATGTAAGTAAATGTGACTAAATGCTGTAATGCTTCATTGCTGTGGGGTCTCTTTGTGTGCTTAAAAATGTCAGGAACAAATAGCAAGTCAATAGATAGCAGCTTAGGAAAGGCTGAGTTTTAATACAGGGAGCTCCTCACAGTTTCACATATCTTGTAACTTTTCTAAAGTAGTAATGTAAAAAACTTGTTGATTCAAGTTCTCATCAGTTCATTTCTGACTACTGATTTCTTTTAGCATCAACATGCAAATTAGTACTGCTTCATAGACTTGATTATAAAACTGCATTACCTGCAGATTTTTTTTCAGTTTCCAGTTCAGACTTGCTGACCTGAGAAACTGCTCTTCAGTATGAAGTATTTGCTTTGACATCAGTTACTTGTTTAAATTCTGCCTCTTAATTTAAACAGTCTTTCTACTAAATATTTGACTGGCATAAATGCAATGTAAAGTAGGTAAAACTGTTCAGCTACTAGAATGCTTTCTAAACTTTTCATACTGTTTATTTTTAATAAAACTCCTTTTTTCTTTCATGTTGTTTTCTTCTACTCATACATACCACATTTCAGTTCTGGTAGTGCTCTGTTGTCTGTACAGACTGTTTTGCACAGTCTCCCCCTCACGTGTTGTTACCATGGCAGCTTGTCTTGACCGAGTGCAGCCACACCATGGCAGTCCATGACATAATGCTGGGGTAGCTGAGTAGTGCAACTGGGAGAAAGTCTTATCTGAAAACATAATTTTGAACAATTAGCTGTAATTATAATACCAAATCATGTTACTGTCATAAGTGTAGCATTAGCTAAAATTCTGGTAAAATTTGAGTTAAAATCACTTAGTAGTGTATGAAAGTCATTAAGTGAGACACATAAGGACAATTTCGTTACCAGAATTTTAGATTAAGAAAGTGTGTGGTTTTTGTAGCAAAATTGCATTTCTTTAATTGGTGGATGCAATATTTTGTTTGACAGAATAGATCCCTGCTGTCCTCGTAATATAAAAGTATCAGCACAAGGTTAAACCCTGTTTCTGCAAGGGTAAAGAGAAGTTACTCTTTTTATTTCAGAAGTAGTATTATTTCAAAAAGAACTTCAAGCTAATTTTCATGCATAGTAATTCAGCATCTTGTTTGTGTAATATTCAGTTCAGTAGCAATTTTGACCTTTTCTCTTTTTCAGCTTTCAAGATTTTGATGTTCAGGGATCCCGACGATGCAGCTCAGATTGGTTAACAATTGGAAGCTACAAGAACATTGAAGGCTATAGAGCATGTGGCTCTTCCATTCCCTCACCATACATCTCTTCACAGGATCATGTTTGGATAAGGTTTCATTCAGATGATAGCATCTCCAGAAAAGGCTTCAGATTAGCCTACTTTGCTGGTATGTTTCAAATGATACTTAGTATAATTTTATGGTTTCACTTTTTGTTTCCTGTTTCAAGAATTACTTCCTTCTAACAAGGTGCAGTACTGACTAAAGGTCTTTCCTGTAGTCACCTCAAGGTCTATTGAAATCAGAGAACATACAGATTAGATAATCCCATGCACAATCTGAATATTCGAAGTGGGGGTAACAATAAGCAGATGGAATTATATTTGGGAAGAAAAGGTTAGCCAGTAGTAGTAAGCACCTGGAAGTTCTTTAAATATAGTAAGATTTGAAATGTTTTCATCAGACTAAAATGAATTTGTTGAAGTAGTTGGGTAAACTTCTGAATATTATAAATACAGTTAGAGAGGAAATAAATTGCAGGGATTTTTTTTGTTTGTTTGTTTGGTTTTTGGGGTTTTTTTTTACATTTCTCACAGAATTTGCATAATTTTTCCCATCTCCCGAAGGTGTACTATCTTTTAAAAAAACAAATCTAAAAAAATGCCCCCGCATTAATAGATTATTCCAGCCAAGTGCAGACATGGTTCTGTACATGCAAAATTTTTCTTGTGTAATTACAGGATGTGATAAGAACTAGTTATCAGTAGTGATAGTTTGAGACTGTTTTATGAGCCATTCTTGTTCTATTAGAGGTTGCCAAGAGAGAGGAGGGAGCCAGTTGTGGGTCAAGACTAGTTCTGAACCCTTCCTGGCTTTAAGAGACATTACAGTTTTGTGTAATAGCATGATCATGGTGTTCTTCTACATCATGATTATCCCAAATACTGGATTAGATTTTTCTTGGTTTTCACAATGATTTCATGTTACCTTGCTCCCCCCGACTGTGCCTGTATCCACTCACTGGCCTGCTCCAGATTTCTGTGCACGCTGACTTTTGACTCCTCCATAAAACAATTCATACTTGTAAACATATCCAGTGCTACCCAGCTTCTAAACTGTTCTAACAAGATTCAGTAAATCTACCCCTGATCTCCTCTAGGCTAAGCTCCTGGTTTTTACTCTGCACTCTTCTTAACTTGTAGCTTCCTCCACTATGTCAGTCTCTCACAAACAGGTTTCCAAGCAGGTTTATCCCTCTCTGTCACCTGTTCTAAAGTCTACAAAAAAGCTCCTGCTGTGGTTCAGCTCCTTGCACCTTAGCAGGTCTTGGGGAAGTAATGCAGCCTTGCATTTGATACTGGCCCAGCTTTCAGGGGAGTGTTCTACCTGAGTTTTGTGCACTGTCTCACCAAAAACATGTCAGGGAGCAGGGAAGAAGCCATTGGCTAGTCAGTCATCCTGTGCTGCCAGTTCTGCCAACAGCCCAGGTGAACACTGCTACCTGTGTCAGGCATCAGCTTCTGCCCTTTTCACCTCCCTCTTGAAGTAGATGCAGAGAAAAGGCAGCATTCCTTCCTGAGGTGTTTTGAGAAGGAAAGACACCTTGGATAAAAGTGTGGAATGGGTAGGGTAGGTAAGCCATGGGCTTTGTAGAATTTTTCCTCTTCCTCTTTCCAAATCCTTTCCTCTCTTTTTCTCTGATCTTAAGAGAATTTCATTATGTAATCCTTCTTGGAAGAAGCTCTAACGTTTTCAGTAACAAGCATTTTTTTCTGTTAATTGATTTCTTCTATTTTGTGTTGTAGATTAGAGTGCTTAAGACTTTATGTTTATAAATGTCTTTAAAAAAAATTTTTTTTAGGAGATTTGTTCATTTTTTTAACAAACAAGCCTTACTGAAACTTTGGCTTGAGTTTGCACCCTGTGTTTGATACAATAGTTAGGAAGCATTTCACAATTGAAGTGTAAGTGTAGTGTTTCAGTGATCAGAGCGGTCTTTTGATGTTTTAAACTAACCTGTATATAGGTGAAGAATTGACAGTTGCTTTAAATCTGCTAATCATCTGGTCATTTCTGCTTTTGAGTGTCAAAAAGGCTTCTAAAATGCTAATGCATATGCTATGCATTCAACTGTGCCATTATGTTTGGTTTCTTCTCATCAGCATCATGCAGTAGCGCTCAGAGTAACACCTCAATAGATTAGTTAATTCAGTGGTTTTAAGGCTACTCTCAAAGTTGGCAAGTCATCGTAGAAAAAGGTGAAAAACCAGTAATACATTAGTTACTTGAATGCAATTTAGGCCTGTCTGTGCTGGAATGATAGAAACACTGCAGATTCCAAGCACAAAAGTGACCATTAGGGAGCCCCACGTTTAAAATCTGATGTGTAAGATAGGTCTTTTAAATTGTTTGAATTAATTCTTGTTTAAAGAAAATAATAGGCAAATATTCATATTTAACTCAAAACAAACCAGTAATAGGAAAGAAAAAAGCTTTACAGGTAGGAAGGGTGCTGGAATAGAAAATAAATTTTGGGCCACTTTTATTTATCTTTCTTCCCCTTGTCTTCCTCCAACTACTTATTTATCAACCTTTTAAATTACGGGAGTTGAAATGGGACAGAGTTCCTGATGGTGATGTAGAGTGGAAAATAAAATTACTAAAAGCACAGAGGTCAATGGCCACTGTGAATGCAGGGAAGAATTGTGTTAGTCCTTTGGCTACAACTGTATATGGGTGGTGCTAATGACTTTGTGCTATCCTGAAGTCTTTTGTGGTACAGCTCCCAAAGGTAGTCTTATTTAGTACATCTCTTATCATTTTAAGACTAATTTTTGATTCATAGGTAGATTTTCTTAATGTAAGGATTACAGGATTGGTGATGAAAAATGCTAAATCAGGATCAAATATCCCCAGTCTTTTTTGGGATGTTTAAAAGCTTGTTGAAGGAATAGCTAGGGTTGAAATTGTATCCTGTTTTGTTACTGCAATATTCCCATCCCAATATTTATAACTCCATGTTACAGCTTTCTTCTCAACTTCCTCCAGGTTCTGCAATGGACTGAGGTAGATTATAATCAGTACGTGAACAGGTTCAATGATGCATATTCTCCTACCTCTTATTCTTCTACCTCCTACCTGCTATTCTTTTGCCTCCACCTATGGAACTTATTCATTCAATTTAGGTAGGACTAGTCTAGCAGTTCAGTTTACGGGTTTTAAATTCAAGGCCAAGGTTCCAACTTTGTCATACTAATATTGTCAACCATATGTATGTCTGAGTGTACTATAAATACTTACATATCTGTAACAGAACAAGAAGATGGTATCATTTATATTGCATCTGTTTGGATTTTTTTCTGTGAAATGAACATAGTCAGAAAATTAGTCACTGACAGCACATACATTTTGCTCTCCTTTCATTTTTCAGTCTCTGAAAGCAGATTTGTAGACTTAAACATTCTTCAGCAGTACATATAACATTTATCACTCTTGATTTAATTTTTTTCTGCATTCACTTTTTAAAAGCCTTAGCATTTATGAAGTTTAAAAATTGTGTTGTACTTTTCCAAAGAAAAATTATTTTAAGTTATTTATTTTCAGTGCTTTCTAAGAGATATTAAAGTAGAAAAAAAGGAGAACAAAATTATGATATTACTTGACCTATCACAGCAGATTAGCTCCAGCAAGAAAAATTCAAGCTAGCTGTGAAAACTTCTATCATTTTGTATAGTGCAGCTCTGGAACTTTAAAAATAGTTGATTGGAGAAGGCCCTGAAAAGCCTAATCGAACACCAGTTGGCTCTGTTTTGAGCAGATGATTTTATTAGATGGCCTCCATTCCAATCTGAATTGTTCTCTTGTAAAAAAAGATAAAACATTCTTCTCCTGGGAGCATTAGGATTTCAATGAATTCATCATGCTATCTTTCCTGTTTCCTTATTAAACTTCAAGTATAGTGTTCCTTAGAATGAATGTATATTTGTCTAGTTTATTTTCTGAATTACTGTTGTGTAGGACCATCTGCATTGCAGCCTTGTTTTTAATACTTTGACCATGACAGTTTGTTTTATAGCAAATTTTACAGTCTGTACTGTGGTTTGTAGAAATAACAGTGATTGAAAATTATATAGCAGTGTTTGACTCAGCTGAATTGTTGAAGAACTGAAATAACTTGGATCCAAGGTATGCTTCTGTGTTCAGCATGGCTGGAACTTCAATAAGTAAAGGCAAGCATGTGTTTCTGCATTTGCTGCACTCTCATCTTAGTTTCTGCAGGAGAGACAGGAGCAAACAGTGTGAAAAGGAGAGGACAGAGGTTTCTTTTTGTGGTTGGTGGTAATATGTAATCTTAAGCTTTCAGCTTCTCTCTTGCCTTAGATCCTTTGGTACAAAGTAGGAACCTCCAAAAGAGAAGAGAGTCTGACTGCTTTTCGGAGAAAGAATTTGAGGAGATAACCAGTACTGTAGCACAAAATGTTTCTGTATTTTGAGTGATAGATGAGAGAGTGTTTTTCTAACTTATTTTTAGCATATTTGAAGTCAGATTTCTCAATAGCTATAAATAAGCATTGTTTTCTTGCTTGGGTTAAAGTTATTTGACTGAAATCAGCTAAGGATAAGATTCATGCTGCTGTGTTGATGGAGTTTTGACTTGAAAAACCTGTTTTGTCTTGAAATTTGCTGAAAGTTGCCATGGTTTAAAGACACTTCATTTGCTTTGCCCTTCTGAAGTACCTGGTGCAGCAAATAAAAACAACACAAACTATGAAGTGCTAAACTCTAAGAAAACTTTTTTTTTGAACTTTCAGGGAAATCTGATGAACCAAGTTGTGATTGTGACCAGTTTCATTGTGCTAATGGGAAGTGTATTCCAGAAAGTTGGAAATGTAACAATATGGATGAATGTGGAGACAACTCGGACGAAGAAATCTGTGCCAAAGCTAATCCTCCAACAGCATCTTCCTTTCAGCCTTGTGCAGCCGATCAGTTCCAGTGTCTGTCCCGCTTCACCAAGCTTTACACTTGCCTTCCAGAATCTTTAAAATGTGATGGTAACATTGATTGTCTTGACCTGGGAGATGAAATAGACTGTGATGTGCCAACATGTGGACAGTGGTTAAAATACTTCTATGGTACTTTCAGTTCTCCCAACTATCCTGACTTCTACCCACCTGGCAGCAACTGCACCTGGCTGATAGACACTGGTGACCATCGCAAAGTAATCTTGCGATTCACCGATTTTAAACTTGATGGTACAGGTTATGGAGACTATGTGAAAATATATGATGGATTAGAGGAGAATCCACGGAGGCTGTTGCGTGTACTGACAGCATTTGACTCTCATGCTCCGCTCACAGTTGTTTCATCCTCAGGACAGATAAGAGTGCATTTTTGTGCTGATAAAGTAAATGCCGCAAGAGGGTTCAATGCAACGTATCAAGTTGATGGCTTCTGTTTGCCCTGGGAAATCCCCTGCGGTGGAAATTGGGGGTGCTACACAGAGCAGCAACGCTGCGATGGCTACTGGCACTGTCCAAATGGAAGGGATGAAACCAACTGCACCATGTGCCAAAGAGATGAGTTTCCCTGCTCTCGAAATGGTGTTTGCTACCCTCGTTCAGATCGCTGCAACTACCAGAATCATTGCCCTAATGGTTCAGATGAAAAGAATTGTTTCTTCTGTCAGCCAGGCAATTTTCACTGTAAAAATAACCGTTGTGTGTTTGAGAGCTGGGTTTGTGATTCTCAAGATGACTGTGGCGATGGCAGTGACGAAGAGAATTGCCCAGTCATTGTGCCCACTAGAGTGATAACTGCAGCTGTCATTGGGAGTCTTATTTGTGGATTGCTGCTTGTCATTGCACTGGGATGTACTTGTAAATTGTACTCACTCAGGATGTTTGAGCGAAGGTAAGTAGAACTCAACTTCATGAAAATGTTTTGGTCCTTTCTGTTCTTTGTACTTGAAGTAGTTTTATTCCCATACGGTTATTGTTGCACATGATTTGTAGAGACATTGCTCCTTTTTCTTTGATAGTAAAAAGAGGTTAGTTAATCATAGACTTTATCAGGTTGGAAGGGACCATAAGGAATATCAAGTCCAACTCCCTACTTCTTGCAGGACATTTGAAGCTAAACCTTGCTAAGACCTATGGCTGATCATTGTCCCTATGCTCCTTGAACTCTGAAGGCTGGGTGCTGTGACCCAGTTTCCTGGGAAGCCTGTTCCAGGGACTGACTACTCTTCCAGTGAGGAAAAAGGGATAGAAGTGTTCTGATCACTTCACTATAGAGGGTTAAAGCTTTCAGATGGTGTTACCAAAAAGGAAGTGTGGGAAAACTGTAGTTAATTAATTTGCAATTTATATCACCGTTCATTATATAACAGCATGTTTCTTCTCTTGTAGGCTAGTTCATATCAGGATTACATATCCTTCAATCTTTTACAATAATATAAGAGTTACTTGTGGTACTTTTTATATTTATTTAGCCCACGGGTTTGGGCTGGTTTGTTTGTTTTAAAAAAATTTATTGTTGGGTTGGTTTTTTTGCTTTCATTTCAGCTGGACAGACTCACAGGAATTACTATATTCTTTGCCAATTAAATTTGAATTAAATTAGCTGAACTTCCTCTTCTGAAATTTTTTATTTTAGATTATAATAGTCTGGTGTGCTTTCATTCTTAGGTGTGTATATATACATATATATATATATATCAGTGTCTTACGTATTTTGAAATTTCTTTTCTCTTTGGAAGATCATTTGAAACTCATTTGTCAAGGGTTGAGGCTGAACTGTTAAGAAGAGAAGCTCCTCCATCCTATGGACAATTAATTGCCCAGGGTTTAATTCCACCAGTTGAAGATTTCCCTGTTTGTTCCCCCAATCAGGTAAGATTTCAAAACAGCAGGCAGACCCCTTAAATTTTAAGGAGACTGAAATAAAGATATTTTTTTCATTCTGCTTCTTTTTCCTCTCTAGCCTTTCCTTTTTCTTCTTTCAAGTCAATAGTGTTATACAAGTGATACAGCCTTTGAACAAAATCATGATATAGTAACACCACATTTTCTTTTGCAGGCTTTCTTTTATAGAAAGCCTACTATAGAACTCCCTCTTGCATGAAAAGTAATAGATTGGTAGATCTAATTGTATGTTCTGTATTACTGTTGTGAAAGTAAAGATTGCAAGATGGCACTTTGCAGTTTGGGAAAGAAGACCTAGCCTTCTAATGCAGAATGGTAGTTCACAAGCACAGTGTGTAGATATGTTCATGCCTGCTGTGTATAACAAGATGATGGGGAAAGACAGGCTGTCATATCATATAAAATTATCAGGAATGAGTAATACAGCAAAAGCTAGTAAATGGCAGTCAGTGGTTTCTAGTCACCCAGATTCAGAGGTGGATGCTTAGTGCATTTCTTACGTGCTTGATGAATGAGTTTCTCTCAAAAAAACTTTTCAAGTAGTAAAAAATGTCTTTCAGTTATAAAGCTCTTGTGAGAAATAGAAGTCTTAGTCTGGGAATCCTGGTGTGCTCTATTAGAGTTGGCATTAATTGTATTGCAGTTAATACAGCAAAGTTTATGGTAAGAAAAAATTGCATGACTATCACATGTTCTTTCATGCTCACATGTTCACAAGCAGCTGGGATCTGCCACAAAAGATTAGAGGAAAAGAGGAAAATAAATTGCAATTTGCATGAGAAGCTTTAAAAAAACATTGTAAAGATTTTTTTTGATAGCTAAATTAGCGTTGAACTTCATTAATAAATTTAATAATTGTCTATAGTGAACACTGTAGAATCCCTTGTCCTTTTTCAGTGGGTTACTGTGATTATGATAATGATCAGTATGGTTCTGTTTCAAACCAATTCTGTACTTTCACAAATTTGTCTTGCTGTCCTCTTAGCCAGAAAAATTAACCTTCACTGGTTTATGATGGATCTTTGTTCACAAGTCTGTTGAGGTAGGGTTAGCTTGAGAAAGTCTCTGGGGACAATGCAGTTGTCATGCCCAGATGTGTGAGTCCTCTAGTACAGGTAACGTGGAACAAACCAATGCTTCCTGAAGAAACACTGTCTGAAGGATGGTGGAAGAGAGATGAAGGTGACAGCATGAGAACACTAAATTTCAGGTTTTATAAATTAAGGGAAATACATATGTTAAGGGTTTAATCAGGGAATGGCTCTTCCGAAGAATATTCTAGTTTTTTTGCCATAGTCTTAAGGAAAAGTTGTGAATATGGGCTTTATCCTCTAATTAAACACATTTGTGAATATTTTTAGAATGATGGGCTCCTGGATCTACCCTATTTGAGAAGGGAGCTACTTAGCTGAGGCAGTGTTTTCTCAAAGTTTGAGATAGGGATCTCCAAGACAAAGGAGTTTGAGTTCTTATGTTTATGTTACCTTACAGTTGAAAAATTATACAGTATTTTAAACAGGAAAATTCAGGCATGCATTCTTCTGTAGCTGGATAGCTCGAAAATGTATACTGAATTTGGGAAATTTATAGTTTAGAGCACATAAGATAATTTTATTTAAACAGAAGCATTTTGAAACTGGAATTAACTGATTATATCAGAAAGGGCGGGGGGAAATCAAACTATAAGCCTCTGCTGGAGAAGATACTTAATTTAGTCCCTTTGAGGCAGCCCTGTGGTAGTGGATAAAGAAGGTGGCCACCTTTGTTAAATCTTTCTGGAAGACTTTGTTTACAAATCCTAAACATCTTGAGACATGTTTCTATGTGCTGTAGTCTTAAAATCTACAGTGACTTTTTGGTAAGGCTGTTTGTAACAGATTTTGTATGCCTGCTCTACTGGCTCTGTGGTTGTACTTTTCTTTAGTCTGTGTTCCATATCCAGACTATACTGCCTTGCTTTCACATTGTCTTTATTTAGAGATCCTTTATTAGGGCAGAAATATAACTTGTATTGAGGTCCTTGCTCTTTTATTGCCTTTGCATATGTATTTCCACTTAATTTGCTTGTTTATAATGTTTCTTCCTCTAGAGCACCTAAACTTTTGTCATGCCTACTTTTTTCTTTTAAATAGCCTTTGCTACACATACCAGATCCTTATTAAGAATGTTGCAACATTTTCTAATATTTAAGATTCTACATTTAACTTTGTTAAATGCTGTTTTGCGCAATAGTTAATAGTTATACCAGTAGACTGTCAATGGCTGATTGTTGTTTGTCTTCTTATTTAGGCTTCAGTTCTGGAAAACCTCAGGCTGGCAGTACGATCTCAGCTTGGATTTACCTCAATCAGACTTCCTATTGCTGGCAGATCAAGTAACATTTGGAATCGAATTTTTAATTTTGCAAGGTCACGTCATTCTGGATCGTTGGCATTGGTCTCAGCAGATGGAGATGATGTTGCCAGCCAAAGTACTAGTAGAGAAGGTGAAAGAAATAATACTCACAGAAGTTTGTTTTCAGTTGAATCTGATGATACAGACACAGAAAATGAAAGAAGAGACACAGCAGGAGCAGTTGGTGGTGTTGCTGCCACCTTGCCTCAAAAAGTCCCTCCTGCAACAGCAATAGAAGCAACAGTGGGAGCATGTGGGAGTTCCTCTGCTCAGAGCAGCAGTAGCAGCACCACGGATGGTGGAAGAGAAGTGACAAGTGTAGAGCCCCCAAGCACAAGTCCCGCACGCCACCAGCTCTCGAGCGCACTAAGCCGTATGACTCAAGGCTTACGCTGGGTACGCTTTACTTTAGGGAGATCAAGCTCAGTGAATCAGAACCAAAGTCCTTTGAGACAGCTTGATAATGGGGTAAGTGGAAGAGAAGAGGATGATGATGTTGAAATGTTAATTCCAGTCTCTGATGTAGCATCAGACTTTGACATGAATGACTGTTCAAGACCTCTACTTGATCTCAGCTCAGATCAAGCACCAGGGCTTAGACAGCCTTACAGTACAACACATCACAGTGTAAGGTCATGCAGTCGAGATGGCCCCTGTGAGAGCTGTGGCATCGTACACACTGCCCAGATCCCCGACACTTGCTTAGAGGCAACAGTGAAAAACGAAACTAGTGACGATGAGGCATTATTACTCTGCTAGGTACGGATTGTTTAGGAAAGATTGTGTACAAGTTGGAGCAATATCTGTCATTGTTTTGTACTTCATGGTTAAAATTAGTTTTTAGTTTTAAAAAATCCAGGACAACATTATGTTAAAGCTATTTTAGCCTGTGTGGTTGATTAAACTTCTCTTATACTGGATGACATTATGGAACTATAAGAGGGAACATTTTAATGGCTCTGAATACACAGTGTGTGTGTGTATCCAGTATAATTGGATTACTCTTTAAACTGAAGTTTTCCTCATTAGTTTCAAATTTAGTTTATCCTGGTACTATAGTTCGAACCTGAAACATGGCTGCTCAAGACGTAGTGGCTGCCTGTTTAACCCCATATTAACAGGTGAATTTGTACAGAATTATTTTCCTTTAGGAATTGACTCTGTTGTATTATTGCCAACATACTTGTAACTTAATATACTAAATATGGTAAGGATTGTTAATGTAAAATATGTACTTTTCTTTGAGTTTATTCAACACTTTGTCTAAATATTCTTGAATTTCATCACAATGTGAACTTACTTAAAGGGAGGAGAAACTTTCTCCAGGAGCATTCTTTTTCTTTCAGAAGTACAAAATGCAATGATATATGAAATTTAGGCATAGTAGGTAAACTGATGGCAAAAGCTTTTTTAGCACTGACTTTCCTAAACTGCAATCTAATATGGTACAAGCCAAACAGTATGTAAAATCCCCAGTCATTAGTCTTTTTGATTTGAAGTAAAAAAGGGCCGAAGATATTACAATATGTGTTAGTTCTTTAAACATCCGATATGTACAAATACACTACAGAATAAGTTCCAACTGGTAATAGATCTTTCCCTAATACTGTAGGGTATAAAGCTTGTTTGGACTCAAGGGATTTGCACTAAAATCATATTAAGGTCTCTAATGAGCTTAGTGCACAAGCACTATCACTTTAAGTACTATTATTGTCTAATATTGCAATGGCTATATATTTCCATGGCTCTTTTCTTGGGGTGTTGCGTTTTTGTTGCAATTGAATTTGCTTTACTAATTCCCTATTTATTCATTGTATTTAAAACTGGTTTATTCAGTTGCAGACTGGTTGTTTAAAAAAAACCAAAAGAAAACCCTTTTAGTGTATTTTTTTATGATATTACATGTTGGAGCAAAACAGATCAGTGAGGAAAAAAGCTCATAACTTCCAATTTTTTGATAAGAAGGTTAATATGTGGCTACTAGTGTGACAACAAGAAACTACACCTTTTAAAAACAAAACTGTCAACTACTGTTTTATTTATTCTTTGCCAGTCTGTTTTTAGTAGGCTTAAAGATCCAGTATGAAATGTATTTGTGTGTGATTGTATGCTATTTATTAAATTTTAAATACTTTGTTGAATGTCATTTTAAAGCATGTTTAAAGTCTTGTGCATTTCTGTCGTGTTATGCTGTCGGGCAGAACTGACTAAAATTTTAATATGTATCAAAATTAAATTGAATTTTTGTTATGTTTTTGAGGTACTTTTAAAGATAAATCCAAGGTCTGTCTGGCTTTTTATTTTTTTAAAATCCTCATCTCTGAAGTACAAATCACATGCAGAAGGAACAAACAATTGAATAGATTCCAAAGTGTATATATCTTCTCCCTCTTCTCTTCATTCACAGACACTGGGATGAGAGAAAAAAACTATTTTACCATCTGGTTGATTTTTTTCATGAGAGTTAGCAGGTAAATTCTGAGTTCAGGATGCAATTACATAGATTTGTGCTTTTGAGGAACCTTATGTGCAATACAGTTGTAAAAGATTTTATTATAACGACCCATGCGGTTTCAAGTGTCAGAACAGATCGCAACACACTGGTACCAGATCAGGTACAAGTTGGCCCATAATTACACATACTCAAGTAAAAGTCATCAATGGCCATTTTTATTCACATTGAATAATATCTAAATCTGTGGTAATCTCTAGTCTGATTTCAGTAGCATTGCTTATAGAGCAGGCAGCTTTGCAATAGGAACATGGTAACACACCCTGAAGTATATGTGAACAGTATGTCCTGGTATAAAATACTGGGTTTTTAAACCTTCCTAATTAATTGTCATTAGCAAGTGGTTGTGGAAATGCTTCTCCCTGAGGCAGATAAATTTTAAAGAAAGAGTCTTCACAGAATACCTTCAGTGTTTAACACACATAGTGATCTAAATTTGTTCCATTAGATGCCCCAAATAGCATGTACCTATGGACTCCATATTGCAGATGTAAAAAGAACACAATGTTTAATTTGTTTTAAAGGACAAATGCTACACATTTAACTGAGAAGTTGGATTTGATTGATAATTTGGAAAATTGTAAATAAAATTCATATTTGTATGAGGTGAATTTGTTGCAGTGATTTTTTCTTCTTAGTGACATTGAAAGGAGCGATTGATTTTTCCTTGGAGTAATGTGTGAGTGATTGGTTGCGTTTGTTTTGTTTGGTTTTATTGAGGGTTCCAATAAGACATTATTACCCTGTTTCTTTTTATGCTGGAGAGCTTGAATTAGTATTTTGTTTAATTGATTCTTGATTTAGCTGTGCTACAATACTTGGGCAGTTTGAAAAAATGTCAGAAATATTTACTGTGGAATTATCTTGTTTTCTGTAATAAATCACTTTCATCTGCCAGCTTTGAAGAATCTAGGTTATTGTGAGGCAAGTTTTTTCCTCATGTAAAGTTATTTAAACATGGAAAGAGTTTGTCACCTTTCTTTTTCACATTCCACACTTTTTTTGTCATTTGAAACATTATGGAGGGCTGTCTGAGCTTCAGATGGTGCAAGGACTTGTTTTGTTTCCAAAGTTCATTTTCAGTACAAGTTCAGCAAGTGTTGCTGATAACTCTTCTTTCAAAACAGGTTCCTGGAGCAGATGCTGGAATTAGTTACTGTATTATGTGTTCACTTTCTGTCTGAATGTCAAAGCATGAACTTGTGCCAAAGCTTGGATTCAGTCCAGGGAAATCAAGTTCAGGTTGGGACACAAATACTGTTTCAGTGAAGTTTATATATTAAATACTCACTGCAGATCAAATGATGGCTTTTTCTGTTGGGATGAGGTTTTGCTTCCTTTCTGAAAAGTTGAGTGTTTTATTCTCCTGTTTTGGGAAATACACCTTTCATGGGGGCACTGGCACAGTCTCCAGATACTCAACTGTGACGGTTGTCCTGAGGAAGTGCTGCACATTCCCCATAAGTCTTGGTTTAAGTCAAAAGTTTTCATCTTCCTCCAGTTGTGATGAAACTTTCTGTGAAGTGTTTTTTCAGTTTATGGGTTTTTTTGACTTTATCTCTTTTCTTCCTCCCTTGTGAGTTTTTGAGAATAAACAGTTGGTAACTGAATTCCTCCAGGACATCAGCTACAAGTCAGTTGCCCAGAATGGGGTGTGTTCTGAAAGGACAAGGGAGAAGACTGTCTTGTCCCTTTGCCAAGTCACCAAAAGTATATAGAGGTAAGCAGACTGATAGTTAAAACTTTTACCCTTCAATCCTCCACTGGGATTTTACTGTTGTATTTAGCTTTTACTTCATCCAAATAAATTAAAGTCCATAATTATTGGACTTGATACAGAGAAGTTTTATAGCACAACATTCATGTCAGTATGTCTAGTTGAGGTTTCTGTTCACATGCAGTGCCCACCATTTGGTGAGTAGTAACTTGGGGGAAGAGAATGTAGGATTCACTAACTGAAGTATAACCTAAGAATTCAGGTGGACAAGACTCCCCGCATCATCGATGGAGGGAATAAGAGACATCGCTCTGAGCAGTGTAAGTTAGTGAGTCCTGATCACATTTTGAGAAAGGGCATTTACAGTAAACAAAATTTAGCTAATCTTTGTGAATATCCGAGCACAAATTGTTTGTGATATTTTTACGTGCACACTGAAATTTAGCAGAAGAGTTTAGCTTCCGGCATTAATTTCTCCTTGTGACCAAGTTGCATCCTGTTATAAAAGAACCAAAGAAAAGAGTCAGATGCAAGTGAAGTTTTTGCAAGATTCAGGGTTTTTTCAGATCACAGTTACCCTTTATGCTGCTTGTGCAGGAAAGAAATGGGTGGAAAACACAGGAAGCAAAAAAAGTTGAAAATCTTGAAAAGCTGAGTCACTGGATTTGAATTTGAATTTTGGAAAGGTTGTAATAAAGCAGACAAGACACTCTAAAGGAATATAATTATATTACATTGCACAAAGGTTTGTTTGGGTGGGTTTTTTTTAGACAAACAGTTGCAGGAGACCTTCCCAAAAATAAGTCATAGTGGGTAGGACATGTCAAATCAGGAGATAAGAGAAAGAAGGAAGGAGTTATGGTTTAGTATGGACTTCCTTACAAATAATAAGAGTTTCTTATGCAAAATGTAAAAGACAAAGAAATAAACTTGCTTTAGGGAATAAGGACATGATCCCTGAAGTAAGCATACATTGTGCATATTATCCAAGAGGCAGGTGTCTGAATTCAGAGCAGAAATCTCTGATTTCATCACAACATGATGACTTATGGTGTTACAGAGGTTTAGTAGAATTGCATTTGTACCTTTGCAATGAAACGATCATGCATCTGAAGATGTGCCAACAGAACTGAAGAAATAGATTGATCTGCTTCTCTAGGTTTATAAAATTGAGGAAAAACAATGGGTAAAATACACTGGTTTAATCTGTCATCTTTCCTGTGGTTAGTTAAGAACCATCTTGTACAGCCACAGTTGGAAAAAGAGCAATATACAGGATAGTGAGGAATGTCATAAACTGACATGGTATTTCTGCAGTAGCATGGCAAAGAACAGAGATGTTCAGTTTTGCTTTCTCTCATCTACTCTGTTGGCCAGCAGTTATAGTTCTGACTTTGTGTTCCTTCAATAGATGTTGAGTTTGAGAGCTGGAGAAAATACAACTAATATTTTGCAGTGTTTTTTTAGACAATGCATTAGTAAAGCTAACAGTTTCCAAAGACAGCTAATCCCTGTGCTTTTGTGGTTATATTTCTTGGAGTTTGGAAAAATCCCACCTAAGAACTTAGTTTCTTTGACTGAGATTATGCACCAGGAAGTAACTGACAGGTATGATGAGTTTTGTTTTTTTTCCCAGAGTACTGTGAGACTTAGGACTCCAATGCCTGAGTTGAACTGTCTCACACATATTTAGAAAGTGGACATTTTATTGGACCCTTACTGAGCCAATGAATAACAAAAAGAGCAAAGAGCACTTTGAGAGAGACTGTGATGGCTTCTTTGTTGATCCTCTGCTGAATTCCTGGTCATTCCTTTTTCTTTATTGGTTTTACTGTCTGTGGTTCACCATTTGTGTTGATCCAAGAGGAGGAGGCAGTTTGCCTTATGAAAAGGGGAGAACAGTCACTACTTATTGTTTCTCTAAAAAGCAGAATGGTCTTCAGCACACACACCTTTGGCTGCCTTCCTTGGTGTCACACGTGTGGGGCCCAAGGCTGGATGCTGATAGGCTTCATCACTGCTAATGTATTTGTGGAAAGACTGGCACTAGGATCTTGGATGTAGCTCAGTACTTAGGAGAGCATTTTTATAGTACAGGTTATGTGGAACTAGAGGATTGAACACCTTTCTTAAAGTTCTTTAGCCTTCTTTTGTTATAGAAAACCATGGGGCATGCTTGCTAGTTTTGGAAAGCTTTTACAGCTGAAGAAGGCTTGAGAGCTTTGGTTTTGAAACCTCATTACTTGTTTGTGTCTGAAAATCCATCTCATGAAAGTAGCCAGCAGACTCTTCTGAAAACTTGTGAGGTTTTGACAAGGGCACCTGACTCGTCTCACAATTGCAAAGACTTTACAGGTGCAATTACATTTAGACCATCTGGTTTTATTGACTTGAATTTTATTAAATTCCCACTGCAGAGAAGAGGAGTGTGAAAGCAAAACCCAGGTGAACAGGCATTATGGATTTTTATAGGAGTTGGAAGAAATGCCTACTGAGTATTCAGTCCTTCTGACTTTCTGAATATGGCAAAAGGTAATCATTCTTTCCGCAAATCCAGAGTGCACCTTAAACTCACCAATTCTCCAAAACCTACTGCTTTATCCATCATTACTGAAAGCTGTTGGTACCATTTTTGTTAATTTTCTCACATTGCAAATGTGGTTCATGATCCACATTGGCGGAAAGTTGTCAAAAATAAGAAATATTATTAACCGCACATCTTCATTAGCTGAGCTTTCTTTCTGCTGCTCATTATCAACCTCTAGCTTCCTTCACAAAGTGTCTGTTTTTTCAAAAGCCTATTTGTCTGCTGCTCCTGCATTTTGAGATACTTTTCAGCTTCCCCAACTTTAATTTGAAGGTTAATGCTAGTAAGAGTCCTGGAGTTAAGAAAAAGCTGAAGACTGTGTGATAGTAGAAGAGCTTTACAGCACTAGGGTATGGTAAGAAGAATGTGAAATTGGAAGCAAATGAAAGATAAGAGTAAGGTGTGATAATTAAAGGATAACTTAAATAGGATTTTATGCAGGCAGGTAGCAGTTAAAGGTTCCAGGATGAAGTGGTGAGAGTTTGTGTGTCTCAGAAGACTTTAAACTGATGGTGTCTGCATTATAATGACTTTTAGATGTCCTCAAGGTTTGCTGGATGTTCCAAATTTCAGTCCTGTTTCTTGCAAACTTATTCCTAGATTTGCTAAATTATTTTCATTTGGTAAATCACGGATGTGGATTGTGTTTCTTTCAGGGTTGTTCAAATGGAATCAGTTAATCATTAGGCTACTGAGAAACCTCTTATGATTGTATTTCTGTGATAGTTACACTAAACAAGGCACTCCATATTTAGATTTCTAGGATTATTTGCTTTGCTAGACACAGCAAAAGCATTAGCACATGATTCAGCTTCAGATTTGTGAGTTTGGGAAGACTTTCTGCAATGGCTCTCAAATTGTTGAGCTACTATGTAACACTTTAGGCTCAGTAAATGTTTCCTAACAGGAAACTTCTCTGCAGGGTTGTGGTTTAAGCCCAGCCAGTATTTGATCACTGCACAGCCACTCACTCAATCGACTTGGAAGGGTGGTAGTGTGAAAACTCGTGGGTTTGAGATCATGACAGTTTAATAGGTAAAGCAAAAGTTGCACTTGTGAGTGAAGCAAAACTAATTCATCCCTCATTTTGCAGGGGCAGGCAGATGTTCTGCCATCTCCAGAAAAGCAGATCTCCACCATCCACTAACTGTGTCTTGGGAAGACAAGTGCTGTATATGCTGAATGTCCCTCCCCTTCCTTCTTCTTTCCCCAGCTTTGCATGCTGAGTGTGACACCATATGGCCAGAGGTGTTCTTGTGGTCAGTAGGGGTCAGCTGTCATGGCTTTGTTCCCTTCGAGCTCCTTGTGCACCCCCAGCCTCCTCACTGGTGGGGCAGTATGAGATGCAGAAAAGCCCTTGACATAGTGCAGGTGCTGCTCAGCACCAGTGAGAACTTTCCTTTGTTCCCAACAGTGCCTTCAGCACAGATGCAAAACACAGCAATACCAGGTACTGTGACAGAGTTTAACTCTCTCCCAGCCCAGACCACTGCAACAGAGCAGAGTCAAACATTGATTACGGGGCAAAGATTTGTTTGAAACACTGCAAAGAGAAGGATAAAAAGGTAAAATGTTTTGTCGGTAAGTAAATACTGCAAAGTCAATTGGGAGCCTGAAGCCCTGTTGAAGCAGCAGTAGATATTCAGTGATCACTAAGAATGTAGGACCAGTTGTCTTCTCTGAGTATTTTAAATATTATTTCTGTTCCACCAGTGGTACTTTAGGCTATTTTTCCTAGGAACATCTGAGCTGTGGAATATTAAATATTTACCAAATATATATAAATGCAACTGATGTGATATTATCTTTTTGGTCCAAATGGTTTAAATAAAAGGGCTGCTTAGACAGAATCTTGTTATATACCAGTATGTTATTTAATGTGTTCAAAACCACCTGTGGGATAAATTCAGTTTTCCTAGGCACAGCATTGTAAGATGTCTTTTTGCGGGTTTGTGGGCAGCTCTGTAATTCTGAACTGGGCATGAAGTTACAGATAGGAAGGTTTAAGCATTTAAGAGTAGGATCCACAAGTCTAAAATATCCAGGAGGAAATCAGAGGAGGGGAAACAGAGTTCAAGCCTATTCTTGTGCAGAAACAGATGTAAATAGGACTTTGAGCTGTGCTACTCTTCATGCATTTATGTATGAAAGTTGTATCAGCTCTTTCCTGTGCAACACACACAAAAAGGGAACTGGCTATCCCAGTGCACACCACGATCTGCCTTCAGATCTCCCTCTGCCCAGTTTGGCAGAAGGATTCAGGAAGAAACAGTTTACGACTGCCACTAGCCCAAGAGCATACTCAGAGATGACTGTCTGAGTCTGTCATGTCAAAACTCCTGTCACAGAAAATACTAAGTAGTCATTGGCCAGGGGGAAATTACAAGAAAGTGACTATTTTAGGTTGGCAGTTTAGGTACTGAAGTGGTACTGAAATTTCAGGGTGAAGTCTCTTTGTCAATAAATACTGTAAAATCTGTTCATGCTCTTCTACATCAAATCATTAAATATCCATTGGGGTGGGCATAGGAACTTAACTGCTGTACACCACATCATCAGATGAACCTCTGACTTTGCTACCTCCTCTCCTCACTTAACAAAGGTCACTTAATTTATGCAAAGTGAAGCTGCTTTTCCAAATGAGTTTTGACCTGTTTTGTTGCTGCGTCAGGTTATGAATCTCTGTTCCATTGCACAAAGGTGATGTGTAAGACAAGACACTTTGGGAAGAGCAGATAGAAAAGTTACATTTATAGTAATGCTCTCTTACCCATCATAAGAGAAGGAACAAAGGTGACATGCTGATGGGAAGGTGAGATTTTTCCAAATCTTGTGTCCTTTGTCTAAATGGCTTTTTGGTATCCTGTGTGGTACTATTTGGTACCCTCTCACATTCCTCAGAGACAATGTTCTATCTTGCTAAATCATCACCACTGAACTGGAAGAGGCGAGGGGATGAAGATGCAAGGTGCAAGATGCAGGTTTAGGGACACACTTAAGAGACTTCTGAGTTTGCAAATCCAGGGTTATGGGAGAATTGGGAAAATGCCATAGAAACTAGTGCCTCTGAGATGGTACAGAGCAGGTCTTTCCTCTTCTGTGATGGTCTTTAGCTCATTTTTCAGTTGTCTTCGTTTTACTTTCCAACCTCTTTTTACTGGTGTATATTCTGAAACACATCCTGACAAGGTCACACCAGCCTTGTGTGAAACCCAGCACAGAAGGTCCTGACTTTCCCCTGGGCTCGGGAAGGGCTCCCATGGGGTGGGGGGATCCTAGGGGCCGGCAGAGCCGGGGCCGGCAGTGCTCGTGTGGGCAGCAGCGCCAGGGGCATGGCGGGCACAGGCCGGGCCTGCCGGGCGGGCACAGCAGGGCCGTGGGGCAGATGGAGCATCCGGTACGGAAATGAGATTTTCACCTGGATGGTGGCACACACACACACACCCCGGCTTCCCCCTCAGGCCAGAGCGCTATGTGGTGTCATTGCAGTGGCAGCGGGAAGCCGTGCTTGGATCCTGAGGGTGGTGTGTCCCAAATCCTTTGAGAAACATCTTGAGAGCAGTGTGGACCTCACCATCTCCACTGAGAAGGATGCAGCACTTGGGTCACCAGAGCACTGCACTCTGCCTTTCCCTCTGCACGGGCTGGACCCACGGGCTGGACCCACGGGCTGGACCCACGGGCTCCCCAACATGGCTGCAGGAAGCTCAGGTCACCCCTGGGCTCTGGCTGCTTCTGTGAAGAGTTCAGGTCACCCTTGGTTTCCTCAAATATGGCTGCAAAGAACTTAGTTTGCTTTTGGGCATCACAAGATGAAAAATAGCCACATTTTCAAAGCAGCTCAGCAAACTGCAAATCCCCGGGTGCAGTGGGCAGGCTGGAGTGTGTGCTATGAGAACATCCCAGACCCCCTGAAAGCCTGGCTCGCTTTGTCCAGGCAGAGTCCGGAGCAGAAAGGGCCCAAGGCCGGCGCCTGCTCCCATGCGTGTCACTGGGCTGCACGGGAGGAGGGAGGTGGAGCTCCGGGGGCAGAGGGGCAGTTCCTCTGGTGTCTGTTTAAAGAGCATGATGTGGTCTGTGTTTGGGGCCATTTGGAGAGAGCTGCTGCTCCGGGAGGAGGGGCAGTGAAGTTCGCTGAGGCAAGAGCAGCTTTCTGAGCTGAGGCCTCACTCTCACCTGCTGGCATGCCACCCCAAACCCGGGCTCGGCAGAGACTTTTGATCAAAGGGGGAAAAGTTGTGAATGCTGACCTCTCTGTGGTGGCTGATGTGTACGTGGAAGATGGAGTGGTGCAGCAGGTGGGACCAAACCTAAACCCGGAACCCTCGACTGGACTTGTGGTGCTGGATGCGACCAACAAGCTGGTGATCCCTGGGGGCATTGATACTCACACACACATGGAGTTCCCTTTCATGGGTAGCAGGTCAAAAGATGACTTCTACACTGGAACCAAGGTGGGTGCACAAGTGCACGTCTGTGTGTGCATCTGGGCTTTCTCAGTGAGGGGTGCCTGCTGGTTGTCCAGTATTATTTCTAAAAGAGAGAATAGAATGTGAATCAGGCATTGCCAGTTATTCCTGTCCCTTTGACTGGGACATTGTCATAAAGCAGTTGGGGTACTCAGAGGTCACCCCCAACCAGTATGTTATTTGGGCTCCTCCAGAAACTATTGTGATTGCGGGGATCAAGTGGGGCAGGCATTTACCCTGACTGTCAGCATGCAGACTACAACCTGCTTTGGTACATGCATCAAGCTTCATACTTTTCTGAGCAAAGGTTAACTAAAGCAACAGTTTAATTCCCCTGTGCTGTTTAACCACTTCTGTGGTAATCTGATCTTTTTCCTCTGTTAGCATGAGGGAATGAAGCCTTTTCTTCTGTCATTCACTTTGGTGCTTACTGTGTCTCTCAGTGAAAGTCCACTTCAAATACACTTTATGAAAGTACGTAATTTCTCCCAGTTTTACACTTGGAGTGTGGTTTTTTTCAGCTTTTTAGCTGATCTTATTATATTCCCTGAATATGAATAGTGTATCAATTACTCATATTAACAGTATTATGCATCATCTCCATACAGTTTCCATAAACAAAATTTTCAAGGCAATTTTCTAAGAGCTTTGTTGTGCAGACTGAAATCCTTTGTTCACAGAAAGGATTGCATTGCCCTGCTTGGCTTGTATGCTAGCCATCACCTTCACAGAGATTGTTATACCCAGTTCCTCTCACAGGAGAACTGGGGTTTACTAAAAAGCAGAAAATAAGTTTTTAAGGTTTTCTGAGTAACTCTGAGATACTTATAGGTCAGGGAAGCTGCAAAACAGAGGCTGCGTACACAAAACAGGATATCCAGATGCCACTTCAGTACCTACAAGAAAATTCTAGATCCAGCTTAGCAATGAGATGTCAAAAAGTTAGATACTATGGCTATCGTTAACCCAGGTCAAAGTGTGGAAAGTGTTCAGACCTATTCACTGAAGGTCATCCTCTGACAAATATTTTGGCAAGAAATTCAGTGAGAAAGAGTTGTATTCCAGCTATTGCAAAATATGCTACAATGATTAGCTCAGATTTACCCATTCAGTTGAATAAGTAAAGGCTGCTTGCTTTACAGATAGAGGAGGAAAAAGATGTAGGGAATAAAAAGAGACTTCAAGTGGAGTTGTGGAACCCATGACTTTTTTTTTTTTTTAAGTCTATAAATTTTCTTTAAATCCTGTTTAACAAATAAGTCAATCAGTCCTGATGAAAAATATTTGACAGTTTGAACAACTTTTCCTGGAGAAAATGTTTTGCTCAATTCATTAGAGATTACAAATACTTGTGTCACTCTCCAAACTTCTCTTTTTGCAAAATATACTGACATATTTATAATTATTCTTCTGATTTCTAAGTGAACAGAAGGAAGAAAGAGACTAATTGTCGTACAAAAAGGAAGAGTAATATAGCATGAGGGACCTGGACAGGCTGGATAGATGGGGCAAGTCCAACAATACAAGGTTTAACAAGTCCAAGTGCAGGGTGCTGCTCTTTGGCCACAACAACCCCCTGAAGCGTTACAGGCTGGGGACAGAGTGGCTGGACAGTGCCCAGGGGATGTGGGGCTGACAACAGACTGAACGTGAGCCAGGGTGTGCCCAGTGGCCAAGAAGGGCAGTGGCATCCTGGCCTCTGTCAGCACTAGTGTGTCCAGCAGGAGCAGGGAGGTCATTCCTGTACTGGGCACTGGTGAGGCCTGACACCTGGAGTGCTGTGTCCAGTCCTGAGCCCCTCAATTCAGGAAGAGCACTGAGGTTCTCAAATGCATCCAGAGAAGGGCAGCAAGGCTGCTGAAGGGTCTGGAACACAAGCCCTGTGAGGAGCAGCTGAGGGAGCTGGGGCTGTTCAGCCGGGAGGAGGCTCAGGGGAGACCTCAGGTCTCTGCAGCTCCCTGAAA
Organism: Pyrgilauda ruficollis; assembly: GCF_017590135.1. Taxonomy (NCBI): domain Eukaryota; kingdom Metazoa; phylum Chordata; class Aves; order Passeriformes; family Passeridae; genus Pyrgilauda; species Pyrgilauda ruficollis. Next base: position 10,421,516 of record NW_024523822.1, on the reverse strand, counting down.
GGAGGGTGCAGCCAGGTGGGGCTTGGTCCCCCAGGCAACAAGTGACAGCACAAGAGGACACAGTCTTAATCTGCACCAGGGGAAGTTTAGGCTGGACGTTAAGGAAAAATTCTTCACAGAAGGAATGATTGGGCACTGGAATGGGCTGCCTAGGGAGGTGGTGGAGTCACCGTCCCTGGAGGTGTTTTAAGGATGAGTGGATGTGTCACTTAGTGCCATGGTTTAATTGAGAAGTTGGTGCTAGGTCATAGGTTGGACTTGATCTCAAAGCTCTTTTCGAACCTAGCTAATTCTGTGATTCTCTGATCCTGTGAATTTGAGCTGTGCATGTTTTGATCTGAATTGGTTGTTGCTGTTTTGCAAAGAGACATTGTTCAGAGCAATAGACAGGATTTCTTTTGCTAATCTGGAAGAAAGCAACAATTTCAACAAAGGAATTTCTGTACTGGATCAATTTCTTTTAGTCAAAGATCTAGCATTTGAGTGACTTTTTTTCCCTCCAAAGTCAAGAGAAGTAATAATTCAGATGTCCATAAATAAGAGTGGAAATTTTTGGTTAAAAAGCAATTTTTGATAATCATTCACCTGTTAAGTAAGGTTGTAGTTTATTTTATTACTTGACAACATTATGTAGAGGATGTAAATTCCTCATTCTATTTAAAACCCTCTATACAGTTTTACTAAATGATATTCTGTTTCTAATAAAAATATACTTTTAAGCACTTCTAAAATATTTTGGCATTAGACAAGAGTTTGGGGGTTTTCATATTGTATTTTCAAACTCAATGGGGCTTTTTGTTGTTGTTGTTGTGTAGTTGCCCCTTAATACTTGCCTGTCACTCAGGCTTGTTTTTTCCACTACCTAGACTCTGAGGAAGCAAGTCTCAAGTTGACTTTTCTAGTGCTCTTCTTCCTCAGTGATTCCACACACTTGAGGAAACTCACTGATGCATAAACACTACAGACACATCTCCAATTCTTTGATAAGTTTTCGTACATGAAGAGAAACTTCTCCTCCAGTGTCAGAATTTCACTTGCATTCTCAAAGCAAATTAAATTAATCTCCATAATAATATTTTGAGTCTGGACTTTACTCAGTGGAACTCCTCAGTGGCTTTTGGCTTTTCAGTGTATCCAGATTAATTGATGTAAGGGAATTGGAGAGGGTAGGAGGAAATTTGCATTCTTTCTGATTGCTAAATATTAACTTTATTCTTTTCAGGCAGCTATAGCAGGAGGAACCACTATGATCATCGACTTTGCCATCCCTCAGAAAGGTTGTTCTCTTACTGAAGCCTTTGATACATGGAAAAGCTGGGCAGACCCTAAAGTCTGCTGTGATTATTCATTGCACGTGGCAGTTACCTGGTGGAGCAACAAGGTAGACACAAGAGCTGATTTTAAATTCCGTAAATCTGTGCCACACCTGCTTGGAATCAGTCTTCCATGCTAAATATTGCTTGCTGGTTAGTGGTTTTGTGATTAAAAACAATATTTGAAATAGCCCACACCCTTCTGAGAGTATATGTATTTGAAAGAAGTCTGCAGATAGCCTGTATCTCTGGATAATACTGCACAGAGTTAAAGGTAGGGATTGTACGAGACCAAGACCAGGCAGGTCTGATGGGGAAAGAGGTGTTTACAATAATTTTGACTTTTGTTGCTTGAACACTTGATATTTTGTGCTTCAGATGAGTTTTGGTGGTTTTAGTTGTTTTTTTTATAAGTGTATACATAAAAAATATGGTACTTGACTTCATTTGTAGAGGAAGACTTCCTGGATGGCTGCAGTAAAACCTGTTTAAAGTAAAGCAGGACTGTAGCCAATAGTACATTGAATGTGAACTAATCTAAAAAAATCATTTTTTGAATTTACATATCTGAGAATCACCTTTGCTGAGTGAATGTTTGCTGACAGCCTGAAAGATTTACTGAGAAATTAATTTTTCAGGTGCTTGATATCTATGGGAATGAGACCCATGATTTACAAGATGACTTTGGATTCTCAGAGAGCTATGCATCAGTACACAGATATATTAAGTAAATTCCTATTTTATATATGAGTACCTCTAATTTTTAAATTCTAGAATATATTCACCAAAGCATTCACTCTGCAAACACATCTTTGGTATTCTGTGTACTGAATGCTAAAATAGGCTGACCACAACTTCTAACTTAAGGCAAAGTCATGAAATAAATTCTCCAATGAAATCTGAGTAATGTGCATTTGAAAGAGCCTCAGCAGACAATAGTGGAATTGTATTGACAAATCAAATAAAAATAGGGAGATGTAAATCAATGAAATGTTCTAGTTTATATTAAGAATGTAACTGTTTTTAAAGGCCAAGATTAAAAGAAATAGGTTGGGCATTTTGTAGTAGTAAAAGGCCTGGGTTAAAAAGACTGATATGTCATACCCATCTGATCAGCTCTCATCTCACACGGATTTGAACTATTAATTAAAAGCATACATACTTTACAATGCCTTCTGTTAGTTGTAGTAAACTGTGAAAAGGATAAATGACATGCCTCTATATTTGTGCCAGAGCAGGGCCTTGATAACTCCCACTCATGATGTGCTTCATCCCTCCTCTGGATAACTAAAAAAAATTCCTTGAGTTTTTTATATATCTTACCCTTCTTGGGCAGACTCAACTGGTTTATTAGAGAGAAGATGAAAAATAATATCTTACTTCTTGAAAGGAATTAATCCCATGGAAATTGTAATAGAATTATAGATACATATAAATTACTGTAACCATCCTTTTACTGGGAAGGGAGAGCCAAAGTTATGTAATATATGTTTCTAGCTAACCAGTTGTGCAAGAAGCCTTAAGACTAAAATATGTGTCTTTGTTTCTTTGTGATGAAATGTTTTGCTGAACCTCTAGCAGAACCAGGGAATCCTAACAAGCAGTGAATAAAGAATTAAAAAAAAAAAAAAAAAAAAAAAAAAAGGCAGGCCTGCACATAGCATTTTGGAGATGTTTTGTTTGACAACAAAATGTTTCAAAAGGCTGTGTGTGTTGTTTAAAGTCAGGACAAAGCTCTAAAAGATGAAATCTTTTCTGTCACTGTGTTGTTTGCTACAAGCTGCGTCCCATTGCAATCCAATTTTGAAAATTGGTTTTGCATAAATGTCCATGTTGTGTGAGTTGGACACTCGACCGTAATATTGGAATGAGTGTTTTCAACATCAGGAGGTTTATTTGAAATAAAATTGTGCCTCATTACCTTTTGTAAAAATCATTCTATCCTACAATTAGCTTGTACTTCCAATATTTGCACTGCAGTGTTACCCTTTTATATACTTTGAGAATCAATTTGATACAAGAAGAATAGTCTAAACCAGTCTTTAAATATGTGACTTGGGCTATTTGTACTGAACATACATTTGATGGGTGAGTAAAGGTTCACCCTTCATACATACAATTTCCTTATACAAAATTATTAATATGTATAATATAATTGCTGTATTTTTCAGGTGAAGCAAGAAATGGAAAGTCTTGTTCAAAACAAAGGTGTCAACTCCTTCAAGATGTTTATGGCCTATAAAGATATATACATGGTCAATGATGAGGAGCTATATGAAGCCTTTTCCTGCTGTAAGGAACTTGGGGCAGTTGCTCAAGTCCATGCGGAGAATGGGGAGCTAATTGCACAGGTGCACATTTGACATTCTGTCCATCAAAGTCAGGAATATAGATGGTCCTAGCCCTAGGTCTCTCCAGACATAGTCAGCTCATGTAACAGGAGCAGATCCAGAAGTATGGAGAAAGCTTCACTGACTGGGCACAGCAGTCTGAACATCCCTCTATGCATAGTTCGCTTCACCTCATACTTGCCACTGTCACCTTAGTGCTGCGTGGGGGCACTGAGAGCTCTGGGCCCCTGAGGGTATAACTACTCTGGTAATACTCGACATCAGTGGTGACTACAGTGGCTGTAATAAAATAGTTTCTTCAACTATTCCATGGGGCAGCGCTTTGACTCTGCCCCATGTCAGATAAGGGAAAGTAATTCATCGCTAAATAATCTCAAATCAGCAGACCTTAAATTCCTGGAACAGTGTAGCTACAAAACCTTTTTGCCTCTTAAAGCCTCTTTGTCTCTTGGAGTTTTCAGAGGTTCTGGATATGCATCTTTGTGCTTAGTAAGAATTTTTCCTTTTTTTCTCTCAGTGAGGGTTAGTAGCATCATGGGACATCATTTGCCATGATATTTAAGTGTACATATTGAGAGAGGGGTAGGGTTTTCAAGAGCAGTGATTTAATCCTGCAAGTCAGTGAAGTGTATTCTCTGAATTTACTTAAATATTCTGACACCTGAGTTTATTGAGAGATATATTAGATTTCAGATAAAACTACAGTAACTCCTTTTGGAAAAAAATCACAACTGCCTAGTTATTTTTTTCCCTTGAACAGGCTGCAATGGCTGCTTCAGAGTCCACTTTACTGGCAGCATGCTCATGACAACATAGATACATTTTAACTGACTCTTGCATGGCTTTTGTGTGGTCTTCAGGGCGCAAAGAAAATGCTGGCAATGGGAATAACCGGCCCTGAGGGTCACGAACTGTGTCGTCCTGAGGAAGTGGAAGCTGAAGCTACACAAAGAGCGATTACCATAGCAAATGCTGTGAACTGCCCCCTTTATGTAGTCCACGTAATGAGTAAATCTTCAGCAAAGGTGATAAGTAATGCACGAAGGGAAGGTAAAAGTCCTGATTCTTTTGTGCTTGGACAATGGCACTGGGGGAAGGGTCAAGGAAAACCAAACACAGCATTAGCGTCTTAATTTCATGGGTGTTATAAGCCTTAGATCATGGGTGAATTTCTAAATTTTGTGTGTGTCTGTCTGTCTGTCTGTTTGTCTGTATATTGTTGGGCTCAAGGGGAGCAGTGTGTAAGAGCAGCAACTAGAATTGAGACCTTCCCTTCTCCCCAGAGCAAACTCTTTTCTCTTCGTAATGTACCTCCAAGGTGAAAGTGATGGCCAGGACAGCATTATTTCATTAAAAATTATGTGACCGGTTCAAGACAATAAATAATCTACTGTTCTTTTCTCTCAAGTTTGTCTGCAAGACTTTACCAAATATCTTGATGAGAAATTCTATAAAAGAGACCACACCATATTTTTACAGGCAGTGCCATGACTCCTATTTACTGGGCATTTAACAGTCATGGTGGAGATGACAGTGTCTGAAAGCCTTGATTCCCACCAGTGCTGAGCTGTTCAGGTTTGCACTGCAGTGTTCACAAATACCTCTGGTCAGCCAAGGGGGCCTGATTTTCCTGACCATCTGTTAGGTAGACTAGAAGCAGCCTGAAGGCCGTAGGTATTCAGGAAGTTTTATCTCCTCATCTGTAAATTAATCCAGAGCAGCACGTGGAACAACAGCACTGTGAGGAGACATTATCAAGGTGGAAGGAGCAGGACAGGAGCCCAAGATTTGGAGGACTTAAAATTATGTGTCCTCATTATCTTTTTGAATCTTTTTTGCTATGTTTTTACATATTTGCATTTACAGCTTGTTTTCACCTGACTTGGTATGAATTTCATATAGACATCAGTTTCACTATTTCTTGTGTTTAGATGATGCCTACACAGGGGGCACAGATTATTAATATTAAAATGTACAGTATGAGATCATAATAAAACAAAGCAGTGTGATGTCATTATACTAATAGAGATGGATATGTTTATGCACAATATGTATGACCATGACTTCTAGTAAGATTTAGCAGTAATTCAAGTTTGTAAAAGAATTTACCAGAATATATTTTATTGGCACATTTTCTACTGTGCTATATTGGATTCCTCCACTAGATGCCAGTGCTGCCAGGAATGTGGATTATGTCCATTGGTTGGTTGTACATTCAAAGGCATTGTGTGAACATTAACTACAAGTTATGACAACAGTTAAAATACCCAGATAAAAGATGAAAAACTGGCTGTGAAGACCTAAGCCGGTGTTTTATAATACACTGTTCAGGTAAAGAATTTTGTGCTGACAGTAAATACTGTGAAACATTGATTAGGCACGTGTTGTAAGATGTCTGCAGTGCCAGTTTGATTACTGAGGATAGACGTATGCTTTTCCAATATGTATTAAGAAAAAATTGGGAGAATTGATGCACATTGTGGTGCAAATTGCATTTTATAGCCTCCTGGGCTGCTGCAGTAAGACTCACCAATGCTTTCCTTTGTGCACAGCAACATATAACATATTTTCATGAGTCATATTGATCTGCACAGAAGTATACTCTTTAGAAAAAAGAAATTGAAGATTGATTGAGAAATTTCAAAAGATAACTACAGTGCCACAAAGGAAGTTACAAGTATTGTAGTTTTTAATGAGATTGATCTGTATGAATTTTGGTAATTGGAAATTCACTACTGTTGGTTTTAGTAGAAGTAATTTTTCATTTTTTAGTAAAGAGTGGTAATAAAAAGCAAGGATTTCCAGACCAAAAAAACCCTACATTCTAAAAGTATTATATGAATGACATAAATAAAACTGAAATATTCTGATGAAAGATATTAAATTTGGACAGGTTAGAAACCGCTCTAATGTGAAAGTTGTGTAAACTCTTAAATACTGGAAGCTTCTCAAGCATTTGATTTGAAATATTCACTCCAAAAGCAGTTTATGCATCTTTTCAAGATCATTTCTCCATGTCTTGATGCTAGCTTCCTGCTATTCACAATTGTGAAACTTTTCATGTTGTTTTTCAAGCACTTAGCATGAAATAAAAAGTGTGTGTGCATATTCATCTCTGCCCATGTCAGAGGAAGACTGATATCCCTTCCAATTCCATCACTGACCTCAGAAGGGGAAAAACAGATCTTCAGTGAGTGAAATCTATTTTCTGTTTGACAGTGTGATACCAAAATTGAATTGCAATTGCATTGCTTCCCAAATTCTATGGGATAGTGATTTTCCTAGTCAAAAATGTAAGTCATAGCCCAACTCTTCCTTTTCACTCATTTAGCTATACAAGGTGAGAGCTAATATTATAGGCTGAAGGCCTGATAGAGCTTGCTCTAGACAGTAGGCATAATTCTGTTGTCTTCAGTGAGCTATGGCTCAGACCTTGAAGGTTAAAATCAGTCATACACACTGTAAAGGAACAGCAGTTCTTATTCTAGATTAAGCAAACTTTAAGAGAATGAGGTAAGCAAAAGTCTTTCCTTCTCTCTCCCATGCCAGAGTTCACCATCTATGTCTGCTCTGATCTCCAGCAACAACACTCAAGGAAGGAAACCTCCAGATTATAGCAGCATGTTTTTCATGTACATCTGTAATAGCTGCTGAATATCCAACAGGGAATCCAAAATTCCACATTGTGACCATGTTGGAGAGGAACAGGCTAACTCATGTCCCCCCATCCTGTTATTTTTGAGGGGTCCTACCCGCCTGTTTGCCAAAAGCAATGGCTCATCAGTTCTCCACTGAGAGGATCAAACACAGCACCTCTGTGAGAGCAGCAGTGTGTGACAGCACCTCTATCCTTGCTTGTCTCGGTGGGCTGTTTCTTCATCCCTGTGCAAAATATGGCCTTCAGTATGGACAGAGTAGGTAGAGGAACTGTATTCTTCTACAGAAGGGCAGTTTGATATATTTGTGTGTATGACACTCTCATTGCCATAAGTGGGAAGACAAAAGGGATTATCTTCTTGCTATTGTGTAAAATCTTCCCCCCAGTGAGAATAAAAGGCTGTAGAGCTCTCATGTCAGGCAATGCAGCTCCTTCTCCTTATTAGGATTACCTGATGTGAACTTAAGGAGTTGCCTTGTCATGCACTCCTGCCACCAGAAATGCTGTGGAGAGAGCAAGGCTAATAAAATGTGATTTAAGAGTACATGATTTGCACCGTCTCCCCCTAAAAAATGCTTTCAATCTAAGCTAAATCTCAGCTAAAGCTGGAGACCATAGAATAGTGTCCCTTCCAATAAGGTCCCTTCCAGCCCATAGTGCTTTTGGTTGGAAGGGACCTTAAGGATCATCCAGTGTGATGATTAAAAATCATGTCCCTTTCCTCATTTAATGTGATGCTACTGCCAGGAAATGGGACTTTCTAGTGGAAACCTGGAGAGCACAATCTTACTGAAAAAGTAATTTTTTTTTTATAAAAGTTTCTTCTTTTTAAAAAAGTGCATAGAAAAAGTATGTCCTTGGCCAGATTCTAAAAAGCTTATTAAGGCTTACAGAATTGCTTCCTACCAACAGTCATGGGTTATGTCTCTTCTTAGTGAGAGAAAAGGCATGTCCATTGCTGAGGGAATACAAGCTCTCAAGCTGATTCTGAGCACAGGAATGCAACTAAAAATGTCAACTTTTTAGCTGTCTCATGCAGGACAACTCAGGTCCAGGCTGTATATAGCCTAATGGATGCAATGCTATCCCTGATTCAGTAAACCCTGCCTTGCAGTTCTGCTCCTTTCAGAGCATAGCTTGTGAGGATCTTTGCCCCATATGACCTTAAGTGCTTCTAAAACTTCTACAAGAATAAGAACATATGGACCAGTTTTTCAAATCTGTAAATGTTTTTGTTGGTGTTTATCAGTATTTCAACTCTTTTTGAGTTCCGGTAGGTGGTACAAAAATAGCAATTGAACTCTCTTCTTTTTGATAAAGTAATCTATTAAAAATAGCTCTGGCTAGCCAGTTAGGCCATCTGATGAAACGTCACCAAATGCACAGCTGTTTACCAGATGCTCAGAGGTGTCAGGAAGACCACTTAGTGTTCCTTTTTTTAATTGAATGCTGGAAAATATAACAATTTGAAAGATATGATTTATTACTGCATTACTTCACTTTTATGCCTATAGGCAGAAGTCAATCAAGCTAGAAGAACCTTAATGCAGAATTTCCTTGTTGCCAGTTCAGCTGAAAGAGCCTTAGTGCAGAATTTTGTTTTTACTAGTTTTAAAGCAGAATCTTGATATTACTGTATCCTTCAGGCTGGCTTGTCATGGCCCAAGTGAAATGCAAGAAATTGCACATTCAGCAGAACTGTCCAGAGGTAGTCTGTTGAAACTGCAGTGCTCAGACTCAAAATCACTTGAGGGAATAACTTCTACTCCTCCCCACTCATGGGAACAAAGGAAGCTGGTCAGCTCAAACTCTGACTGCAGAAATACTGTCATCAGCTATGGTACATGAGCTAGAATCAGTTCAGCATATCCAACTGTGAGCTTGGAAACTTCTTTTCATTTTCATGTTGTGAAACTATGATGAGAAAATTCTTTTCCTATTATTCTCTGAAGTATTTATTAAGAAAAAAATATTATTTTCCTGCAATTTTAATTTTAATAATTTGTAGCTATGTTTTAATGATTCATAGCTGAGGTTTACTTTGGATGAAAGCTTCTTTAGCTTGTTTAAATGCAGTAAAAGAGACACAAAACACACTTCCCCTCCCTCCCCTTTCTTGTGGCTTTGAAAATAAAAAATCTGCCAAACAACTAATAGGTAAATATGACAGATTGGTTGCATATACCAGACCTTCTCTATATACATCTAGATTGGTGGCAGCCTACCCTAAAATACAATATTTGGAGTTGGCCAGGGAAGGCCAAGGGTTCCTGCAAAAGGCAGGGAAGACCTCGATCAGGAACCCTCAGGATCAGGTTTCATCCTGATTTCATCCATTCTCTTGGTTTTATCCATGTCTGTTCTCTAGGTTTCCCCATTCAGCTCTGAATTAAGAAAACACTAATCTGCTCAAATCTCCTCATCAGTGAGTGGTCATATCACTGTTCTGAAATATCATATCAGTCATATCACTGAGTTCTGAAAATAAGATGTAAAAAAACCAGTAAATAACTGCCAAAATCGTGTTTTCAAGTCTAAAGAATGGTGGTCTCCCTCTGAGCTCAAGTATTAATCTATAATATATGTAGCTAAGTGGGACTGAGGACTTAGAATGCTCCAAGCCAAAGCATCAATATGAGACAAGCACATTGAGAATGTCAGAGTACACTGAGGTGATGGTAACAAATTAGTAATTTAGGTTGTGGACAAAGTTGCACTAGGTAGTATTTGGAATAAATGTACAATACAGTAATACCAAATCAGACTGTGACACCACAGAGAGATAAAATTATATGAGGCCTTTTAGCAAATCTAGCACCAAAGCTTTCAGGAATGGCACTAGTGCAATGAGAAATGTATTTTGAAAATAATTGAATCCTCAGTAGGATGCCAGTGCAGGAGTTACAATGCAGTAGCTCACAGAAGTAGCAGTCTAATGTACAGAGAGAGATCTGCAAAGCCTTGCTTTTTGTATTCCACAGTACCATGACTGCATGACTTACACTCAGAAAGTCAGAGAAAGGTCACAGTGTTGTACCACCAAGCAATCACCAGCTGTGGCCTTGCTGGGGCAATGCAGTGATGGTTCCAATAAAAACTGTGCCTGGAGTGAAATCTGGCATCCAATGCAAAATACCCACTGTCCGTAGGGATCAGGGGAGAGAGAAGGCTGTTGTTGGGACCCAGCAGAGGCTGCGTTTAACCAGCGCCAAGTTGTCTCTGAGTGGGTGTGGGAGGTCCCAGCTCATTCTGGTTTAGTGACCTTTGCAGTTGGAGGCATTTCCACCTGTCAGCTGCAGAACTGCAAAGTGTCTGGAGCACTCGCTCAGGGAGTGAAACATCTTTTTCTGATGAGTTTCAAATCCACGTTTCCCAGGAGAAAAAAAGTAGTTAAATATGCTAGTTCTGTCCAAAGGCTAACAGCCAGTCTAGGTTGGTGTCCTCTTCTGAGGAAAATAGGATACTGTGCAGCGAAGGATAAAATATTAACATATGGGGGATAACTTTTACAATTAAGTTATTTATAGTTTTTGATTTGGGAAATCTTTCTGTACTTTCTGGTTTATGTCTCCTGCCATATTGTTCTTCTTGGCATAATTGTAGCCTGACAATTAAAAGTGCCACCTTGCAAAGTCTGTGTGCTGTATATATTAACTGACACTGTTATGTAGTCAGTAATTTCAGAGCACCAAACAGGTACTACCAAGTAAATGAATCTTAAACATAATTAATGCAACTGAGGACTGCTTTCTTTTTGAAATCTCAATCACATTCCTAGTAAACAATGTGTAAAAGTCATTATAGTATATCTATCAACAATTTAATTAAAAAACTTCCCCAAGCAATGTTCTTAGGAGAAAATATATTGGGAAATCACTAGCAGAAAATTCAGAACAAAGATGCTGTGTTATAGCTTAGTTTATTATGTCCTTCCATATGTAGGTGCTTAATTTGAAACACTCATTCAAATTTAAATTCATTGCCACCAAAAAGATCCTTCACAGAGAAAATAAAAGTTATGCATTGTTATGTTGTTTGATGATGATACCTTTGCTTTACATTTTTCAGGAAAGGTGGTTTATGGGGAGCCTATTGCTGCAAGTCTTGGCACTGATGGCACCAACTACTGGAATAAAGACTGGGCTCATGCTGCAGCATATGTGATGGGACCCCCACTGAGACCAGATCCATCTACTCCTGGTTTCCTCATGAACCTACTGGCCAAGTGAGCAGATGAATAAACAGTGACCACTGATACCAAAATGCACAGCAGGTTTTGTCAAGAGTACCTAATAGCAGGCTGATGCTCTGGAGATTTTCTAAGTACAGAGTGTTACATTATCAGAAAGGAGAAATGGAGGGTGAAATCACAGATGAAAAGAATTTCTCTTTTCATATTTTATTTCTCGGAACTCTTACAGCCTACTGTCCACATATAATTTCATTCAATAAGCCTTGCCTTGCTCATACCACAGCAAAAATTGTAACATGACCAGGAAGACAGGCTGTAAGTCAGTGGGAAATATGTAAAAGGTGAGGTCACAGCTAGATTTTTCTGGGGTTTGCTGTCAGCTGCCTTTTTCACTTGAAATTCAAATGCTGCATAAAACTAAGCCTGCTAACTTCTGAAGGTACATGTAAGATATTCACTTCATAACTTCTACTTCAGAAGGATGTAGAAAAAGAAGTATCTTTAGGATATCTGCACTTAACAAGATGTGTGGTTTGCTGGTATTTCATTACCAGTAAGGGTTAACTCCACAAAAGGGTTGAATTTGACAGAAGAGCCTGTAAAGGTGTGCCTGAACACAGGCTAACTGATGTGCAGATCCATAGTAATTTCAGAGGTCATATGGAGTGACACAGACTGGGGAATTTCATTTCGCAATGTGAGGATGAAACAAAGCTGCTTGCTCTGGGCAAACTGGACAGTTCCCCCATACACGGGATGTCTTTGACATATCCAGAGTAAAAGAGTCAGCGTTGGTGCTTGTTTTCTTCTGAAGGGTTTCTGAAGAGGAAACTGCTTCACAGGGCAACTGGCTGTTACTGTGGAGCCAGTCTTGGAAGATGGGACTGAGGGCAGGCTGGCAGGGCATATCAGTTTTTGTCTTGAAGGATGAATGTCTTGGTCAACCCAGCCTTACAACAGGTTTTCCTCTGTACTGTCTGGTACATGCTCTGATTCATAATAAACTTTGTTTCTTTGCAGTGGTGACCTATCTGTGACAGGGACTGACAATTGCACCTTTGACATTTGTCAGAAAGCTCTGGGCAAAGATGACTTCACAAAAATCCCTAATGGAGTGAATGGTGTGGAGGATAGGATGTCAGTCATATGGGAAAAAGGCGTTGTAAGTATATCAAAATGTCCAAACATAGAGGTAATTGATTTCTCCCACAAAACATAATCTCTCAGCAAGTATTAACTCTTCAGTTTTATCAAGCATGTTTATTTTAACTCATTCAATTGAAAGCTATAACAGTCCTTATTAGCTGTCACTTTATTTATTTATATTATATTTATTTATTTATATTTAAACACTAAGAAGATTCTTAGTGTTTAAAGTATTTTACTAAAGAATCATTTCTATTGTTTAACAGTAAGGCATTGCTATTGTTTCAGTGGTACTGCAAGTATATTTCCTTGAAGCATTTTTTTCAGCTTGTGAAATGAAAATAAAAGAGGTGCTTACAGTTTCAACTCTATCAGCTGTGTATTTTTTCCTTTTTGATCCCTCTCCAACTTAGCCATTGGAGGAGTTTGCACAGTGGTGTGCCTGTCAACTTCTAATTTATGTTTTAAGAAATGCTTTTCAATGTGATAAGATGAAATGAGCATTTTCAAGTCCCACTGACTTCAGATTCTCGTACCAACACAAGAAGGGTCAGTGCTTCTCAGACAATGTCTGATGAGGGGGGAGGTAAGGAAATCTCTTGAGGAATCTGCTGCATAGCAGGTGTCATGATTGCTCTGGCTAATGCAAAACTGTTACGTTCTGGTTCTATTGAAGTTCTCTTGCAGTAGTGAAGTCATGCTGATAATGCACTGTGAAGCATATTCATTTGTCACAGTATAATTACCTGCCTCACACACTTGGTAAGAATGTGATTCATGATATCTCTTGCTTATCTGTAGTTGGGATTCAGTTCCAGCTGGTAAGTACAAAACTCACACACTTGTGCCTATACTCACCTGTGGCAGAGCTCTAGTGAGATTTCTTATGGGGTAAACAGAAATCTAGCTTGTGGCTCATGTGAAACTGAGACATGAATGTGTTCATCAGTGCTGCTTTTGAACAGTGCATCATGTAGGGCAAGATAATTTTTAAAAAGTTCTTCAATTGATATTATCCTCCCTTTTTTCATTTGTAAAATAGTACACAGCTGTGTGAGTTTGTTTGAACACCTTCCCCCTCTTCCCACACACCATTACTTAGAAAAGCAGTGTTCACCATTTTCATTATACTTTTCTTCTCAGATGACTGCTCACAGACCATCATAAGCATGCTTTTATGACAGCCTGATTCCCAGACTGATCTGTGCACAATATTACTGCCAGTGTAGGTGGCTTTCCAAACAAACAACAGTCATGGAAGCTGGATTAAATTAGTTACACAGCAGTGGACAGTCCCAAGATACATGTATATTCATTGTTGTTTGGTATTTTGCTGAAATGTCATGTCAGCAATCTGTTTTTTATACTACTTCATTTCACATCAGTTACTGATCACTGCTATACTCTGTGTCATTGCTAAAGAAATCCACAAATCAGTTTTCCTATATTATATATTGTACCTTGCCTTGCCTTATCACCTTCTAGGCTCCCCTTGATACTGTATCACCATTTTTAAAACCAAGATACTCAAGAGATGTTATGTTTCCTGAGGAAATTGCTGAGCAGGACTACAGATTTAAAGCCAGCTAAAACATTTGATTTCAGTTGACTTGAGGCTGGATCCACAGAGTGTTTAGTTTCTGTCTTTTTTTTTTCTCTTTGTTGTGGGATAAAGTAAGATAAAATTACTGTATTTAGTGAAAGTACATTGCATTATGGGCATCTGAGACAAATAGTTACTTTTACTTCTAAATTCTTCAGTATGAGCTTTTAAAAAAATGATGGATGTTACTCATCCTAGTTTTTCAACAAGAAGAACATTTTTTCATTCCATGTTTAAAAAAGTAATGAGTTTTCTTTTGTGTACTGTTTTGCAGCACAGTGGAAAAATGGATGAAAACAGATTTGTAGCTGTTACCAGCACAAATGCAGCAAAAATCTTTAACCTTTACCCAAAGAAGGGCAGAATTGCTGTGGGCTCTGATGCTGACATTGTAATTTGGGATCCTAAAGCTACAAGGTATGCATGGGAAGTTGTTCACCCCCCCCACCCCACCCTCCAGCCTTTCTGCAGGAAAAAAGCAACACAAAGCCTTTGTACAACAATAAGCCTTCAGTTGAGGTTATGGTTCGTGTGAATTAATGAAAGGGTTTTTTCTCCCTCAATAGCATATGTGAGGAGAGATCTTTGATCTCTAGATGGATTAAAAAGCATTCTCTCTGATTGTTGACCAAGTGCAAAAATTAAAAAGTCTGTACATTATGCAACCAGGGCTTGGTATCCTAAGAGTAAAAAGAACTCCTTTGGGATTTTAGAGCAACTCTTTTTAATGCTCGAGCATGTTTGAATTCCTCCACTGCAAAGGGCAGGGAGAAGAGCCTGCTGCAGCATGACCTGTTACAAACTTGTGTTTTGAACTTAAGAGCCACTTAAAGCATGCTCAAAGGTAGATTGAACTTACTTCTGAAGCTCCATCTTTTCATGCTTACGCTTTTATTTAAGGAGTTTTCTGATTGTGTGCACAGTAATTCTGCCAGAATAGAGCTTGTTGCACTGACAGATGCACAAACAGACACCAGTGTCCTGGTGTCTCACCCTGCATGACTTGATCCCATGGTTATACCATGGAAAGGTCATGAAGTGAACTCACACAGCATACTGTGCTTTACAGCTGATTCCTCTCCTCAGGTGTATTCACTCCATAGCCAGGAGTCTATAAATATTTCAGGAATTATATCTTGAGTCTTGCTCTGGCTCTTGTGCCCATCCTGGTCTTGTTAAGGCTGCCTGGAAATGGTCTGAGGGCTGTCTGTCAGAGCCAGATCACCTGGGGAGTTGTCCCTCAGCTGAGCTGCCTACGAGCTCTGTGAGTGCATCTCCACGGTTCCAGGGCTGTGCAGGAACTCAAGGCTGCAGGAACTCCAAGAGCCAAGCCCTGCCTCTGACCACCCGTGCACACAGCAGCAGCAGCAGGTCAGGAAGTGTTCTGGGATGGTGGTTTTCTTCATGGGCTCAGCTCTAGTGAGCAGTGTGACCATACAACTGTGCTTTCAGCCTTTGATGTATGAAAAGAAAAAATTTGAATACTCTGCTCACGGTGTAGGAAACGTAACTGGAGATGTCTGATTTTGGTAGGCAAATAGATAACATGCTCCACACTCTCTACTCAATCCTAGATTTCCCCTAGAGAAACAAAAATATTTTCACCAATCTTTTCACCAATCTCCTGGTTTTTTTGATTTTTGATATGTATTTCTCACTCATTTCAGTATATTAATGAGTACCAAAAACATGTGAAAGTGTGAAGTCTTCTGTGTTTTAAGCTACAACATTTGAGGATATGGAGGTTGCTATTTAGAAGTCCCACAGACAAACTGACAGCACCAGCAAAAAGAAGTTTCAGGAGCATCAACAACCCAAATAAATATAGAGGCTTGCCCAGTGCTGGGTCAGGGAGATTTTCGTGTGCATTGTGCCTTTTGGCATGTTGAGCAGGCATATTTTGAGATACCAGCACTGAGCCATTTCAGGACAGTGGAGCTATGAAGTCTGATTTTAAAAACCCCTGAAGGATTGTTTTCTGAACTCTCTTCTGCTCTGCCTGGGGACAAATGAATCTAGAGGGATAGCAGAATTCTGACAATTGTTCTCAAGGTGCTTTGTCAGCCCCTGTAATATTTTTTTTTTTTTTTTTTTTTTTTGCCTCTCAAACATTTCTTCTGCTTCCCTTCACTCTCTCCTGGGTGCTCTAATTGCCTTTTCACCCTCTTTAGCAGTGAAGGTGCAGTTTTTCTTTAAGCATTTTAACTGTATTTTCTTATTGAGCAAGCTTATTTTAAGTTCAGCCAATATTTTTCTTCCAGATCTGGTACAGTTCCCATTGTTTATCCATTTGGGTTTGCTGGGAACAGTCTCTTTGCAGGTACAATTTTGTGAACTATATGAGAAAGTATAAATAAATCTCACTGGAACTTGTCTTTTAATTTCAACACAAATCCTGAAGAGGGCATAAACAGCCCAGCAGTAAAAAAGGGATCTAGCTAATGGATTTCAGCCATTTAAGGTGTTACACAAGGCGCAGCCTCCTGTGCTTTGTTGATTCTGTGGAGTGATTTTAGTTTCACAATAGGTTTGTTCCTCTTTCTTGCTAAGTTCTTCCTCTTTTGTGCATGACTTTTTTTCTTGTTTGTAACTATAAGTCTTGCAAGAGGGAAATGCATTTTTCCAGTTCTGGTTTGAGGTTGTTTTGCTGTAGTCTTAAAATTCTGATTGATACCAGCCTAATGAGTTAGACAAATGCTGAAGTATTGCTGTGAGGAATTGATCTTATCACTATCTGCCAGAGGAAGTCTATACAGAAGATTCTAGAGTCATTTAGAAAGGTAGTGCAGCTCTTTAATACAAAAACTTGTATCCCCACAAAATCAGCTGCATTTCCTCTCCCACATCCTTGCACATTAACATCAGGTGCTATCTGAGTGCTCAGGATTTTCTTTTTCTAGGTTACAAAACCCGAGTGAATTCAAGGTGATGGCTTTGCAAACCGGGAGCAATTGCAATTTAACGTTCTGCTTCCAGCACTCTGCTGCTCTAGCTGAGGCTTTTGAGTGTCAGCTTCATTGACTGGTCTGTTTCTGTAGCATTTTCTGGTAATTTCTGCAGAAAATACTATATCAACAATTATAACGTTTGCTACTGTGTTTAAAAGCATCTGAATATTGGTTTTAGCATGTCTGCATGACAGCAAGCATTATTGGGAAGAAACATTAAATGTACAAATTGGTTAGAAACTGCAATTACAAAAGGTGGGTTGTGAGTCCTGCCAAAGTAGGTGTTTTCATTAGCTTTCTTATACTTATTCCATCCATTAAAGGCCACAAAAACACAAAAGGGATCTGTTGGTTTATTGCAAGCCAAGTGCTATCAAATATCATATTGCAGACCTCAACACCCCCAGCATCCCAAGTACAGTCTGTGCGTACAGGATTGTTCTGTGAAAACTCCTTGGGAAAATGCATGTAGGCAGCAAATGTGTACTCACTGTACCATCTTATTTTAATCTGTGCTTTGATCAAGAGTGTTCACTGACTTCTTTTGTGGCTGCACACAAATAATATAAAAGCCCCAAGTCTGTGAGACAAAAGCAACTGTAAAGACTTTTTCAGGAGCAGAAAGCAAAGTATGGGAAAGGGAATTTCACCTGTCAGCAAGTCAGTGTCCTCTATAGCTGATGCCTTTAGCTATTTGAAAGCAAGCAAGAGTATAAAATCTCTAGGGTTTGTTTCAGAGACGCTCAGCAAGGAATCTAAATACTGCATTGCCCAATTCAGGCAGTGAAAAGAGCTGAGCATCCCTTGTAAAGTAGGGGCAGAAGGTCCTAAAGATCTTGTAAAGAGGCATCCAGCTCCCAGGAGACATTAGGACTCAATTAATTCACTGTAGCCTGTGGGAGCCTTGCAAGTAAACTCTGGATCAGGTCCCAAAGGCAAGATGAAACACCCATAAGGATAAAAAACCTGTCTCAAATAGAGTTTAACTTTCTAAGTCCAGCCACTTCATTATAACAACATGCAAATTGGGAAGCCACACTCCCCAGGGTTTTTCCCTCATTAAATATAGCTGAGAAGTTAGATACTTCTGATTGCAAAGGCAGAGCTGGCTGTGCAGGTAGCACCATCCTCTTTGGGCTTTGCTGGAGTGGCCCACTTTGGCAGGCCCACATGTGCTGGAGGAGCTGGGCTCAAGCCCTGAGCAGGGCAGTGGTGGCTGCAGCCCCAGTGCAGCTGCCAGAGTGGGGCCCCCGACCAGCAGGAGATGTGGGAAGCCTTTAGTGGGGACAGGAGGGAGGAAAAGGACAGGTCACTCTGTTATCTACCTGCCTGAAATGACAGAGGAAGATGTGTTTTCTAGTTTGTTTTTAGTATTTTTGCAATTTAAGGGAAACAGTTACTGGATGTGAATCAGCAAAATGTCAGAGTTCCCCTGTCTCCTGGCATATGTTCCCTCAATGCCTTTGCTTCCATGCAGATACTTTCATGGCTAAATCTTTTGCATTTGTTAGAACCAAAATCTGTAGCCTATGTCTGTCTCATTTGTAGTCAAGTCTTCAGGCTCAGAGGCTTAAGTGGGGACTTTACAATGTTTAAGCACTCTGCCAAGTAACTGCCTGTAATTTTTAGTAACATAAGAGAGGAAGAAACCAAAATGTTAGCAGAAGATTAGAATAAATAATGCTGTAACTGTCTTACTCTTTTGATGAATGAGCATAATTTTGAATACTGAATATATGGATGACTGCATCTAATCACAATGAGACAAAATGAAATAATGTGGTGTACAAATATCTATGCATAGGACAAGTGTGTCCTGGCATTTTCAATAGCTCCATGTTTTTCTGCACAAGTGAAAGCATTATTCACCAGAATCCTGCCAAAGACCTCTTATCTCAAATTAAGGAAACGGGAGGAAGGAAACAATAGGCACAAATTAAAATATAGGAAATTCCATTTCAACATGATAAATAATATTGTGTTTCTGTGATGGTGATCAAACACTGGCACAGGTTGCCCATAACAATTGTGAATCTCCCTCTTTAGAGGCACTTAAAACCCAATTTAACATGGCCCTGAGAAGCCTCCTTTGATGGACCCTGATCAGAACAGAGGGCTTGAAATAGATATCTCCAGAGATGCTTTCCAACCTCAGTGACACTGGTTCTGTGACCTGTAAAAAGATAAGCCTCTCTGAGAGTGCTTGATGTTTGTTTCCCTAGTAACTTGCTGTCTCCAAAATGTTACTTGATCTCTTCAGAGAAGTGAATCTCAGAAATGTTACCCAAAAAATTAAATAATTATTTATTTTGCCTTTACATAATTTTGACTTTTTTTTCCCTTGTAAACACTTCAAGATCTTCTCTAGTCGTTGAATAGACTAATTTGTGTTCTTTTTTTGTATGCTTTTCTGCAAGCTATTTTCTGCAAGCTATTTTTTCATTACTGCTTCTCTTCTGCCCACAGTTTTTCACAAACATTCTCTTCCGTTCTATATCAGCTTGGAAGAATTGGTAGGACCAGACTGGATAATATTGTTGACAAATGAGCTATTTACCATAATAAAAAATTATTTTGTTGTCACTGTCTACCCCCCTTAAAATGATGAATGTTAGGAGGTATGATTGCATGAATTAAATATCCCATTTCTTCAGAAAAGTCACTTTGATATGAAGCTCCCAAACATTAACTTCCTCCCTCTTCTTGCATCTCTTTTTATCTACAAATCGTCTCAATTCATATGACTACTCAAAAGGAATGTTTATTGAAGATATTTTTTAAGAGGCTAGGAACTTTACAAATAGTTGCTTGCATATTTTTGCATATGGATTTATTTCAATTCCTTAATATAAAGTAGGCCATGAGGTTTTTAATCCACATTATAGGCTTATATCTAGCATTTTTACACACAGATTTGAAGACTTTCTTATATTTCCTCTATTTTATTTTTCCTGTTCTTTGCTTTTCTTTTTAATAAAACTTAATTATCATTATAAATGAGTGACTCAGAAAACAGAAAGGTGAAAGATTTTTTTTTTCTAGATTTTAGAAAAGTGGGTTAACAATACATAGATTTCAAAGGCATCTGAAGGTGATGAGAAGAGGCAACTCACAAAGGCTGACACTGTCCTCAGCAAAGTGGCATTTCTCATCTATGCCCAGCTCTGAAAAGCTCAGAGATACTGCACTGTAAGCACTGAGAGAAGTTACAGCTCAAATACTCACTCCTACATGAAATGGTTTTCTTTAGCAGCTGTCAACAAAGCAGCTGTTTTCAATTACAGAATTTATTACTGTTTTTTAAATTAGGTAATTAATTTATTATAAAATAGGTGTCCTCCCTTTACTGAAATGTTGAACAGCTATTCTTGCCTGAGGGCTGTCATCTACAGCTTTCCTTCATATTCCTGTCTCTGGACTTTTTAAAGAAATCTGGGTGAGGTATGTAGCCATTTCCATTGAATGTAATTAAATTCTTCATCTGTTTGCTTATGGGACCTTGAAAATTAAAAGGACAATCCTTATGATAGTCAAAGTTTTGGTTCTAGAGCTGAGGTAGCTTTGTGTCCTATGCATTACGAAAGGTATAACATCACTCTAATATCTAATGGTTTCCCTTCATCCATGTCCCCCTCCTGCCCAACTGTAACTCACTGTTTACTGTTTCAGTCTCTGACTGAAGGATAGGCATGTTTGTTGAGATGAAAACTGGTCCCTCTAACTCCTTAACAAAGTTTTAGGTCATAACTTGAGCTGATTATCTGTATAGTCTTCAATTTCACCCTATGTGTTGCTGCATCCTCCGGGGACACCCCGGGGTGCCCCACCTCAAAACGCACCGCAACAGCATTAGTCTAAGCTGCTGCTCTTTTTCAAGTTTCAAGCTGCAGTCTGTATTTTATTTAGTTGCAATACTCTAGGATTGGCTGTAGAGTCCTTTCTCACGTAGAGCACAAAATAAATACAGTACTGCTTGTCACTGAATCTTCACACAGAGCAAATCTCTTAGCTGTTCTTAGACTAAATTACTCTTTGACTCTAAATTAGTTGGACAGATGTCTTTTTTCACAGTGGTGAAAAAAGACAATTTCAGAAGCATGTCTTCCTCTTTGGTACTAGAGGAACGGCAATGTGTATATTAATAGCTTCAAATCACTTTGCAAGCCAGGTATATCAAAAGCAACCGAAGTGAACTGCAAGGAAACACTGATGTGAGTAAGAGCAATGCAGGACCTGATGTCTTCAGAGTATCCTCTTTGTAGAGGAGAATGTTCTTTTAAATGTTGAAGTAACTGCTCTGATCTCAGCCTCCATTTGAGAAAGGGTTGTTTGAAACAAGAGCCACTGCAACTCATAACCAGAATTAGATAATTTTACAAGTCTTATTTTAAAAATTCCATACAAATTTTTGAAACCTGGACTCACAACCTGTTTTCATGCTGAGTAATCCTTAATGTCAGGCATCACTTGGGATGCTGGAGACAGCTGTTAAGTTGTACTCTACCATGGTGGCAGTCTTGGTTTCTTGGATTATTAGTGGGTTACAACTGTTTTTGCCGTTAGCTGAGAATAAACATCAGAACTTTGCTAAGCTGCCTGCTCCTGAAATTGGTGATAACAGCTGTAAACAATCTGTTGCATAAGGTTGCTGAATTGTGATCTTCAGACCCAAACATATCATCTAGTTCTATTTGATTCCTTGTTTGGTACCTGAAACTTTTACTGACATTGGTAATGTCAAAGGGTTAAATCACAGGAAAATTTTGGTGATTTCCATCAGGGAAAATGCACTTCACCTTCAGAAAGGGCAGCATGATCAACAGCTTGTTTCAACAGAAGAGCTTTAAATTAATTCTATTGAGGTTTGTTGCTGAGGCAAGGTCTGGAAATGTGTTTTGTCCTAGTGCAAAGTTTAGCTGTACAAATGGATATTACTTTAAAATGTGCCAACTTCCATTCATTTTGTATCTTTAAATGAAGGACATACTTACCTCTGAGGCATGGTTACCTCTAGTGATCCTGTTCTAGCACATTTAAACAGCTCACATGTTGATGAAGAATCTTGCTTATTTTTCTGTTTCCTCAAATTACCCTCTCCATTTTTCTTTTCATGTCCTGGTGCTATTGTGCAAGTAGGTAGGACATATATGCAGAGAATGCTGAAGATTATTATGTTATAGTTCTTCTTACTTATTGTTCTAGCAATTGGACCCATAAGGGTAATGCAATAAGCAAGAGGAATATGTTCAGAAACTCCTAATACGGCTATTATAACAACCATGGATAAATTTGTTTGGCAGCATTCACTAGGACCAGTGAAACAAGAGAGGTTTGATTTTTCCCAGTGTGAACCTACAAGGTGATGTTGATATTGGTGAGCAGGCATGCATAAGTTTTCTGTCCAAGGTGTGTTGTATAAGGCAAAGTTTTTACTCCTATGGGTAGGATGGACATAGACAGCATTTACATATATATATAGCCTTTGAAATGTCATTTACCTCCAAGATTTAAATGTAGCCCTTAGCAGAATCAATTACTCCTTGTTCAACAGAACGATATGAAAGGAAACTCAGAATCCCTCCATTAATGTTTTTTTCCTCTTTATAAGAAATAATTTTGAATATTTAGTGTGATTGTTTTTGAAAATGGCTATACTTCAAGTAAAATACAGATTTTTGTGTTTGATAAGGATATTGACTAAAGTTTTAAAAAAATTATTCTCCAAATTGATCAATATTTTCATCTATTAATATTTCATATTTCTTTTGAATTTGATGATTCTTTTGCAAAAATATGTAGTCTCTGGAATAATATGAATGCATGTATATGCATTATAATATATGCATGATAGATTTTTGATTGCATGAGCACCTGTCCTGAAAAAAGCCTGACTGGTAGCCAAAATCATAAAGCCTCTTCCTTTTCAAAAACTATAAATGACAAGAAATATATAACTTTCTAAATAATATAAAGAGTTTATCTGTAGCTTGGATACAGGAAGTTAATAAAATAATTAGCTGAAATTCCAAGTCTGTTATTACAGTATATAGTAAGTAGCTCAGTAGGGAAAATCGACAATAAAGGAAGTATACACAACCTGGACTTCCAGATAGTAATGTCAGCTCTAGCATTGGCTCTGCCTTTAAGGTAGCCAGTTGGGGTTGGAAAAATTGTCTAGAAAAATGGAAATCAAATAGAATGAGGTCTATGTATACAAAAAGCAATAATACAATCATTCAAATGAGTACTGTTGAAGTCTGAAGTTCTAATTTACTTAATACCCTTGGAGGAAAGGTATGTAGAAGGCTGATGTCATTATTATTTAGCAGCCCTAAGATACTTGGGCTGTCAGTCATTGAATCAATCGAGCTCACACTAAGCATTACCAAAAATCATTACCATCTACTGACCTTCCAGTGAAACGGTCTTTGTGTTATTTGTGAGACTCAATCTTTGAAACATTGCAGCCATGCTTTTCAAACTTGAAATTGCAAGTCATTCCAGCTAAAAGGTCAGAGCTTTTTCTGATCAAATTGTGCATAGATATTTGCTTGACAAGGCAAAATAAAATCATGTTATCCAAAGAAAATATTACAACCTGGGTTTTTTTCCACTAATCTCTTTTGTAGTGGAAAATTTTGCATTTAAAGGCTGCTGAGTTCTGTCCTTTTGACTCCCTTTTCATTCTTTTGAAATGCAATTACTGTTCAATGAAATGTTATTGCACTATCCTATTTTTACAGCTGCTCTATGATGTACTGTACAGGGCTGTATTTAAATAATGTTGCTAAATTTTCTTCCTATATCAATTTATCAACATTTTATAATGAAGTCAAATGCACGAATCATAGTAATTTCTGTGTGTTGTTTTGCAAACACAGGACAATATCTGCAAAGACACATCACCAGGCAAATAACTTCAATATATTTGAAGGAATGGTCTGCCATGGAGTTCCAGTTGTGACAGTTTCAAGAGGCAAAGTGGTTTATGAATGTGGAGTTTTCAATGTCACAGCAGGAGAAGGCAAATATGTCTCCCGTCCACCATTCCCTCCATATGTCTACAAACGAGTCAGACAGCGAGAACAGGTTAATTAAACTAATAAATCTCTGTAATGCCTTGTACAACATGAGGATAACTAGCTCTTGGGAAAAGAAGTTTGGGGATTCAGTGGTAATTTTCCTTACTAATCAAAATATGCCAAGGTGGGAGGAAAGGAAACTAAGGACTCAAATTTTATTGCTCTTTATCTTACAGAAAAATATCATAGACTCTTACAGTAGTTTGTCCAGCTTGGGAACTAAGCCTCAGTACTTTTAAAAATAAGCATGTCCTACTTGCAATAAAAGTGGACAAAGTTTTGCTTCTGGGTAATCTAACTGCTACATTTCATCACTGATTTCACTGAAAATCAGAGAGCCCAAATTTCATATGCAGGAAGAAATATTGCACCAAAGAAGATATAAAAATTTTTTAAATTCTTTCATGGATCAGATATTTTGAGCTAAACTCTGCAGAGTGTTGAACATTTTGCTGTGTTCCAGCAAGAATGTGTTAAAATGGAACATCTGCAAAGGGCACTGCTGGGCCCAGCAAGATAGCTCTGTTGAAGCTTTTGTTCTCTTCTATTTTTTAAAGAGAAATATCTCAAATACATAAAGATTGGATTTTCAGTGCCTATTTACTGTGCAAGCATCCATGATGCTTTTGCATCCTTAGTGTACTGTGAATAGGATTTTTGAAAGCACACTGAGTAAGTACATTTTAAAATCACCACCTGAATCAGCAGGATTCATTGCAGGATCTAAAAGCTGAATCCATGTGAAATAAGGCCCAGTGAAATGTCCCCAAAATAATTCTGTGTATTTCTTTCTTCTGTTGTCTTGATGGACTGAGAAGGGCATGTGAAAGTGGCTGAATGATGCTTTCCTCCAAAGACCACAATTTCACAGGATGTAATGAGCTGCCTGCATGTTCATACACACAATACAGTATCAAAACTAAACTAAACTGAAATTTATAAGAAATTTGATAATTACACAATTCTGAAAGACTTCCATGAACATAGTGGTTTCAATTTCCCATCAAAGCTAGAGAGAATTTTCCCTTAACTCAAATATCAATTGCAGCATGTCTTCAGAAGTGGTTTTTCAACCAGCTCAGCCCCCTGCAGCCAGCAACTGGAATAGTGAGTGATAGACATCTACAAAAGGCAGAATTTGCTTTTCTTCATTGATATTTATTTACCTCTCTTATCTGATGTATTAAAAACACCACTGAAAAATGTAAATACTCTAACAAATAGAAGAATCCATAAAATGAGGTGGAACATGTTGTTGTTTCTTTAAAAAATTGATTTAGATTTGGATTGCTACAGTGTCGAGCAGATTTAGCCTCCAGCTCCTGATGAAATCTGAGAACAAAACAGCTTAATCCCAGTGCAAGAGATCTTTTCCAGGGAGAAGTTAGATTAAAGTATTGGGATGCATGTAATAGAAAGTTTATCATAGGACTTCTATTTCAATTTTATCCAATTAGCAATTGCAAGAGAAGACAAAATAGTGAAAGATTTAAAACATTTTATTGCAGGTATGTCAACCTGTTCCTGTCAAGAGGGCACCATATACAGGCACGGTCTCAGGAACCCCTGTCACGCAAAAATAACAGGCTCGTTCCCCAGTTTTGGCTGTTGCAGGTAACCTTCCCTTTTGCTTAGTAAAGACTACTTAATGCTCCTCTGAGTCTTCATGAAAACAAAAGGGTAGCAGGCTGTCTATCTGGTGACAGGTTTGTCTGAAATAAGCCCTCTCAGAAGCTGAATTGTCTTGGTATCTGTAAATTTCACAAAAAGTTCTGGCATCCCAGGTATGGAGAACTCATTTTGATTGGAAACTTATTTAAAAAGTTCAGTTGAAAGGAAGTGATGAAGTTTAGCTGCCAGACTGAGACATAGGTATGAAGGCCCACACAAAACCTGAGTTCAGTTAGCAAGAGGGGTACAAAATGAAGCATGACTGTTTGACTTGCAAATTTACAGACAGCTTGATGTGAAAAATTAAATTTGTTAGTGTCCCTGTGTTACAGACAATAACCCCCCAACAAATGTGCTGTTTGGGTTAAGCTGATAGATTTGTTTTGCAAAAACAAAAGCTCTCTTCACAAAAAGAGAAGGCTCCAGGGAGACCTTAGAGCAGCCTTTTAGTATCTAAAGGAAGCCTATAAGAGAGCAGGATTTTTTTTACAAGGGCATGGAGGTTGGACAAAAATGGAATTACACTGAAAGGGAGAGTAGGTTTAGATTAGATATTAGGAAGAAATTCTTTACTGTGAAGTTGGTAAGGAACTGGAACTGTTTATCCAGAGAATTTGTGTATGCCCTATTTCTGGAAGTGTTCAAGGCCAAGTTGGATGGGGATCTGAGCGGCTTGGTTTAATGGAAGGCATCCCTGCCCATGGCAGAGGGGCTGGAACTAGATGATCTTTAAGCTTCCTTCCAATCCACACCATTGCATGAGTACACGTGTAAAGGTGCTGCAGGCAGTGCCAGCAGTGTTTGAATTAGTGCGAGCTCATCACTGCTAACAGGAGTAACACCCAGCATCTCCCCTTCCCTGCTCTGCAGTGTTCACAGTGTGTAACTTGGTTATTGACAGTCCTTGTATATGCCCTGGCGCTTGGCAGAACTTTCTGCGAGCAGAAATCAATTAACTTTGTTTCCTGGGTTAGTTTTCTGTTGCCTTGGTGAGTTGAAGTATCTCTTAGAAGAACCAAGCAAAGATCAATGCAGTGCAGCATATGAGTGGGGTGAGGCAGCAGGGAAAAAGGACTAGCGACAGCACCTCACTCTCCAGCTGTTTAACAAGCAGAGGAAATGCTTCAGAAAAAGGTAAAAACCAGGCAAGTCCTTCAGCAAGCACAGTCAAGCCATGCTGCTGCTGTGTGCCAACTGCAGCTGAAATGCTGTCTGCTACAGCAGGGGAGTTGATAAAAATGGGTTGGGGGAACAGTGAGCGACAGGAAGCATGCCAAAATCCAAGCTGAAGTTTTGGGTGCAAATGTGTATCAACAATGAGATCAGCTAGTTTGAGAAATGATTTCCCAATAGGTGAAGAGAAAGCCTTAGTCTGTACCTCAGACAAAATGAGTCTGTTCTTAGTGGTAATTAATATGGGACAGGAACAAACCTGCTATGGTCGGAGGGTAAAATGAACTTTTCCACATTTCATGGTATCATTCTTTAAAGCTCCCTTACAGTGAGCCTCATCCAGGGCATCAGTAGCAGCAGCAGAGTGTAGTATCCTATTTGTTTTACTCTGTCCTTAGGGAAAAGATTTTCTAATAGAGAGGACTAAAGGCTAAAGCTTCAGTAGAGCGAGGGAGCAATAATCATTCTTTCTAGCTCCTAGCACTCCTTCTCCATTATTACCTCTGAGTGACAAATTGCAAAGAAGAGATTTTCTTTTGAAAGATGATATTGTATTGTCTTTTTCTTCTCTGTAGATAAAAGCAAATGAAAATGACCTTGCTGCCCTCACCAGCAGCTCCTTCTGGGTCCAGCAATCAATCCACAATCAACTTCTCAAGAGCCAACATGAAACAATAACCAATAAGCATTATACTTTGTTTCCTACATAAAATTGGAATTGAAATTTATCTTTGAAAATACTTTTGCTATCAGAACTGGAAAATTGTTTTAGAAAATGGAGTACTAATAAGAAAATCCCTGCAATTACAATGCCACAGCTCTGTACATTCTTAAAAGTGTGTAAGTTTTGGGATGGTGTTTCTTAATGTTTATCTTTACAAGGTATCAGCTACCCAATAAAGTAAAAGCAATGAACAATGGTGTTTAAGAACATTTTTTTAAACTCCTGCTCCATTGGGTCCCAAGAGATGAATCCTAATTCACTAATTTTATATGGTAGGAAGACCTCTGTTGTGCTTGGCAATGAAGAGAATTCTGATAGCAGATGCTGATTTTTTTTTTTTTTTTTTAATTTTCCCTGTCTGGAAGGGGTCAGTACAGAAATATGCTGATTCAGGACACTCACTATTTGGAGCTGCTGCCCCATCTCCATGTCACTATCTTTAAAGAACTTTATAAATTTTGTCTCTGCCAACTGCACCACCAAGCTTTTTTTTGGCAGGTTCAGCTACTTCCCTTGTTGAGAAACAAGGGAAAATGGCAAACCTATGCCAACCATACTTGTGAACTCATCTACAGTAATACTTTGTGTTCTGGCTTTATGGAGAGACACACACCCATCACCTGAAGGCTTAAGAAGTGAGATCACCAGAGCAAAACCATAATGAATTAATATCAAAAAAACCTTTTAACTGAAAATTAGGGTTTTCCCAATGTAACTAATACTTTGTTTTTTGTAGGCTAGGATTCCTAATTTTAAAAACATCTCTTTGGCTCAATTTATCTAATTTCCGTTTTCAGAGGTTGTAGTACTTTCAGAAACACTATTCTGCTACCATGTCTACACAAATTTTGATTTGGAGAACTGGAATGTTGTTTAAAGTTGCACTTTCATATGTAATAGCTCTTCTTTTTAAGCAGCTGCCACTGGGAAAAATTTAAGAGAGTGTCATGGGTTAATCCCAGCTGGCAGCTAAGTACCACACAGACATTTGCTTGATTCCCCCCGCCCCAGGTGATGGGGAAGAGAATCAGAAGAGTGAAAGTTAGAAAACTCTTAGGTTGGGATAAAGACAGTTTAATTGGTAAAGCAAAAGTCATGCCCACAAGCAAAGCAAAACAAGAAATTCACTCCCCATTGCCGGGCAGGTGTTCAGGCATCCTCAGGAAAGCCCTCTGAATGTTCCCCCTGCTTCTTCCCCCAGTTTTACACACTGAGCATGAGCATATGGTCTAGGGTATTCCTGGGATCAGTTGAGGTCAGCTGTCCTGTGTCCCATCCCATCTCCTTGTGCATGCCCAGCCCTCTTGCTGTTGGGATGGGTGAGAAACAGAAAAGGCCTTGATGCTGAGTGAGCATTGCTCATTGATAATGAAAATACCCTGGAATTATCAATTCTGTTTCCAGCACAAATCCAAAACATATCCCCACACTAGTCACTGTAAAGTAAATTAACCCTACCCCAGCCAAAAACAGCACAGAGAGAAATGAGGCCAACACAAAATCACCTGTACAGTGATTTGACTGTCCCATGTGTAGAAACAATGTAAGCTGTACTGGGCAACCTACAGGCCAAACAGGCATAGAAAGTGCTGAGTATCTTAAGACACACTAAGCACATTAAGCACACATTAAACATATGATAATTGCTATTATTTTTGACAGTGGGAAGCAGACTTGTAGTTCCTGCTATTTTCATAGGCATACAGTGGTGTATGAACTTTTATGAAAAACAAACTCCTATTAGGTCAGTAGCTCTTGTGTCTAAACAGAAAAAGAGGGTTTTCCTTACAAGATGTTGGAAGATAGTCATGGGTATGGTTGAGAAGGTCTAGCACCAGTTCCCATTTCTCAGGTTTATCTTTGGGGTGGCAGAACAGCAGAACCAAACAACAATCCAGCACTATTACAAGGAAACAGAGTTCACTGCTCAGTACATACCTATGTACTGTCAGGTTCTGCATCTCAGTTTGTTGTCCAGTCTCCCTTTACAATCAACAGAGAAAGAGATGCTTCTGCAACTTTTTTTTTGTCTCTGCATCAAGATCTCCCACAGGTTAGATGAATCTGTCTGGAGCTGTTTTTTGGGATGAGGGGGGCAGTTTTCTTGCAATGTTGGTTTGTCTCCATTGAATATCTCCAAAGGTTATACAGGCTGTGTAACTATGTTGCAGATTCCTACTCTGCAGCTGCCTTCTTCCACTCAGCCCATCTTTACCTCTCAGAACTGGAACTTTCTTGTATGAAGGATGCCTGTTTTTTCTTAGGTTTTCTCTCATCAACAGTGCAGGTCAACCATGAATCTATTCTTTCTGATTAATTTTTTGCTACATTGGAAGAAGAGCAGAAATTGGATAAGAGTAACCTCCAAACTATGAACATGTATTGTCTATGGAAAAATGTATGATATTTTAAGGTTTCCTACTCATTTTTATTAGATTAGAAATGAGTGAGCTTCCTCCTGTATAATTAGCAAAGAATTCCTGTTCCCTATGTTTGTACTTACTGCTCTGTATCACGGACTGTACTTCCTATAGGGCTATACTATTTTTTGTTTAAGAAACACCTACTTTTTAATTCCAGTGAGTCTTAACTATCATGCAGATGAAAGAAATTGCCTGCATATTGTGAACTGAGATTTACACCAAATCTTCTGCTGTGTTTTTGCATCCTTGAGTGCAACAAATTATTGAGCTTGTCAGGTTTGTTATATTTATGAATATTTGTTTTGCCATAACACGTGCTGGCCCTAGTACCTGAATCTTGCCTTAAGCCACAAGGTGCCAAGTAATAGCCCTTGAGGAACTGTGTGACATCAAAAGCATTTCAACTGTGCTGTTCAGGCACTCCTATTAATGTTGAAACTGTCAGACTGTAAATCTCTGTCATCCTTGTTCTTTTCCCCCTTACATGGGCTAGGCTATAATGGTGGGATCTTCATAGGGATGTAATTTTGGGACTGCCCAGGTCTCTATTCCAAAACACCAGTAAGGAGTGACAGCACAGCCAAAAACAGTAGCATGGGATTTTTTAGTAGGCATATAGTTTGGGATTCAATGGGATTACAATTATGTCAGCACAGGTCCTGAACTGGAGCAGTGGAAGAAGGACTGACTGGTCTCTCAGTTGTACCTCAGTCTCTAGACCCTGACAAGACTTCTGAATTCATTCTACAATCTCATCCCTGAGCCATCACTTGCTCATTACATTCTCAAGTTGTTGCTCTGTCTATTCTATAAATGTTGTCCTAAGAAAACAGATGTCACACACCAGGTTGGAAAGGGGGTTTAGAGATGACTTCTGCAACCCAAAAAGTTGTCCTGAGTTGTCCTTGGAAAGCAAGACAATAATTGCTTTCCCAGATGTTTGAATCCTATCTCATTTAGCCATAATCCTCAGGCTTCTCCACCACCTACTGAGAAAAAGTTTTCCTTGCTTTGACTATTCCCTTTGACTCTTCTTTCAGTCTGTTGGCCACTCTGATTGTTTTGAGAGGTGATACTGCTGCATTAAAACCCTTTTACTCTATGGAGCAGTGTCTGTGCAGAGGAACCAAAGAACTGTTTTGTCAAGGCTAAAACGCAGAACATCCTTTTGTTGCTTAGCACTTCTCCTTGGAATGCTACTGGTTTCCATCTCTTTATTGTATGGAAAGGTTTGTCATTGCAGGCCCCCAGCCAGATAATAATTAGCATTGACTCCATGATTCCAGAAGGCTGATCAATCACTTTATTCTACTATATTCTACTATACTATACTATACTTATTAAGAAACCCATCCCCTTACAGACAGCCTGATACAGCTTTTACCTAACTGGTCAATCAACCCAAACAGCATCCAGTGTCCAATTAAGAGATCATCCTTTGGTAAGAAAAGAGGTACAAACCTCTGTAACACATTCCACATGTGCACAACAACAAGTGCAGCAAGTGGAGATAAGAATTGTTAATCATTCTTTTCTCTGATCTTCTCACAGCCTTCCCCTGGAAAATGCCTGGGGAAGTCGTGCCTGCTGCTCTCTGTGGAGAGAGCTGCAGCTACAAAGCTTGAATATTCAAACAGTTTGTTAAAGTAAGGAAAAAAATTCTGTTAACCATATTTTCATCTCTCTCCCCACCCAGACAGAAATTTGAAAT
Organism: Pyrgilauda ruficollis; assembly: GCF_017590135.1. Classification (NCBI taxonomy): domain Eukaryota; kingdom Metazoa; phylum Chordata; class Aves; order Passeriformes; family Passeridae; genus Pyrgilauda; species Pyrgilauda ruficollis. The sequence goes on along the minus strand of NW_024523822.1, from coordinate 10,389,521 downwards.
CTTTAGTACTCCATTCTCCCGGGCGATGTGGCTCCCAGAGGCAGGAGCAGAAAAGCAATTTGGGAGATCTGATCGCCGATTGCACAATGCTGCTTTCATCGCCGCCACTTGCCAGAGAAAGCCTCAAACGGACCGTACGTGCTCATTGCTGGCATCACTCAGCTCTCCACCCGTGAAACTCACAGCCGTGGTGCAAACCTCCCCACCTGCAGCACTTCTTTCAGCCTGGAGCATCACGGGTGGATCCCTGCAGAGCAGCAGTCCCCGGCCCTGCGGCTGCACTGGGCCACTGGAGGGCAGGGCAGGCACAAGGTATCAGCCCTGAAACGGGGAGGAAGGCGCTCCGCGCACATCAGCGCCCGTGAAGCGCGCTCACGGCTTGAAACCCGTGCCCCTAAAGCCGACAGGAACATCCCTGTTTCCAGGCTTTATTTTATCAGCAGCAGAGAGTGATCCTTTGATCCTTACTCTCCACTTTTGCGATGTAAAACAGAATTAGAGGAAAAGCTTTGATTATCCATTTATTTCTTAACTGCATGTCTGGGCTATTTAAACTGCGATGAAAGCAGCGAGTCAATGTGATAATATTGACAGAGCAGGGGTCACAGTGACAGCACTTATAGCCCAGCATCCTTTGCACAACCAGCTGCTCACATGAAACGCTGCAACAAAACCAGCACAGAGGAAAAGAAGCCTTTAGCTTGGCTTGGCTTTAGAAGCCAGCCAGGTTTGGGGGTATGGGGTGCTGATAAGGAGAGGTCCACAAACACCACTGCTGAAAGGAAATGTCCTTGTTTGTCAGGAGGGTCAGGAGCACTAGCATGTCTCTCTGAATTACCTTCACAAGACAATCAGGTCAGCCTTTCATTAATTTTACAAACCACATTTGATCCAATTGGAGGATTTTTTACAGTAAATCAAACAGCTCCTCCACTAGTGAAGGACATTCGAAAAGGAAGTTGAGTTCTGCTGTGAGCAGAGAGAAAAACAGGGATGACTGAGTCAAAAGCCAAATCCGGACTTCTCAGACTCTTGTTCTTAGTGCTGAATGGGTTTCTGACAAGCCCTAGAGAGTAATTTAGAGACAAAGCCCAGTAACACAATATTAATAGATATTTAAAAATTTCTATTACACCAACAAATGAATAAAAATCCTTAATTTCAACTGTACCTATAGTTCCCTTGTGCTCAGCAGAAAGAAAAGTATTGTATGCTTTTATGGATGAGAAAGCTGATCCAAATTATCTGTTGGAGGTGAAGAAAACATATTAAAAGAGGAAAGAAGACTATGAATGACAGAACAAAAGAGCCAAAACAAAATGTAGGCAATCTGAGGAGAGGGTAGGCAAGAAGAGGAACAGAAATAATTGTGGGTGGAATGCTGTTTTTTTGTTGTAACTCGTAGACTTTTTTTTTTTTTTAAGAAAAAGGAACAACTGGATCCTGTGGTTGAGGGCTATGGTTAGTGGAGAGGCCAAGGAAATAGCTGAACAACTTGCAGAGGAGACAGCTGAAGATAAACAAACCCTAGACTTCCCTTGCTCATATGACATAAACAAATGGAAGAAACCAAAAAGAAAATAAGGTCTGGAGAGAATGAGAAGTGTGTCTCTGTGTAATTTCAGGGGAGTGACATACCTGCCTTTTCATCTGTACAGCTAAAGAAAGACACTGGGCAGCTGAAGGAATAGGCCTAGTACTGTAGGTCAGGGTAAGAACTGTCCTGCTGCTGAGGTAAAACTCAATATCTTTGAGGCACAGAAGGTGGATTTGATTTATATATTAAAAAAAAATATTTTAAAAAAGTGCAGAATGTGCCATTTTCCCCGACAAACCAGGTTTAGGGAGATGGGGGGAGAGCAAACTTATCTCCTTTGCTTGCCATTCAGGTCAGGTTCAGCATGCAGGTATGTATGTGCATCCTCACAGAAACAAAGTGTGCATTAGTCCACTCAAGTCTTGTCTGAGTGTAATGGTAACAATATCTGTCAGGTGGCACCCTTGATGCTGGCACAGCATATACACAAATTAAAACAAGATTTTGCTGTGCTTGTCTAGTATTTTTCCTGAAACGTGCTATGTTAAAGTCAATAATCACATAATGGCTGAGGCTGTTGGGCAGCTCTAGAGCTATCTGCTCCAGCTTTGCTTCTCTGAGGTACTCAGAGTCATGTCTAGTGGCTTTTGAGTATGTCCAAGGCTGGAGATTCTATAACATCTCTGGGCCTCCCATTCCAGTGTTTGACCACCCTCACAGTAAAAAAAAATTTCCATGTCTTCTGTCACTGGTAGTGGGGTCAAGCATCTAGGTAAAATATTTACCAGAACTGAACATGTTCTACAGAACTAGTTACCCAAGAAGGATTGGTTTTTATCAGTTTGAAGGGTAAACTAAGCAATGTTTAATTGTCCTGACAGGTAGTGGGGGGAGCATCCACATTCAATATTGGCTGAATTTCCTTAAGTAAATGAAAAATACAAACATGGCATTGTCCTGAGAGGGTACCACAGAACTCAAAATCCTAACAGATTTAGGCATCTCTCCCAAATATTGGCCAGCATCTGAGTAATTTTGATGAACCATTCCCATGGGCTGCAAAGTTTTCATGTGCTTCTTATAGAACAACAGAGTGAAAAGCTATTCTGAGTGGCAACACCATCAAACAGGACAGGCAAGAAACTCCAAACCAAAGTTTTCCTCCTGATGATAAGTGCATGGTGTTTTGTGGTAGTGCTGTCAATCAGACTTGCCCCCATATTTGGGCTTCTCACCAGCTTGTTCTTTGGGATTGAAAGGAGCACATCCAACTCCTGCCAGCAACTAGTCAGAACTCTGCCAAAAATATTTAGCTCTTATTAACTCTTCCCCTTTCATCTGCAATGATAACAAGAGTGTGATCCTCTTATCAATAGTACCTGGATAGCTATTCTGTTCTGTGAGTCCAAATTCTGAGCAACCTTCTAATTGCTTCTCTCTCACCAGAATGCTTCTTGCTACTGGTGCTTGACAGTAGCACCTAAAATACAAGCTGACATTCTGCTACTGTTCAGGGCTGTCCCACTTCAGCAAAAAGGACATAGTCATGCCTCTCAGAGACATTCAGCACAACCCTCAATAATGCATGGCTTTAATCCAGCACTGTTTCCCAGAGACAAATTGTGGTCACACCAGCAACCTGAACCACCTGCATGCATGGAGAAGTGAGACTTTGGAAGGCACAAAGAAAAACAGTCTTTGTGTTCTTCAGTGGTGTAAGTGCAAAATAACTTCTGACACTTGATACTGGAGAGTTTTAAGTCTTAATTCATTCAGATAACAGAGACATTGATCAATGGCTGTCCTAAAACCATGCATGTATTATAGAGGAAGAGAGCAGAATTTCCTATTATTCAGACTAAAAAAGGAAGTTGGCTGTGGCTGAAAATCAGAAATACACTGCCTGTTGGGTACATTTTTTAGCTCTACATTAAATCTCTAAAGTTACTTAAGTTATTCCTACGTCTTTAGGCATTTTGCATTTGCTCTTGTATCATATGAAGGTCACATCACCAGTGTTGGTCGAATAGGTGAAGTACTTCAGTATTGGCTCAGTTTAATTGAATTAAAGTCATTGATGCTTATGCAACATAATTAAGCCCATTTTTGTCTCTTCTGCAAGCTTCCTCAGTCTGCAAGATTTGAAACATTGTTCACCTCTACTTACGTGCCTCACCCTTTACCAACACCTTGTTTGCCCTCACAGCACCTGATTCCTCTCCATTCTAGCTCTTGTGACCATTCTCACTTCCACCTGTTACATGACCTCTCATGATTATCAAAGGCATCGAACAATCTGCACCAGTGATACCATCTATGGATATGTGGAAGCGGAGGCTAAGACCAGGTAAGGAATTCTGGGTGGGAGACTAGATAGGAGACTAGAAACTAGGGATGGCAAAGATCCAGGCTAAAGGGCTTGAGGCTTGAGAAACAGATGAAAATGTCTAGAAACATCTAAGTCCCAGTTTTTGGCCATCCCAGAAGGCAATGGATGCACAGCCTCTGCTGTGTCTTCTATCTTCAGTGTCTGGCAAACGTGAAGAAGACAAACCTGCTGCTGTCATTACATCTTCTGTTACCTCAACCCAAAGAGGTTTCTGGTGTAGACCTAAAATGTCCAAACTATTTTATTGCTTTTAGACAGAATAACAGATCATCCACGATTTTCTCAAGTACTCAATAATGCAAACTCCAAACTGAAAAAAACTGTTAATGCAATCCAGAGCAATCTGTGGTGAACTGCACACTATCCACAATGGCATCTTTTCCAAAATACTGCTTCTCAGCCTTTGAGTGTGAAATTTTTACATTTTACAATTGACATTCAATAGGACAAATGGTGCAAAGCACAGGTGGAACTAAAGAATCTCAGCCATATCCAAAGATTTACTTGGTCTCTTTCACACCATCCTGTCATGCTGCTACACTTCTTTCTTTCTTCCTCACTGCCTCTCTTGCCTTGAGTATTGGAAACCAAAAGTTGACCTGAAAAAACAGAAATATGATCTGTGTGATGGTATTACTGAGTTAAGATCACCCTCTACAGTCAGTATTGAAGGCTGTTAAAAAAGCAAACTTAAACAAACTATATGTCTGCAGCTTTCTATCTCGATATGCCACAGGTATATGCATGTGTGTTAGTTGTTTCCATTAGTGTGTCTGTGTGCATACATATATATACAGGATATATGTTTTTGCAAGCAAAAGTTCTGTTTCCTAATAGTATATGCAGTCACACTGTGTTTTATAATATAAATATATCAGCTTCCATATTGCTAAGCAATATCAGAATATCTTTCTCTACATTTAGGGCTGCTCTTGCTGCCGAGCACTTGCTATCTAGATTCAGGAATACTCTAAGTGCTTTTCATATGTTCATGAAAACAAAGTTCCTTCTCTGGAGGACTCTGAATCTGAGAAGTATTTTCTTGCCAGCACACAGTCATTTGAGCATACCAATGTCATGTCTGAGGCATGTGTGCTGAAGTGCAGAACAAAATTATTAGATGATCTAATCTTACCATTAGGCAACATGTCTCTGGTTCCTGAGCACTGAGGAAAGTCATTAGCACATAATTGAAGTTAACAAGTGTTTAAGTATTTCCTGGATCTGGCTGCCACCCAGTGAGAAAATTTATTTGTTTTCCCAGAACTCATGGCTTACCGTTCTTGCAAACGTGTTCTTCCCAGTTTTCTCTTGTAGCTTTTTTCTTTTTTTGAGTAATTTTGCATGTAAATAATGTATCCGTTTCATCTCGGTATCAGGATAAAAGGAAGTTGACACGAGTATTTTAAGTTGAGTCAGGAGGCCAGAGAATAACCCAAAAATTATTAAGAAGAAGATGATGACTCCAAGCTGAATCCATGTTGCGGAGAGAGCGAGCTCAGGATGAGGAATGCAGTTTTGCTTAACCAGAGGGATCTTGAAAGAATCAGTCTTGGCAATATGCTCTTTCATAGAAATTATATAGCTTTTCTCATTCTTCTGCACAAGAAAAGTGGAAAAAAGGTGTTGGTTATAAGACAGATTCCCTCCTTTCTTAATATTTCTTCCACTGGACATTCAGATTTACAAACGACTCTAAATCATCTAAACCATCCAGTGTCTATATACAGTATGCTCAAAACAATATATATATTGGCTATTTACAAATGTTTTGGACTCTATTTTCACAGTTTCTCTTGGTGGACAATGTCCAGCACTTTGGACCGTTAAAAAAAAGCTTACCTTTTCAGTGACTCTGACAGGGAAATATTTAGCTAATCTGGTTATAATGGTTTAGTATTTTTCTACTCCTATGACTCTGCTCAGATGCCCTGTTGGAGGGTCCTTCATTGAGAGTAAAACTGCAGAGCAGAGTGTCTGTCCCTTTGGTTTTGTCTCAGCACATTATCAGCAGTGCTTCCACACCATGGTGGTTCCACACCAGCCAGAAATCAAACTCCAAATAAGCCTTTCCCCTTCCAGTAAGAGAGGGACAAAGGCAGAGACTATGGGTTGAGATAGCAAGTTACTGAAAGCAGCAATGGAATAAGAGACGCTCAGTAACAGCAGCAATATTATTTAGATAAGTACATAAAAAGAGAAGGTGGTTTATCTACAAAAGGTATTCACCATCTCGACTTAGTTCCACGTGGGACAAAGCCAGGATGGTGGCTCTTCCTATGCCCAGTGCCACATGGCTGTCCCCAGAAAAAGACAAGGTGGCAGTCACTCACCACAGCACTCTCTCTGTGCCTGAGCCTGAGACAGCAGAAAACAATGACAGACAAACCCCTGAAAGTATGAAAGTCCTCGTCACACTGCACCTCTGCTTCAGATGCTGGACTCAACTCTGTGCAGCTGTTTCCAGTACCAGCCCAGGCACTACTGACTGCTCCTCCCAGCTCTTCCCATCTCCACTGGGCTCCTTTCAGCTCAGCTCAGACTAGGCTGGGCTCGGGCTTGCCTCTGCCGCTCTGTTCCCCGCAGCTGCCACCCGCACCAGCGCTGTGTGCCTGAGTCAAGTCTTGGACAAGCAGGAGGGCAATGGGCAGGAGAGGGGCAGGGCTGATCCTGACAACGTTCCCAATGGAGAGAGGGAGGCAAAAATGTTGCAGGAGTGCTCACTCTTTCTTCCCCCTGAAACTGCACCTGCAGTGATGTTGTGGGTGGTATGGGACAGCAATCCAGCCATGCCCACGTGGCACTAAGCCCTGTCCCCTCTCTGCAGTCACACAGCTGGCCCAGGCAGTGCTATGACCAAAGGCTGTCACACAAAGGCTGCCTGACCTCCTCTTGTAGCTGCCTCTGCTTAGCTGATGTTTTTCACTGCTTGTGGGCTGAAATGCTCAATAAGAAGGGTAAATCAGACATGCTGCTGGGACCATAGTATAAGGCAACTTTCTGTTCTGTGAATAAGAACACTGAATAACCCAGCCTCTTTTCTGATAATGTCAAAGGAATAATAAGCTCTTCCTTGTGGCTTTTCTAATCACCCTACAGAGGCCAAGCACTTCTGTTAGATGTTCATTGGAGAAATGAAGTTCCCAAAGCATGCTACCCATCTTCAGCCTGTTAGCCCTTCCTTGACATGATCCTGTTCCAAACTATCTCAGGCCATTTTATCCCTAAACTGAATTGATGTATAGGCAAGGAAAATCTTCATTAGGAACTCAGTATGAAACAGGGGTACTAGTGCATGAAGAACTTTGCTGTTCATGCTAATTAATAAACATCTCAAGTGTCTGAGTCTGTTCCGCTCACCCAGCTTCCTTGACTCCCTGAGATCAGCAGCCCTGAGGCTTGATATAACAAATCTGTTGAGATTAAATTTTACATTTTAATGTAATTAGCTTTCCTTGGGGAACTAGAAACCATCTGATAATGGCATTAGTTTTCTGTTTTAAAGAAGTAAAGCAGCTTTGCACATGAGTGAACAATGCACATAAAGAGAGCAAACTCGTAGTACAGGAACCATGAATCAGCCAGACATAGTGCTCAGGACTTCTGTTCATGGATAATGGGACTAAGCTCCTTTGCCCTGACTTGGGTCACACCCAGGGCAGGTCATGATAAGAGGCTGCCTTCAAGGTACAAAGGATAGAAACACAGGCAAAACCACACACCACAGTACACAGCAAATAGTGAGTACACAGCAAAGTACACAGCAACAGGCTGACCAGGGTAGTGATCAGTTGGGTCCTTATTATCTTCAGGAATGGACATCCCACAACCTATCTCAGAAACTTGATCTATTGTTTGATCACCTGAAGAGTAAACAAAAAAAAAAATGCATTTCCTTCACTTTGTCCTAATTTTCTCTTCTCCCTGAATGGTGCACCACTGAAATGTCACATAATCATAGAACAATTAATGTTGGAAAAGACCTCCAAGATCATTGAGTCCAATCTTTGACCAAACAACACCATTAAAACTTGGTGTTATTAGCACCATGCTCTAACCAGATGTCCTTGTTTTGAGCATGGGGTTGGTCTGGATGGCCTCCAGACTTATCTTCCAACCTAGCTAATCTGTGGTTCTCTATGCTGCTGCTCCTGCTAGAGCATCCTGGAGATTTTGGCAACAAGTCATTATTTTGTGTGTATGCGCCCATGCATACAGGTGATGAGCTCCTCACACTACTCAGTTAAAGAAAGGTAGGCATCTCTTACATCAGTGTTACAGTGACTTTTGGCTATAAAAAGTAGTGCTTCACAAATGTCAGTTTTGTGAGTTTCAGATTTTAAGCTGGGTTTTTTCATATATATAAATGGAAGAATGAAAATCCTTCTTCTAAAATTTACCATTCTCTAGAAATATGACAATGCTCTGGAAAGAACTGTCTGCTTCCATCCAGCCAATGTATCTGTGGAGGCAATGACCCTTTTTGAAATGAATTATATTCCAGGAAAGAATTGATGGCTCATTGCTATATGTTTGCTTTTGCAGCTGCTGAAGATGAAGGGAAATTTTTCAACACTAAACTATGAAATATATGGTACAGATAAGTACTTACATTCTGAAAGAGACTGAGTTGAATGTCCAGATCCGGTACTTCTTGGAGATATTTGTTCACAAAAATAATTAACAAATAAAACAAAGAGTCTACTGCAACAAACAGAAGCCAGATACAAAGATGAATAATTATAGGGAGAAAAGAACACAGCATTTTTTTCCTGTCCTTTCTTGTGAAGAAGAAGGATGGGATCATCACATAATCTTTTTTCTCTTTTCTGTTAAGTGGCAGAAGACAGGGTCTTTGCTGTTGCTTTTGGTGCTCATCAAATGCAATGAACTGTTTTGTGATATAAGTATTCTTAAATTTGGTACTACGAGAACCCACAAATTTTTTGATGAAGAGGCCAGTTCCAAAAGAAACTAGAAAAACCCCAAATATAGGCAATACTTTCTGACCTATATAGGGCAGTATAGTCAACATAAAAGATATCTGGTTAGTAATTCTCTGGATTTCTTGCTCTGTGTCATTTAGCTCTTTTTTTAATGCGTCATCTAAAATTGAATAAGATGGTGTGAATTCATGCTTTAGGACCACTATATCTTTAGGTAGCTCAGCAGGAGGTTTGGCTACCTCATAAACCCATTTTATTGCCTCAATATAATATTTTATCAAGGCAAATTGCTCATGCTTTAAATGACAGGTTATACTGTCTGCCAGAACCTTTAAATTGTGAAAAATATTTTGAATGTTGCTGGCCACCACAACACCTGTGCCAGCAGTAATAAGAGCATCCCTGCCATTTTTCAGTCCACAAGAAAGGAGGAACAGAACACTAAAACAGCGCAGGTGCTTGAAACAAAAGAGCATGATAGAAAGCAAAATCCAGATGAATCCAGAAATCAGTAAGGGCCCCAAGGAATGGTGTGCCAAGGAGAAGTGCATGCTAAGGAAAAACAGGAAGCTGGAGAGGAAGCCAACTGCAGAGCAAACTGCAAAAAGCTGCATCTGATACTTCCAGCCAGGCTTCCTTTCAGATATAAACATTTCCCATGCATTCTGAGCTATTGAGATGAATTTTTGCATATTCTTCTGATTGTTGCTGACTCTGCAATGGCTCAAACTAAAATGAAAGGAAAAGAAAAACACTGTTATTTACAGAGTCACACTAGTGACAATGATGTGCTTTTAACTGACTGTCTGATACTTCCTCACACTGCAAAATCTGCAGGTCTGACTCACATGAGGCTGAACCACCACATGAAGGAAGGAATGATGCATCTGACTCCATGTTCTTAGGAGGCTAATTTATTATTTTATGAAACTATATTATATTAAAGAATGCTATACTAAAACTATACTAAACTATACTAAAGAATACAGAAAGGATACAGAGAGAAGGCTAAAAGATACTAATGAAAAACTTGTGACTCCTTCCAGAGTCCTGAAACAGCTCGACCGTGAGTGGTCATTAAGTCAAAACAATTCACATGAAACCAATGAAACAATCACTTGTTGGATAAACAATCTCCAACCACATTCTAAAGCAGCAAAACACAGGAGAAGCAAATTAGATAAATGTTGTTTTCCTTTTTCTCTGAGGCTTCTCAGCTTCCCAGGGGAAGAAATCGTGGGCAAAGGGATTTTTCCAGAAAATATGACTGCCACACACGAGAGACCAAAATATTTGTCCCCAGTGTCATAGATATAAATATTGAAGAGGTGACTCTAAAAGGATTTCTATCTTTTGTCCTTTTATGTTTTGCACACTTTGATTTCTCATTAGCTGTGTAGAAATAATGGTTCACATGCACACGTGTATGTGTGTGTGTCAGTGTATGCATAAGAAAGACACCAGCCTCCTGTAGCACCCACTGCTCCCCACAGATGCTAGCTTTGCCTCGTAAGCACCAAGAAGGGAAAGAGAGGAGCACAGAAACTTCCCATTGGTAGCCCCATGAAGGGGAGCATGGCTAGATCTGCAGGGAGCAGCCGGAGCAGCTGCCAGGGAGGAAGGAGCTGGTAAAGCAGCATGTGCACACTGCCCAGGGATGGGGAATGAAGCACAGCTTCTTCAGGGGGAGGTAGGTGAGTACAGAGCAAAGGAAGTGTGCCTCAGAGGCGTCATTCCTTCCTTGGGTCTCTCCTGGGATAGCACACCTACAAACTGGTCCATGTACAACAAGCTGTCCATGAGCCAGCATTGTGCCTCATGGCCAAGAAGGTCAGTCCTGGGGGCATTAAGAAGAGCACTCACAGCAGGTTGAGGGAAGTGATCCTGCCCCTCTGCTCTGCCCTGGTGGTACATCTGGAGTGCTGTGTCCAGTTCTGGGCTCCTCTGTACAAGAGACATGGAGCTCCTGAAACAGGCTCAGGGAAGGGCTATAAAGATGAGGGAACTGGAGCATCTCTTTTAGGAAGACAGGCTGAGGGAGCTGGGCCTGTTCAGCCTTCAGAAGAGATCACTGAGAGGGGAATCTCATCAATGCATACAAAGAGCTGAAGGGAAGGTGTCAAGTCTCTTCTCAGTGATGCTAAGCAATAGGACAAGAGCCAATGGGCAGAAACTGAACAGGAAGTTCCACCAGAACTTGAGGAAAAACTTCTTTACTCATGTAAGGTCCCCAAAAACCTTGCTTGACATGGCTCTTAGAAGAGCTCACAGTTGTTCATGTAAGATCTGAGTTAGATGCACAGGACAACTATGGACAAGATATTCTCAAGAGGTCAAAACAACTAAAAAAACTTTACTGGCAGCTTTAGAAAATCAGAGAACTTTGTCAAAAGATTTAGTGCAACATTCAATCAATATAAAACACTTCTTAGAGCATTAACTTAGGAAACTCTAAGTCTGTTCAATGTTAAGTTACACAAAAATTCTGAGAAGAAAGAATTAGAAACAGAAAGTCAGAAAATACATAGAAGAGAAACCTCATAACTACCACTCCTGGATTCCAGTGATGTGCAGCTGATAGAAATTCCAAGAGGCAGTAGAGTCAAGACATGCTTGCCTCATGTTCCACATTAAACACCCCTTGGCCCTTCCCCCAGGGGGCACTTCCAGTCATTTGGTCACTCAGGAGCTGGGCAAGGGGCTCCAGGGTGGGGTGTGCAGCACTGCCTCCAGTGCCAGTGACTGGCAGGAGCTGCCAGGCTGTGCTGCAGGCTCTCGGCTGGGGGAGGCAGGGCAGGGCAGGGCACTGCCTCACCAGGGCTCCACCTGCCCCTTCCCCGCACACATGCACCCCAAAACTTCGCCAGACATCAATCATTCCAGCCTCTCGTAACTGTGAGGGTGACCAGGCACTGGAAAAGGCTCCCAGAGAGGTTGTGGAATCTCCATCACTGGAGATACTCAAGAACCACCTGGATTCAATCCTGTGCCACGTGCTCTGGGATGATCCAGCCTGAGCAGGGGGGTTGGAGCAGATGACTCACTGTGCTCCCTTCCAACCTTACCATTTTGTGTTTAACCCTTATTAAGCCTAATAGTTTGTGCTTGTCACCATCTGTCCTGCTTACCAGTATGCCCGTTATGTAAATTACAGAGTATTTCTGTGATTCAGTTCTGTTTGATGGGAGATATTATAATATAATATTTATAGTGCAATTTGTCCAAAGATGCAAGGTCAATTCATATCCATATTAGCATTTTAACATTCTAGAATAAATGAGATACTAATTAGATAAAATAAACAGTGGTAAATTTATCTTAAATAGGGAGCAGTTGTCTTTGTAAAATACATCTTGAAGATATTACTTTGTCTTTTGCTTAGCTTGAACACAGCAGGTAGCCAGGAACTAAACTATAATTTTGTACATATACTGTATTTTATTAGCATTAGCCTTTATTAATCCTGCTAGCATTCACTGCACAATTTCCCCCTCCTTCTCATTGTAATTAGTTATTAGTTGTGTCATTATCTCCTTTGTGTGCAACAGCAGCTGAATATTATGGGAGCAAGCATCCATCACCAGCTGGGACCTTCTTGTGCTGATGTGCTGCTTTTCTTTGGCCTTACTTGGGCTTGAGCCTTTATAGTGCTGAGGACTATTCTGAAAAATTCTGTGTTTTTGGTGTTTAACCACTTGAGCACAGATGAACAGTGGTCAGTGGGCCCTTAGAGGGGGTTTAATTCCTAGCACTATCACAGGGCTGGGAAGGCTGAGAAAATTGCTTCCCTGCAGGGCCTAAGTGAACTCAGCTGTAAATGAAGTACAAGAGCAATTAACAGCTCCTTCACAGAAGCAAAATTAGTTAGTTAATTCCCTAGAAGTAAGCAGTAGTCACCATGTTTGGGAAGGTGCTGCAAGTGAAATGGGCAGCAGAGTAGGCACAGGAGCCACCTGGCTCCAGCTCTGCTATGAGCAGATTGGCCCTTCTGCTTGTGTGGATGGTCTGCTTTGTCCTTTTTCTGCTGAAAGACATTTTTAGGAAACATAATCAAAAAGTAGATGTTTATATTCCTGAAATCAAGCAGAGCCAGACCTAACAACCAGCAAACCTTGTCAGCAAATCCTGCACCTCCGTGATCAGATCGTTACACAGCATGTGCTGCCACAAGTTCTTTGTAGATCTAAGGAAAATTGCCTTGCACAATGAATACATCTGGCATTTTGTTCTTGATTTAAGACACCTTAACAAAATAAAAAGCAAAAAGGCTAGCATTTATCTAATGCTGTCCAAAACACCTGTGTAAGAAAATAACGCATTTTCAGTTTTCTTTAGCAGCACCAATTTCACAGCTGTTCTCAGGCACAGTTTTTACATGTTTTTGAGCATTTGTATGTATGGGTATAGTGAATTTGGGTTAATGCTTATAAGCATTCAGTAAATGGCTGCAATATGTGACTGGGACTTTGGCATGACTGCATCCTTAGATTTAATAAAAGTACTTCTGGACTGGGAGGCTGGAGACTTGCAAAATATGGACAGAACTCAAAAAGAATCAAAGAGTCTCCTTTTCTGAGCATATTCAATGCTGTTGCATGGGATTCCTGCAGTATTCAGAACATGCATGATAGGTTTGTCCTCAGCCTGCATGAACACAGAGCTTTAAGGCAGGAAAGGCATTGTAAAGACACAGTGAATTCTGGAGCCTGTGGAATGGACGCTCTCCATGGTCACTGAAGGTCACAAAAGGAGCATCCTCATACCCTCAAGAGCCCATTGCTAAGCTTAAACTTTTCCAGGGTAAGAGTCAGGCTCACAGTGTGCATTTCTGTGGCTTGTCTGACACCTCAGTTTTCCCCACATAAGGTATCACCAACAGGTATAGATATGCAGCATTGAGTACAGGAGAACCACTCACAGGATGAAAAGTCTAAACCTAAAAAAATGTTTGGAGGGTGAACGTTCTTACATCACAGGCACTTATGTCACAGCTGTGAATGCTTGGGAAAGAAAAATAATACTCTGGCTTAGAGGTAGAAATAAATTGTTGGCATCACTAAAGAGGCTAATTCAGAACTTAAAGAAATAGTAAATTTTGAGAGCTTTCTGGAATGATTCTTCTAAAAAACATAAATCACAAAAATTTCCTGAAGCTGTTTGGTGCAGTTAAAAATTATAACAGGAGACTGACATGAACAAAACCTTCATTTCAATTGCAGTCTGAAGCAAAGTACTTTTTCTCAGGTCCTGTAACATGAACTAAGGTGGGGGCTGCTGCCATTATTTATGTAGCATAAGGAAAGAATGATTCTTGGAAAACTGTTTCTTGCTCTGAACTGCCAATTTCTTTCCACCGTAGTTTCTAGTGATGGAAAACTCCCCGTCCCACAGAGGGGAGCTGGAAATTCTTGTGCTCTAGTTCTGCTTCTGTAACTGATTTTTTAGTTGGGTCCAAGGGGAACCTCTCTGTGCTTTAGTTTCCCTCTCTAGGAAATATTTACTCAGCTCTGAAAGCATGATATTCTTCTACCATATGGCATGCTGGCAGGACTAATTATAAAAACAAATTCTCCAAAGGAGCTTCTCTGGCAAGGAGGTTGGGCCACACTTCTTAAGACTTGTGATGTACTGAATTTAATGCAACCTACTTAAAAGGGATTTTTCTAGTTTCATTTCAAAATAAACAAGAAAAATTTAAAAGCATTTGAAGGTCCTGTTTGTGTTATTTCAGATATGGCTACAGATTTGAGGAAGCAGAAGATAAGTACAAAGCATCAAGAGTCCCCAGAAAATGTCCTCCAGGTCAGCCATGAGCCCTGTGCTAGAGCTATGAAATTTAACAGTATGTCTTTATGTTATGTATGATTTCTTCCCTGCCTTCTGTGGAGACTCCTCCATATTCACCCTCCAAGTAGTTGTGGCTGCCTCTGCTACCAGCTCAGTGCTGTCCTAGTCCTTGCTCACCCTGCAGCTGATGATGCCTTGCTACAGATAGAATTGAATAGAACAGGGCAATTGAGCTGGAAGGGGCCAACAACAGTCCTCTAGTCCAACTGCAATAGATTGAGACTCTAAATATTTGCAGAGAGTATTTGTGAAATCTTTTCTACCTAGGCTATTGCTTGCTTAGAGGTGAACGGCAGGTCTACATGTCTAGTATATGGATTAGTAACCCATGCAAACAGCTTGCCAATTTTTATATAAAGGAAAAAGCAGGTATCTCCTAAAAATATATAGTGAGTAAAAGAATGGGACTTACTAAATAATTAAGGGTTTTTGACAGAGGCACAGCTGACTTGGCAAAGTATGACAAAAGGAGTCAGATGTCTAAGTCTACTTTCTATTTTGATCCAGACCTAAGTCAGGCAAAGCCTGGGGGCTACAAGTGCCATTGATCTAGGACTGAAGAGTACCACCCAGTTTTTGCACCTTCACACCAAGTCTGATATAATCTCCACACAGCACTGTTTTATGGGGTGATCTCAGGAGGAATATGGAATTTTGGCAGGCCCTTTGCCCAGAACAGTGTGCAGGAGCCTTATACATAAAACCAAAATCTTATTAAGAGAAACATTAGATCCCATTGGTGCCCAGCTTCATAGTGATCTTTGCCTTGCTTCAGCTACATAGTGATCTTTGCCTCATAAATCCTGTTGGGATTTTATACAGAAATTAAAGAATAGAAAGCACATAGTAAGATTTTTAAAACAAATATTTCCTTTTTTGGCAGTTTCAGGAGCCTTTTTTTCTAGCCTGAATCAGTTACATTGAAATGCAAGAAAATTACTTCCCTTTTTTGGATACCATCAAAAAATCCAGTGCTGAACTATGGCATAGTAGAAGCAAAAATACAGGAGGGAGTACCACACTATTTCCTTTGGTCAATGCAGGGCATTTAATAGAGAAATAACAGTCCAATCAAAAATCCAGCAACATTACTGCAGGTATCCCCAGAGCTTCATTGACACCCTCACAATTTCTCAAGTTCCCATTATTTGCTTTTAACTGCATGAGGAAAGAAAGTAAATGGTACTAAGCACATTAAACAGAAGGGATGACTAAAATATCCAATCATGTTTGTGCACATAGGAACTTGAAATACTAAACAACACAGCAATGCAAATATAACAATTTATACATATTTATACACAAGGAAAAACAAACAAGCAAAAATAGCAACTGAGTGAGATCTCTTTCTCTTCATATATGAAAATAGCTTGGGATAATTCTGAACAATGCAAGATATTACAAGTTCTTTAGGACACCACAAATTGATTAAATGTCACCTATATGAGATGTCTGTAGCACTGGAGGTTGGACTCAACGATCTTTAAAAAGGGTTATTCTAACCCAAGTCTTCTTGATTCTGTGATGTCCACATCTGAGCTGTCTGTGTGCCAATGAAGAGAAGAGGGCAGTCACCCAGAACCATTACTTCAGACCTGTTCTGGAAGTCCACCCTCACAGAAGATGGATTGCATCCTGTGAGAACTTTAGCTCAGCTGTGAAAAGTGTCTGGGTTACTCAGACAGAGCTATCCAAAGCCTGGGAAGATGAACCTCTCCCTGTGCTCCCTAATTGCCAGCACAGTTGTATTTTACTAAGCTGGGCACTCAGAAGGACACAGAAAATATATCGTGGGCACCCACAGAAAATGGACAGCTATGGAAGGGACATAGAACAAGAAATAAAATTTTCTCACAACTGTAAGGGCTATGTTAGGAAGCTGTGATGCAACAAGCCCACAGACATATTCTTCCCTTAAAACCCAGGAAGGAATGTAGGCCCAGTTTGGGAAACCCAAATGGCAATTTTCCTATTGCCAAAACCAACTCTACAAAACACAGAAAATTCTAGTGTGAGGGAAGAAAGGGAACATATGAGATTACACAATCCCTGTCCTACACAAAATAGCTCTACACATACTTCTTGGGAGAGTTTAGGAGTAAATTGTTTCACAAACTTTAGGAATGGACTCTCCAATCAGTAAGGTGATAACAGTTAGCTAACTTAAAGCAACTCCTTTCACCTTAGAACAGCTAGCTCAGTCCATGATTACTGTCCAAAGTTCCTTGATATTAACCTTAAAGTGTTACTTACAGGCACTCCTGTAAAGCACTTGAAGGTTCTTTCCAGTGCTGTGTGTCTCTTGACTTTGGTGGGGAACTGAGACAGACAGTAGTAAAAAATCTCACATGAGTAATTTTTTTCCCTATACCCTCCCTCAATGAGTCAGACACACTACAATTTTGAAATTGTTCTGGTTTTGACAAAGATTCATGAGGAAGTAACTTATGCACAAGACCAGAATAGTATATAATTTGCAAGTGCCACTTTATACCTTTTTTTCTGGCAGGGTAATAGATATCAGCAAATGAGTTCAGGGCCCAAATTTCAATGATTTAATATTATGTTGAGTAATGCCTTCAGTCTAGAACATTTTAGCTATTCTGGTACTTCCTTTGAAACTTGCAGCATTTCGGTACCCAAATAAATTTAAAGCTCTAATAATTTTCACCCCAAAAATGTTCCAGCTGAGATCTGTGCAAATACTTTTGTAGACAGTCTGTCAGATTATGGTCCTTAGTATATTACACACTTTAAATATACAATAAAGACACAAGTTATATACAATAAAGATAATTTATATACAGGAGGGTAGAACTGCTATGCAGAGGAATTTTAACTTTTATTTTAAATCTGCTATTGATTTCTACAGACAGAGTTTGCATGTGCATTTGTGTGTACAGCGGAGAAAGCTAATTCTGGACTGCCATACTCCTCACTTGAAATGTGTCACACACATCCTACCAGTTATTGGATTGATCTATTGAATCAGTCAGTCCTTTTATTCAGTTGTCATCAGGACCATCTGATAAAGAGGACAAGAGATTTAAAGTAAATCAAAGGCTGATAGGCAGCTTCATAAGGACAACAGCAATGAAAAGAGTAAGAGGATTGTTACACACCTATGATACCTTTTCAATAACATCCTTCATACACTGCCTCTTCCAGCCATTTTCAATTCCAACCAACTTCCAATTATGGTTTTACTGCTTATGTTTAACCTTTCAGATTCATTTTTGTCAAAAATGTCATAGGTGGTTTGGTCCATTGCAGAGATGTTACCTGCTGCACATAAGGAATTCTAAATTGGAGATTGACTCTTACTTAGACTCTGATTTCAAAGATGCAGAGCTACACACTAGTCTCAGTTCTGTCCTTGGACTCTGCAGAATCCAATCAGTAGCTACTGTAGTGCTGGCATGCACATTATCTATTTGCCCTTGGTTGAAATGTCCCTGCATGTATTTTTCCAGACAGCTGGTTTTCCAGCAGATACTGATAGTACTGAAGTAGCAGGTTGAGCCCAGGTTTCCCCTCCACAGAGCAGCCATACCCCTGTCTTCCAAAAGCAGACACTGAACAAATTCAGAAAGCTGGCAGACAGAATGGTGAACATAGCACAATGTTCATAGCATCTAAATTATGCATAATGTAGGGCTATAATTAGATACAGTGGACCATAACTGGAGAAAGTCTCTGATTATTATAGGTTGACTGGATGAAATGATCTTTTAGCAGAACATATTGTTAATATTATGAAATAAGGGAATATTCTCTTAAGGGATGCAGGTAGGTGCATATTAAATCAGACCAAGCCTCCATTGAACCCAGCATCTCAGCCTTGATAGCAGCATGTAGCAGATGTTTACAGAATCCCACATTGGGAATATGGACCATTTGGACACAGTCTAGGTGACTCTGCATGGAGAGAGGGAGGGATGGAGATCACCTCCAGAGGTCCCTTCCAACCTCAACTATTCTTTGATTCCACGATCATTGAGATTCCTCTTTTCATTTTTCCAGCCTCTGAGGCCAATCCAAATGGCAGCACAACCATCTGGAGTATCAGGCACCCCTCTTACATTATTATCATCTGCAAAGCTTCAGAGGGTGCAGCCCTTCCAGGTCAGTAATGAAGATGTTGTACTGTACTGGCCCCAGTACCAACCCACGGGACACACCACTAGTGACCTTTGTGTGACTGAACTTCGTGTGGCTGACCCCTGGCCCCAGTAGCTCATCCAGTTTCCAATCCACTGTCCATTATCTACCCAATACTTTATCAGCTTGTCTATGAGAATATTATGGGAGACACTGTGGAAAGCCTTTTGGAAGGCGAGGTAAACAGCATCCACTGCTCTCCCTTCCCCCACTTAGTTAGTCACCCTGTTGCAGTCACATTGGGTAAGCATGAATTCCCCTTTGTAAATGCATGCTGAATACTCACTGCAAATGATTTACAAGATTATTTTCTTTGTAACCTTCTCAGGAATCAAAATGAGGCTGATCAATTCCCTGGATCATCCTCCTTCCATTCTTGAAGATGGGAGTAACATCTGCTTTCTTCCACTCTCCAGGAATGTCTCCCAAGCCCCATGATGTTTCAGAGACAGTCAAAAGTGGCCTCACAGTGACATCAGCCAGCACCCTCAGCACCCATGTGTGCCTCCCGTCAAGTCCCATGGTTGCACACTTGCTTAAATGTCCCCCAACATGATTCTCCTCCACCAAGGTAAAGTCCTCCTTGCTCCATCCTTGCCCTTGTCTCAAAAGCCTGGGGCTCCTAAAGGCTGGTCCTCCTAGTAAAGGCACAGTTGAAGAAAGGCATTTTTGCATTCCCTTGAGCTATATATGAGAAAGAAAGTAGTTTATGGTCACGTGGATGGACTATTTCCACCCCTTACATTTTCAAGAACAAGGAGTTACACGGGCAGGCTTTACCCATACCCACCAATTTGGCTCAAATGCTGGCAGTGACTGGCAGCATTTCTAGCATTTGATTCTCCTAGAGAATCAAATATGCTGTAAAGAGACAATGTAGAAATCAACCACAGTCTGAAAGCTACCTAAGGCCACAGCTCCCTTCAGAGATACAGCATTTTGATAAAGAGCTTCAGCTGGTCTTTCTCAACCCATATGCTGCAACCAGATGTGCTAGTGTCACTACATTTTTGCCAGGTTTTTTTAACAGAGAATATTTTAGTGACCCACTCACAGTAGACCCTCACAAACTCTTGTCAGTAGCACATTTTCTGGGATCAAGGTGGATGCCTGCTGGCCAGTGGTAGCTGAGGGGGGATAATATTCCCACTGCTGGGTGAATATTATCTCTAGCAAACATCAGCTGCTGGGGATGTCTGGTTCCTGGACTTCCCTGCTGACATTGTCCACTACTGGCCACTGTAAAATGGAAGGAAATGACAGTTCACAAATTTGAACAATTGTACAATAATGGCTGCTGTTTTTTCTTCTTCTCTGTCTGCCAGTGCAGTGTAGATGC
Source organism: Pyrgilauda ruficollis (assembly GCF_017590135.1). NCBI lineage: Eukaryota > Metazoa > Chordata > Aves > Passeriformes > Passeridae > Pyrgilauda > Pyrgilauda ruficollis. The sequence goes on along the minus strand of NW_024523822.1, from coordinate 10,369,302 downwards.
TTCTGCACTCAAAAAAGTGATGATCATTTCAAAATTAGTGCATTTTTTCCCAATTTTCTTCTTAATCCCTGCAGAACGACTAGCAAAACTTGCTTGCACATAAAAGGTATTAAAAATGTCACTGCTTGAGGTCCTACTGTTCTGGCAATTGCTCAATGCATTTCAACAGATAATGATGTGACTAACACAGTATGTGTGTTAATTTCAACTGTGATTATCACAGTTTTGATAACACTGTGCTTCAACCATTGTAACATGCAGGCTGGATGAGTGGTTTTTTGGGCTTTTTTTCAGGATACTGAAGATTGCTTCCTTTTGCGGCAGCTATGTGTGGCAAAAACAAAGCAAGCTCAGAGCTCTGAACACCACGTCTCATCGAAAGCACTCCCTATTCTGCTTTGCTTCCTCCTACCTAAGGAAGATCAGCTAGCAACTAATAGTCCTTCCTTGTGGCTGGCTTCCAGAGAGCAAGAAAAGAAACAAACATAAGCATTTGTAAATATTTACACCCTGGTTTTTGAGTCATGGCTCTAATTATTGTTTCTGTTTTACTGCTACAGCAGAAATTCAGATTAAAAGAAGACAATTGCATTTTATTTTCTAAATATCCAAGGAAATGAAATAATGACAGTGGGTTGTTATTCCCAATGAGCTGCAACGGATGAGCCGTGTGTCTGGAGCCAGCAGCAAAGCAGCTATGAGTAAATGGTTCTTGGATTGAATCAGGAATGTAGAAACTCAATTCTGAGGGGCCCCAGTGAAAAACCCAATCCAAATACTGCTGAGCTTGGGTGAAATTTGTATTTAATCCTGGTAGCTGAAACTAATCCTCATATGATATACAGGTATTGTTTGAATCTTTGAAAACACTGACTGGATGTTTGCTATAAAGAACTATTCCTGTAGGCAGAGCTGAGGAAGGTTCCTAAAAGCCTCCAGGAAAGCAGTTAAGCAGGGAGTTTTCAGCTGACTAATTGTCATTGACAGCCACATAAATGCTTCTGACTTGGTCCCAGGAAAATGAGATCTTGATATCTCTCTATGGAGACTTGATTGAGTGTCCAAAAGATATCATGAAGTGACTGCCCCAGGTGCAGGTTTATCACTCCCTTCTTTTTGTGAAAGCTGGAAGTGTCTCTCTTTGCTGCTATAAGTTACTTTACTTTGTTTATATTTCATAACCTCCTCTATGTAGGAGGTGCCACTTCCAACAAATTATGGAGCCAGCTACAGCTGCTATGTCCAAATGCAGAGAGAATAGGCATTTCAAAAGGAACATAAAATCAAAGTTTAAAAAAGCACTTTTAGCAGTTTCACTCCGTTATAATGAGGAGCTGCACCTGCCAAACTAGCTCTTCCAAAAAACAGGATACAGCATCTGTGAGATCCTGGATTAAGGGGTCTGTAACAACAACCTTATTTGGAAATAAATGCTGCTTGGTTCATGGCTGCCTGCGGGATTCCTGCCTTCACTCCACAGACTGAGCTGTTGAGCAGATTCACGGGCACATATTTTGGGCTGGAGTTTTGCCTGGTGCAGTCATGTACCTTGTTTTGGACTCATGTGAGACCTTGGCCTGAGCATTCCCTCCCTCCTTAGCATTATCTACCAGCTGCTTACCCATTCCTGCTTTAACTTATTACAAAATCACACTGCTTAGAAAAAATATATTATTAAAACCCCTTAAAATAAGTGGCATCACTTTAACACTGTTAGACTGGCTAGAGACTGAACAAGAGATTATTCCATAAAATTTGAGAGGGGAAGTATTCTCTGCTGAGCCACAATAATGGGAATGGACTGGGAAGAGCACAGAAAGTTCTCACCCTGAAAATGCTGTGTGCACTCCTGCTTGATGGGGGTATACCTGGGGATACTCCCAAGGCACATTTCTGAGAAGTGGCTTCTAGATTATTTTCAGCTTAGAGCGACCCTCAAACCATTCATACATTGGTAACTGACTTTTCATTCCTTTTTTCTCCTTTGTGTTTTCATCCAAATATTTACTCAATATCATATTAGCTTTCATGCCAAAGCAAAAATGCACCAGACATAAGAACTGAATCCTTTAAAAGACTGAAAGGAAATGCAAAGAAAATAGGATGTGCCACAAAAAGTTTTTACCCCAGACAGTTGCAGTGTAATGAAATACCAAACAATTCCAATCTCATTTTTCTATAATATATGCTATTCCAGATAACTGAAGCCATCATTGCTCCAGTGAAGATGCCCAAACAGCAGAGACTGACAAAATGATAAAGGAAAAAGATTATATGGAAAAAAGAGCAAAATATAATAACAGCATTTGTTGGACCATATCTTACCAGGAATCTGATACATTACTAATAAATTTCTTACTGTATGCTATGAAAAGAGTCAGTGAGATAAGAAAAGAAATAATATATCCAAGGAACAGCAACTAGATAGCAATCTTAGCTTACAATAATGTAAGTTGAATTTATAATGGATCTATCAAAGCATCTGGCAATGTTGCTATAAAATAGGTCTGGCATTTCCATTTTTACCCCTCAGTTACTTTGAAGGCATTTATAACTGCTAACCTGCTTGAAACTTGCTGTGAAGTATTATTTTCCAATCTTGCTTGGATGTTTGGGTATTGTTAGTTACTAATAAGAAAATGCCTTCTGACAAAAAAAAAAAAAAAAAAATAGAAGAAGAAATATGGCAGACTGAGCTCTACAAGGCAATACTTGCACGGTTCTTTCCAAAGCCTTTCCTTATGCTGTCTGTTTTTGACCAAAGACTGAAATTTCTGTCTCCTGTTTTCTTCCTTTCACGTGGTTGTGCTAAAGAATGGTTTCTTTATATTAAAAAGAAATTACGAGGGAGGAAGTGGTTGATGCAATGAAGGGAGTTCTTGTGCACAATGAATATATGACACTAAAATCAGTGTAGAAATAGAGTGTTATGAGAAAGAAGAAGTGGTAAAACAAAGGGGGAAACACAGAATGAAACCCACAGAGCATTGTAAAACAAACCTCAACACATACGAGTTTGCAGAGTTATGGAAATAGTTACACTTCCATGAGATACTTATTTACAGAATCCCATCTGCCCTGTAACTTTGCAGGACGTGGTATCTCCCAGGATAATTACTGCTTTGGGTTAAAAGGGACCTTAAAGACCACTTAGTTCCACCTGCCCTGCCATGGGCAGGGACACCTCCCACTAGACCAGGCTGCTAAAGCCCCATCCAACCTGGCCTTGAACACTTCCAAGGAGGAGCCATGCACAGCCTCTCTGGGCAACCTGGGCCTCACCACGCTCATAGTGAAGATTTTCTTCCTCATATCCAAACTAAATCTACTCCCTGTCAGTTTAAAATGTATTATTCCCCATGGAAGCAAGCAAATAGAGATGGCACACAGCCTGGAAATTGCAGCTCATGACAGTTCTGGTCAGGAGAAGGATATCTCAAATATGGAGAAGTAAATGTTTATTTATAAATAATATTATAACTCTAGTAAAAAGTGAACTCCCAGTGTGAAAAACTGAAAGGTGAGATTCTGCTTTTCTTCTGACCGATTCAGAAATTTTTTGACCCCGATATTTACTAATAAAATCAGAGGATTAGCTGTATGACAGCTTAAAAGAAATTTAGTGTAGTGAAAAAGTAAAAGAAAAGCATTTTCTTATTGATGATATAAATACTGCTAGCTGTCTGCAAAGAGTGGAAAATGAAAGAAATTTCCTGTGGTTATACACTTTTTTTTAAAATCTTAAACTGATTCATTGTAAGTTTTGAAGTAAGTCTCACACAGTGATTGCAGCAATTAATTATTTAAGTTGTTACAGGTAAACAGCATACATCAAATGAAGCAAAATATAAAACCCACATTAAATGGTAAAGTATATGACTTATAAGAAAAGGAATTTCTATTCTTGAAGATGTACTTCCTTCTGCATTTTTATGAAAAGCAACATTCAGGCTTCCCATATATCATCTTTTCTTCAGTAATCAAAACTTCAATTAGCATTTGTCAACATTTGTACTTTGTTGGGAAGAAAACAGCTCATGAGCCATTTCCTTTCCTGCAATCAGGCAAAGATTGTGTTCAGGATGGGACAAGCCAATTTGGAACGACAACATTTTCTGTAAATATGGGAAAGAATGGGGGGAAACAGGTTGCAGCATGAAAGATTTCTCAGGTAATAGGGCATTACAGGGCATTTGACAGAAAACAGGGGGGTAAGGAGGCTTTTAGGAAGAAAACTTTCCAGCTGAATTTAGCCAGTCAGAGCCTGAGCTTTCTACAAGCACTCAAACAACACAGATCATACTTCAACACCAGGCAAACACAGCTAAAAACTGATTTTAACTAGAAGATTTATAGCAGAGCTAGCTGTCTTGAGGACACTTTTGTGTTGAAATGTACTTGCTAATGGGATGAATTACACTGTGCTGAAAGAGCTCAATAACAGCCATGACACGGTTAAGGATTGTTTAGACACCAGCCAAACCTCCTGGAAGCAGGAGAGGGAGCGAGCCTGAGGCTGGTTCCTCCCTGCCCTTTGGAAACCTGAGGCAGTATAGAAGAGAGTTTGCAAAGAGAGTTAGCCTGGGATGTGCTCAAAATCTAAAATATAGATTGTACTATATTTTAAAAGTTCTACCATAGGAAATTTAAAGTCAATAATTCTTGCTGAAAAACCTGCTCCTAGCTGGCAAATGCCCTGTTTCATACTTTTCAGTGCTATGACATAATTATTGTATTTTCTTTGCTTTTGGCATGCTGCAAATGTTTTAGTCAATTGGATGAGAATAATGAAGATGCTCAATACACTGTAATTACTTTCCCTATTTCTTGATTTACCAGTTCTCAGTGGATCTCCCCTCTTCATCACCATTATACTGAAAGCTCTTTATTTCTATATCTTTTCCATAGAGATTGTTTAAATATGAATTAGATGAAATGACTGTAAAAGGAAGTGCAACCAAGTCTTTTCAGTAACAGTCAGTGAATTTCATCCTTGTTTCGCTTAAGTTTCATAACAAGATTTATATCTTAGCTACTGGAAAGAAAAAAATCCTTGTCACATCTTTAGTCAAACTGATTTGCTACCCTTTATTCAGAACACCAGTGCCATGAGGAGTTTAATCTTGCTCTAGTATAATGAGTAACTACTGAAGTCTGTTATGTATGAAGCCTACACTTCCTGTTGTTTGTTAAATATTCATTAAAATACAATTAGCTTGTTTCATTTTTTAATTGGAAAACTTTTTTTTTTCTTAAGTGCCACTGCTCCAGTGTCCCTAGAAGGGAATCCACATTAGTGGAATTTATGTAGGTGGTAGTCAATTGCTTTGCCTTCTTCTTTGCCAAAAACCCCCGCCTTGGACCTTTTCCTACAGCTCTAGTCCTCTATTCAAGCAGAACATCTAGGTTTTGCTTTAGACACATGATGTCTCATAGACACACAAACTATGTTACATTTCCAATACAGTAATGATTCCTTTCTTCATGCAACCCAAACAAACCGTAATGCAGACAAGAAATATAATGCACCTTTCCATGCCTCCATGCTTCCCCACTCCTAACTGTTCTTTGGGCTTTTATCTTTCTCCCTGGGAAGCAAACCCCATGATCTACATCATACATTTTATTCAAATCCCAGAACATCTCATATCCTCTCATATCCTTCTCCATTTCTAAAACATCCAAACTTCCTTTCAGTATAGTTTATAATCCATATCAAGATGAAGCAAAAAAAAAACCCCTTTGCAGATTGTTGTTACTGACCTCACCAGACCTTTGGCCCCACAGCCAACCCAGGCACCTTCTTGGTCTGGCCATGCCCTTGTCCAGAGATTCAAGTAGAAGTGTTTTAGAGCTTCACAGAAGTCTGGATTTAGTTCTGTGTCACCACTTTCAAAAAATTCAGTCAAAGGTGAAGGCAAAAATGTGCAGATTTGGCTACTTCCATAATAACATAGCAGTGGCAGTTCATGTCTTCAGCTGGAAATATCACCATAAATGGCTGGAGATCACAATATTGCAAAGCAGAGCTGGTGGCTGTATTCTTCAGCCTGGATACATTACAAACTGGCTGAAAATGGGCTTGTCTCCAGTGCTCATGTGAAACGATCCAGGCCAGCTCTGCCATGCTGGACAGATTTCCTGACACCCTGCCACAGGGTCAGAGCTGTGACACACCACGGAGCACCCAGTGCTTCAGCTTTGGCTCGGAGCCTGCCCTCCCCAGCTCCAGCCACCAGCCCAGCTACAGCCCTGCTGCAGCACTCACCCCTAACAGCTCCCTGCAGCTCCCCAGGGCCAACCCAACACTCTCCTGTGCTCCTCCCACACAGTGGGAGAGGAGACATTTGTGGGGAAGGCGGCAGGGGAGAGGAAAAACTAAATTAGACAGTTTTAAGAACTTTCTGGGGACAGAAGAAGAAGGAGAGCTTTAATCTTGGCTGCTAGTCTTGGTTCACTCTCCTATCATAGCCAATCCCCTACATAGTTCTCTCTTTAAACAGGACTGGAAGCTCTCTCAACCCCACAATTGGGAATCGGTTTGTCTGGGCATTTTTTCATTATTTGTTTGGGAGTTTTTTATGTTGATTTTGTTGTTGTTGTTGTTTGGTTGGTCTGGATTTTGTTTTACTTGTTTTTTCTTTTTAGCTTTTTTTCCCCCTGTCCAGGATACACATCTCCTTTTTCATATAATATTAAAAAAACTCTCAACTGCCTTGACTATCAACAGCTGGGCTGGTGGTGGGAGTGTGGAGCTGGCTTCCCAAGGATCATTTGAAGGATTTTGCCCCACACTGTGTAAAGCTGTGTAACAACTCTGTGCACATTTGAAGTTTACTTCTGTCAATAAAATACTTACCCAGCCTCTAAGGCTATTCTTTGATGGCCCTTTCTCATATATTGCTTTTAATAGGTTGCTTTTCTGTTTTAGAGTGGCAGGGTGTGTCTGTGTGAGGGGGTGTGTCAGAAGAAACATAAGACTCTTGTAGAGCCTAACTAAAATGTCTCGTTTTCACTTGTCAAAGAGTTGTAAGGAATAAGAAGAGCAAAACACTTCAGCTGACCATACCTAGTGGGATACACATCACTGACAGTGCCATAAGGTATATTTGAGTGGGCAGACCCACTTGAGGGTCTTCCTGGGGCATCCAGTGGCAAAAGAGTTCACTGCACTTCCCATCCAAAATCAAGGTTACTCAGAATATACCACAGAGCTTGCTGCTGATCCTTCACCCCAATGTGATTGAGAAAAATGTTCTTGAACTACACTAAACTGATTTAAAAACTCTGTGCAGGCACAACTCCATCCAGCTGGCCAGGATGTGTTCTGTCTACAACTCAGGGTTAAATAGTATTTTCAGTATAACTGTGAAGTAGTATTTTTTTGCAGAATATTGTGATTTCATTTATGAAGTGAATGAAATTATGACATAAAATACTTAGTTTATATATTTTTCTCCCTTTTAACTACAAAGCATGAAAGCCCATGTAAATGGCCTGTGGATGTTTTTCCCTCAAAATTAAAGTTCTCTACTTAAAACAGGTTAGGATAAATGGCTTTGGTGACACAAATGCAGCATATTAAAACCGGTAATTAGCCCATGTGGCAAAGAAGAATGGAACTTGTTTCTGTTTCCCAAACTCAGAATGATTGTGTGTATTTTATTTTGTTTTTGTTTTTAATTAAAACTCCAGTACAGCATCTTTTGTGTTTGTGGTAATTACGATGAACTTTGTATCCCAAAGGAGAAATGTGTAAATGGTTCACTCTTTTGTGGCTATTTGTTTGTGCCATTAGCTCAGGAAATATATTTTCCAAGCACTGCATTAGTTTAGCCGACTGGTGACAAAAGCAGTCATTTGTGTTAACATAAGCAGAGCAGAGTTAAACAGAATAGACTACATTTTTAAGTAATATAATATGACCATCCGAGGAAGCAGTAATTGTACAGAATTATTTAAGTTTATTCTTTATTATTCATATGCTAGTTGTCAATGTGGATGGAGACTGGCTCATAAATCATTTACAGCTGTCTCTGGAAATGTTTATGTTTTGGGAATTTTTCAAGCTGTCCTGCTGTCCTTGAAACCAGCATGGATACTACTCTCAACTTGTATTGTGACAGGGAATTTAGGCCATATCAACCATACATGATACTGTCTGTCTTGGATTTGAAGGATCCACTGAAGTTGCAGCCTGGACAGGTGTCTGAGGCTCTGCCCTGAGCCAGCAATGCTGCAGCACACAAGCGGGATGCTGAGGGCCACTTACCAGCTGTCAGAGGGGAAGTAACTGAGTGATCCTTGAGCAGCACAAAGGTAGGGCAGCATGGCACAGGCATCCATGAGCTACCAAAAGGAAAAGGGGTGTGGATTCCAAGACAAAAGTGTTGAAGTCAGTGCAAGTCCACGAACATACAGCGAGTTCCCACGTTACAGTACAGACAGTTTGCACTCTTAGGGTCCATGGAGAATACAGGACAGATCTGGGTTCCAGTGGGACAATGGAATTCAGGACAGTGATACCTGCTCACTGGTGGTGAGCCACATCCAGAGCTGTACGTGGCTGCTGGAGGGCCCCAGGTTGCTCCTTGATCCCCACAAACACACCGGGACACAGAGAGGACCTTACACTGTTTACAAACACTGTTTTAAAAATTCCCACAGGGCTCTGGAATTGCAGACACCTGCCAAGCTCACTTCCTGGCCATCCTCTAGCTCCACACCCTGAAAGTCCCTGCTCTCTCCCTAAGTCCTTTCCATATCCCAATTTCTCCTTTGGGGATGCCAGGGCTGCCCCTTCTGCCACATCTACTGCCAGCCTTCAGTCTTGGCAGATCCTGCTGAAAAGCCAGCCTGAGTTTGGGCTGGCAGCACCCACGTCCCTGCAGACAGCCTGCCACCACCCTGAGCTCCCAGCCCCATGCTGTGCCAGCCCACACCTGCCACAGTCTGTGCCTTATGCCAGGTAGTTGCCTGCTTCTGCAGAAATGCTTGGAAATACCTTTTCAAAGAGCTTCTCCACTTAATAACAAGAGTTGGTGTGGAATAGTGCTGACAGATTATTTAGACTAAGGCTGGTATGCCCTCTCCTTTAAAAACACCACCACTAAACCCCTTCTGTTCTACAGTGTTTCAAATGCTCCTGTTCCACACTAAAACCAGGAGGTATTCCTGTAGCAAACTATTATATGTAATAAATCCTGATGAACATACGTTTGCAGTAATCCTGTATGTTTAAATTTCACTACAGTTTGCACTTCAGAACTTGAATCTCAAAAATGGTGCAAAAACATGTGCCATGTCAAACTGAGGACCCTCCCATCCCAGCCAGCTCCACCAGGTCACATCACCTGTACAATCATGTGTATACCCCCTCAAGTCTCCTCTCCAGCAGGAGGCTGGACTAAAGTCCGGTTGAGGTCCCATCCAGCCTGAATTACCCTACTATGATTCTACTATTCCTTCCCAGGTACAGAACTTTGCATTTGTCTTTGTTGAATTTGTGCTTTTGGCCCAATGGCACAGAACCCTCGAGCATGTTGTCTGATTCCTGCCCCCCAGCTGGGTGTTGTATGCAAACTTGCTGAGGGCAAACTCCACCAAGTCATCAGTAAAGATGTTTAAGTTGACAGGTCCCAGGACAGACCCCTGAACTCCGCTCCTGCAGCATCCAGATCATATGGATCATATCCCATTAACCACTGCTCTTAAATCCTGACTGCACAATCAGTTTTTTACCTATCTAGCTGTCTACCCGTTTAGACGGTCACATCCTAACTCTGATACTTGATGGACTTCATGTTTGCAAAACAAAGCACATGCTCTGTCAGCTCTTACTTTTTGAGCTTTTTAAGGACCGCCATGAGGGTCTATTGACCCATTATTCACATCAGCTCTACAGTCTTTAGTCTTGCACGTCCTTTCCTTGTCTTGGGTCTGTCTCAAATGAGTCTGAATCACTGATTATCCAAACTTTAACGGGAGTTTAAAGTCAGAGTAATCTTATGTGTCAACTAGGTTTAGAAAACCATTACATTGTAAACACTCTAGACAATAGCTCTTTCAATGATTATTTTATGTGAGTTGTAGTTGACAGCTGAGAGCTTTCTCCTGTCTGACTGTTACCATTGACCTGCAATGCTTGTATTTTATGCAATGACTCAAGGACAGGTAAACAGGAGGCTATTCTGTCCCTCACAAAATAGTGGTCTTTGTAACACTGTGCTAAGGAAATCAGACATTTGAAAACTAGAGACAATAATGCTTGGCTAGTTTTCGGCTGCTCTGACAATGCAAGCATGGTTTTGATGGCCAGTGAACTCTGCCTGCTATGGACTGTTCTGAATATTTCCTTAAAAGTTGAAAAAATTTGAATGATTTTGCCACCAGACTCCATAACAGAAAACATTAAAAATAGCAAGTGATGTTGTTCAGTGTTTATTTATAGACTGAATGCTAATTGTTAAAGCCCAAAGACATTTCTAGACAAGAATGGAGATAAAGCTGCTCATCAGCAAGATAGGGGTAATAAACACATACTCCAAATTACCTACCCTGAACCCAGATAATTCAAAGTCAAGCTAACAGAACTATGAACATTACTAGTGACGCATCACTGAGACATCCACAAAAGCTTAATGCTTCCCAGCAGTGACAATGTGAAAGCAAGATTTCTTTAAAAGCAGGTCTTTAAAAAAATCACAAAATCAAAGAGTACTTGAGGCTGACAGACATCTCTGGAAACCATCTAGTCCAGCCTCTTATTCAGAGCACATTTGGCTACAGCAGGTTTTTGGGACCATGTCCAGTCAGGATTTGAGTATCTCAAGGATTGTCAGTCCACCACCTCTTTGGGTAATCTGCTCCACTGTTTGACCAACTGAACAGTAAACATATTATTTTCCTTATGTGGGAGTGGAATCTCCCATTTCAATGTACCCCCATTGTCTCTTGTCCCCCCACTGGACACCACAGAGGAGAGCTGAGCTTCAAGAAGAGGTTGGACTGAGAAGCAGGTTGGACTCAGTGATCTCAGAGGTCTTTTTCAACCAAAGTGATTCTTTGATCCTGTGATTCTAAGTCTAAATCCTCTTCTTTACACCCACTCCCCATCAGATATCTACAAACACTGATGAGGTCTTTCTGAGCCATTTCTCTTCAGCCTCTCCTCATATCACAGATGCTCCTGCTCTTTCATCAACTTCATGAACCTTCACTGGGCTTGTTCCATTATGTCCTTGTCTCTCTTGTACTGGGAAGCTCAGCAGGGGTTTCCAGATGGGCCTCACCAGTGCTGAGCAGAGGGGAAGGATCCCCTGCCTCTACCTGCTGGCAATACTTGATCTAATGCAGCCCAGGGTACATTGCCTTCCTTGCTGCGATGCTGGTTTGTATCAAACTCTTGCCCACACTCATGAGGTTTTCTCAGCAAAGCTGCTTCCCAGGCAGCAGGCCCCCAGCACCTGGGATGGTGCATGAAAATCTTTTCAGTCAATGAAGAATAAAATAAGGGTAACATTCACCAGATGACCAAAGTCATGTCAGAGGCTTCCTTTTAGGGGTGCACTGAGTGTCTCACACGTGCTGACAACACATCGTACAAAACCATGACCAAAGAGGTGTGATGCTGCCTCTTGCTGCTCTGGCTGTAGTGGTCAGGGCACCAGAATGTGTTACTTTTCTTTCACTCTTCAGCCCTTGCCCAAGTTGCCCTATGCTGAAGGCATGTTATGGGGAAGAAAAAGAAAAATTACTTTCAATCACCTTAAATAGTGCAAGGACCTGACACAAAACCTCCTTCCACTTAGGCACTGGAGAAAAGATACAAGAATGACTTCTTTCTAATTTACTTTTTAGGGAAAGAAATGTAAGCCAGTCATTCCCATCCAAAGAATATGACTGCAAAATCCAATCCCACGAAAGCACCTCGAACTTGCAGGTAAGCACTCCTGCCCAGGAAAAAAAGAGAAAAAGAGGGAAAAAATGTCAGATGCTTCTTCAGAATCATAATTCCTTTTTTCTCCCTCTCTGTGCTTTTCCTCCCTCTCTTGTACTGCTGTCATCTCCCTCTCAAGACAAATGGGGTGGCTATGGGATTTCATCTTTGCAGAGCAGAGCCAAAGATGCTTGGATGTTCTAAGGATATTAGAAGTTACTTCATCTCAAGTTACAATCTGAATACCATTTTCCAGGTTCGTAACAAACAGTTTTAATAAAGTTATAACTTTCTGATGCTCTGTGCTTCCTTTACTTTTCCTTCAATGCTATCTTAACATAACTGGGAGCATCAACAAGAAAACTAATTCCAGTTTTTCTGTTGTTTTGCATCTCACTCTACAAGATCTTCTATAGATACTTGTTCTGTACTACTGCCAAGAAAACTCCCCAAATTCTGACTATTCTTGTCATAAAGTATTTGTGTTCTTGAAGCTGTACATTCAGGAATGTCTAAACTTACTGAAGCAAGGACAAAAGGTTGGAGGCTTTTTTGCCTGGAATATGTATGAGCCACTGGGCATTGCAAAACCTGAGGATCAGGGTAAGGCTGCATCAGTGTGTGCCCCTTCAGAAAGTAAAAGTTTCCTGCACAGAAGAAGCTGCAATGACTCAGCTGCAGGGTGCACAGTGACTGCAGGTTTTAGCAGCAGCGGGTTAGGAGAGATCCAAAAATATCTTCTGAACCACCAAAGGATCCCAAACTGCATTCTCTGTGATGCCATGACAAAGCTTTCTGTTTCTGTTTCAGGTCTTTTCTGAGAATGGGTGAATTTCATGGTATGCCTTTGACATGCTGCCTGAGCATGTAAAGAGAGTGTTTTCCTCTCTTCAACTACAAACAAAGAAGACACTACAGTCAATCAGAGCAAATATCACCAAAATCAATGGATCATGCTGATGGGTTTCTAAATTCTGTATGGATTTCACTTTCAGAGCACTTGGATATGTTACAATCAATGAATTTCATGTAAGGACTAGGTATAGAAAAGAATATATGAAAAAATATATAAGATATTGAAGTAATATTATTAAATAATTGGTTAATATATTTCATAAGCAATATACTATATTAATAATATATTATAAAATAATGTATTGGTGATGTATGATAAATAAATTAATAATAATAATAATACAGAAAAATAGTAGTATGAAATTATAGAAATGTCAGGTCAGATACTATGACTGAATTTTTAACAGAGATTACTAAAGTCCTTATACTCATGCCTTTTATGTGTGAGGCACAACATAGTGACATAAATGAGCCTCGTACCAGTGAGGTTGTTCAGTAGGAGCAATAAGTGACTCTTTAATCACATCAGCCACTTCACATGGGGAGAAGCAAAGCTCTCTTCCCAGTTGAACTTGCAGAGATCCCTCTGCTAGGAAGATACCATTGCCTGGGACAGCAGAGTTCCCATCACATTTCTTACGTATCGCAGTGGCCAGAATGGCTCACCTTCAAACCCGTAACCAAATCACTCTTTTAGGAGAATGCTGTGCATAAATTCATGCACATTATCAGTGCAGCAGTTCTCAGTGGAAAAAGCCCACATCCTACATTGACAGTGTTGCTTTTCATCTCTGCTGCTCAGAACTTTCCTGCCAGGCTCCTACCGGCCCTGAGATATCCCACTTGAACAGCTCAGCTCCAGAAAGATGGATTAAACCAGAGCACACAACCATACAGCTGGAGACCATCTTCTCTCTGCTCTTAACCCTAGGCAGTAGGACCTACAGATGTGTCAGCATGTGTTACTACAAAGCACTGAAAAAGAAATTGTGTGTGTAGCAAGGATGAAGATGTGAATGGGAACAATTAAATAAGTGCAGAGGCAGAAAGAACTGCAGGATTTGTGAAAGGAGTGCCTAAAGCATGGATCTTAACAGTTGTGTAGCAGTGCCATGGTCTGGTGCTTCTCTCTGGCCAGTGAATATTTGATTCTTATACACCAAAATGAGGATACTTAATAGTATGGGTAGTGTATTCTGAAAACGCTTCTTAGTTTGTGACTCCTGCCAATGTATACAGAGAATCCAGGTAAGACTTGGTAGCAAGCAGTTTTAGCTAAATCATCAGATGACAATGCAGCTTTATTGCTTAAAACCTGCATGCCCTGTTATGAGTAAGGGCAGCTGTGTGTGCTGCTGTAGGCACTTGCAGAATGGGGATCCAGTGCTAACAGAGGCAGTCAGCAGAGGCTAAGGGTACATGTGAGACTCTGCTCTGCTTCTCAGGAGGGCCATGCAAGATGCTCCAGCATGTTGCCTGAAGCCAGGTGCCAGGAGCAGCACTGAAATCCCTGAACAGACCCACCCTTAGAGTGCAGCTCTGCAGCCAGAGTCCAAGCTGCTTCCAGGGAAGGTGGCTCCTCCCTGCCCTTACTCTGTGCCCATGTATTCTCAACACCACCATCTGCCAGCCCCATATTCACACAACTACATGGTTACTGGATCAGAGAACTAATGAGATCTACTGCTGGGCATAATACAGCTTTTATTGGCAGTGTGACAGAGCTCAGCCTAACCTGACCTGAAATCCCACTCAGATTTATATGCTTTGCCTTGAGGAACAAGGGGTTGATCAAACCCAATGTCAAACTCAATACAAAGTGGGCAAAGATGACCTGTTAGCATTCCAAAGGATCACATGATGACTGTGTGAATAATAACTGAACTCGTCTTGTCCCACTACCAAAATAATTACCAAGGAAATTTGCATACTTCTCATGTGAGTTCTCTCTGTCAGTCCCTGTCTCAGATTTCTGCTCAGGTTTTTTTCAAGGCCTCTTCTGGGCTTATTTTCCTCCCTTGAATTTGGTAAGAAAAAACTGAGTTTTAAGTTTAAAGGGAGCGGAATAAGGGTTGTATGGCATATTTCCTCAGGTAAACATAAAATTACAAGGGTATAGGTAAAAAATTGCAGTAAGCCCTTCTAGTGGCATCAGAACATGATTTTGAGTAGCATTTATTTGCTAATGATCCCTTAATAGTTATCTTTGACAAATAAGACAATGAGAGGAACTTAAAAAATGCCTCTGCTGCTAGTTATGACTTCTGTGGTGAGAGATACAGATCTGTCTTGAATGAGTCAAAGGTGGGGTATGGGAAACATTCCAGTGACAAGAACTTGGTTTCAGATGTTTCTCATAGCCTATGGAGAAACACCAGTTATGGAAGTGTTGTATTTCATTTGACCCTGTAGGAAGACAAGCTTTCACAGATTGTGGTGGGATTTGTGAATCTTTGTTCCTTTGCTTTAAAACACAATAGCTGGCTCAGGCACCCTTCACATTTTTGGTCTGGCTGCAGAACATGTTCAGCTGCACAACATAGCTGTGGTTTTCCTTCCTATTAAAACCAGGATATCATGTATTCAGCTATGACATTCCCTTATTTTTGTTATGTAAAAGTGTAATACCAGGTATTACAAGAAGCTGTCCCCAGCCCACAGCAAGAAACTCCATGCTATTCAGAAACCTTCCCACCACCATGAAGAAGTGTTGGTAGCCCTGCCGGTTACCTCCTGTATGCCACTGTCTGTCTGTCACCACCATGGTGCTCTCACAGCCCTGGGTGAGGCTGATAAAAGTAATTCCTTAAGCCAGGCACATTTACATAAAACATATGTGTGCAAGATAAATCATGGCTTTAGGCTGCTCAGAGCTATATTTTGGAGGAACCTTTTCCTAGTCTTTCTCTAGTTTGTTTTATAGCATTTCTGTTTTCATGGCTGACAGCAAAGCAGGAAATCATGGTTTATGAACATGGGAGGAAAGAATGGGAGCAAACACATATAAGTATAAATAAATAAAAATAAGTAAAATGAAAGTAACAAAATACAAGAAAGAATCACCTGGATACAATCCTGTGTAATGCATTCTAGGTCAATCCTGACTAAGCAGGGATGTTGGACCAGATGACCCCCTGTGGTCTCTTCCAACCTTACCCAATCTGTGATTCTATAAATGGAAGACCTGGTGCCTCAGGACTTTGGAGGCTATGGTACTTAAGGTGATTTTCCAAGCTATTTGCTCCATCTAGGTTATAGAGGCATTTACCTACAGACAATTGATAAGCATACTGTTGGTCACACATGACTTACCAGGAAAACAAAAATCACATCTGTTTCTGCAATTGCTTTTGGTTTTGCTCTGTTTCCACTAACACAGGCAGCATATCCTTAGAGCACCACACTGGGACATCATGGCACTGTGTAAGTACAAAGCCCTGGACTATCCCATTGCTATCCCTAGTAACAGACCATAAGCTTTGATACAAGTCTAAAAGCATTCTGGACTGAGGATGGTCAGGCTTGCCTTGCCTGAACTCTTCCTCACCTCTCTCCAGCTCTGGCTTACTTGGTTGAGAGAGCAACTCCTCTGACTGTTCAGATGTCTATGGCTAATGTCTTTTATTTTGTGAGACACAGCCAGAGTAACAAGCAGGTGGTCTGCTCTGAGTGAGATGCACCACTGCAGCAGCAGATGCAGTGCAGAGACATACAGACCTGGTGCAACAGCAGAGACCTTGAGAAGCAGGGACATGTAATGCAATGTAGAGATGCACAGGCAAGGCATGATAAGAGATGGGGTGTAGGCTGTCACCAGAGACACTGTAGCTATAAATGATGCCCTAATGGCCAGTTAAAGAAAGACAGAGACAAATCTGGAGAAAAGCGGGTTTAGGGGTAACAAAGAGAATAAAAGTTAGTATCTAACCAATGTAAAATGTAGAATTTACAGTAAATGTGGACACAACATGAAGCTGCAGACTGGTAATACAGGACAGAGGTGCAAGAGCATATTAGCAAAGGATGACCTGGGTGGATCTTGGTGAGAGAAAGAAGAAACCATAAATATGAACATTATATTCCTTCAGAGAGGCACTCCAGCTGCTGAAATATCCCCCACCAACAGCAGAATGCAGTCACCAGCCTTAAGACCCATTGGAGCAGTGGAGGGATGAGAGGGAAAAGGGGTAGAAAATAATGTGTGTGTGTGTGTGTGTGTGTGTGTGTGTGTGTGTGTATGTGTGTGTGTACAACAATTTTTAATTGGATTATTGTTTTGGGAATCACCCTCTAAGCAGAACAGCGAGGTACACAGAAATGCTCTGTGTTCTGAAGTATCATTGTTGTTGTTATTATTTTCTTCTAAATTGGGAACTAAGTTCCACAGGAATGTTCTAGTTCTTCCTCTCTCTTGACATAGAGTTTCAATTCCTTCAGTAAATATTTATACCATCTGACTTAATATTATTAACACTATAAAATATATTACTGCCACTAAGGAAATATGGGGAATTTTTTTTTATGGTTACTGTTTAGCATCCAGAAATCTTATGTTTCACGTATCAGCCTTAACAATTCATGAATGCATTCAGTTCCTAAAAGAGTCCCAATAGGCACAAAGAGTCCTATTGATTTCTGTTGCATTTGGGAGGTCTGCAGCTAAGGTTTTAGTGCAAGACTGCTCATGAGATGTTTTCTTGAAACAGCATAAGTGGTTTAAAGTCTACCAGCACTTAAAGGCCATGTGGGAATATTTGTACTACTGCTTTACCTACTACTTTAGTAGGTAAAAGGAAAACTTTAATGTCCAAGGGTTATTGAGCTGCCTCTAAGAATGTCTCCAGCAGCTTTGGTTCAGTGTTGGCCAGAGAAAAATTTGTGAAATCAGTTTTAATTATCCAAGGAGATCCAACAAGATGATGCAGGGGCAAAACCCCCTTGCATAGTGACTAGAAATACTCATGCAATTTTCAGTAATGAAAGTTGTGATTTGGCATTTGCCTTCTGAGCAAAGCTTTCAGGCAATTTCAACCAAGTAGCCACTGATATTATAGCCCAGGTATTAATTAGTCTGGAACATGTAGAACATTGAATGCCCATACTGTGACTGCATTTTTGAGGTTTTTGATACCCAAACCCTTGGAAGTTAAAAAACAGATTGAAATCCAGTCCAGTACTGCACATGTTTTGTACACAGTCACCCTTGCCTCATAGGTGTCAGGGAGGTACATCTGATTAGAGATACATAGGTGTCAGGGAGACACATCACATTCATCTGAGAAGTGAAACTGGTTGCTGCAATTATTAGAGGGCAGTAAATGGAAAACATCTTAACATCAGGGGTTTGTAGATCTTAGGATCTATCTTGCACTGTGTGTGAGATGAATAACGGAACAGAAAGTAATGCAACCTGACTAGACTGCAAGAGTTTATCTTGTCTTCCCTCCTTCTTTTATCTAATTATTTCATGGCCCTTATTTGTAAGTATTGATTCTTTAGTAAATGTTAATTTGGGATTCTCCTCCAAGAAAAAGGTCAGAATATTTAACCATGTACTTTAGTGGTCACATAACAGGGTTAAGTGGGACAGTGATGCATCTTAAATCTACCGAAGCAAAAAATGCCATCAGAGCTAGAGGATGGGAAAGATGTCAGGACCCCACTGAACAGATTCATTTCATAGCTTACACTGGTGTCTTCACTGTCCCTGTGTGTGCATGGCTGGCTTCTGTCTCTCAAATGCAGTACATGCAAAAGATAATGCTGAACAACAGGGAAGAGTAGAATGGAAAAAACCACAAAGAAATACATAAATTGCTAAATAATGTCCTTTTCTAGCTGGAACAAAGCAGTGCATGTAGCACAGTTCAGCAAAAGGCTTTTCAGAGAAGTGCTGTGATGGCTGAGCATCTCTTTGCAGCCACCCTTTCCATGAAGCCTTGCACTTGAAGGGTGAGATAATGTAACCCGAAGTTCATCTCTGCCCTGCACACCACGTGCCCGGGAGTGTGACTGCAGAGCCTGACGCGGTCAGGCAGCCAAGGCTGTGCGTGTGCTGGCCGGAGAGTCTGCTGCCAGCCCCTGGCTCTGCTCTCGTGTGCCAGTAACACTCAGCACAAGCACCTAATGTAGAACTCTTTTCTATAATTTGAGTATGCTGTGATCTGCAGTGGAATAAATGAATCCTGCAGTACAAAGATGAGAAGGAAAATCTCTTTCTCCACAGGTGGCGCGAAGCCCTCAGAACTAATGCACAAAGAACAAACTAATGATAGATAACTATCCACTTTTCCTTTCTTGGGCTAGGGAAAGCAAAAATGTTCAGACCACCATTAAAACTGAAATTTACTTTAGAGATCAAACTTTTTAATATAGGAAATGAGAGGTTTTAGTGGAGATAAAACATTTTGCATTTTGGTTTCCTGCCACTCTTCAGTGCACAAGGCAAGCCTGTTATCTCCCACCAGTTTCCTGGGACTCTGCAGGGCCCCTAGTGACTCAGAGCAGAGGCTGCAAATCATTCTCCAATCAGTCACCCTCAGCTGATTGCTTCTTTCCATGGCTCTCATCCATCCTGGAAATTGTCTCCCCTATCAGTGTAACACTTTATTTACCTTTGTTATATTCTGGAGAAACAGTCAAGAAAGTATCTTTTTGTGTTGCTCATTTTAATAGTCACCATATTAAAAAAACAACCGACCAACCAACCAACCAACCAACCAAAAAACATTGTATGCTTTTCTCCACTCAGAGGTTCCAAAGCCCTTAAAAGTCAATAGACAGATGTCCACCAGATACAGTTTAACTGCAACAGTCAATAGGAATTTTGTTGATGACATTGATTAAAGAAGGAACTGAGAGATCTCCAGGGTGGGCTCCTCAAGTTTAAACAATTTACTGTCTTGCATTGTTTTTCTGTGTTCTCAGCTTGTACTGAAAACACAGACTGACTTGCAAGTTACAGTATCTTCCTTTATACATCTTTTCTACAAGCTTGGGTTCAAAATAAGGGTCAAGTTAAATAGTAGCCAGTTCAACCCAGGGTTAATAGCAGAGCCATAGAATGGTCAGAGAGAGTGGCATAGGCAGAAATATGGCATTCAGCTTAATTTCATCTGCTTTAGAAATAATATCTAATATTAAAAATAAACCTGCACAAATCTGCTCTCCAAGGTAACAGTTATGTTTGTTTACCAACATGCTTGCACAAATCTGGTTTCAAACAGATTATCAATTCCTCATCCTCTGAGTGCAGAGGAAAGCAGATGAATGTGAGAATGGATGAGTACATTTAGGCCACAGAACCCCTCTCTGAAATTCCTGTATAAAGTCACAGGTCTTCCCTCATGCTGAAGGTAATTTTTCAGTACAACAAACAGGTCCTAAAAACTAACAGTAATGCTGGAAGCATCATGTCTGCAGGCTGGCAGCATATTAACCAATAATATCCAAGAAGAAATTAAAATAATCGAAAAGAAAAGAAAAGAAAAGAAAAGAAAAGAAAAGAAAAGAAAAGATAAAAAGAAAAATAAAAGAAAAAAGAAAAGTTATCATTTCATTATCAGAAAGCCTTACCACTTTATCTTTGGTCTTGTTGACCCTTTTCTGTGGGGCTGCCGATTAGCAGACATTTTGTTCTTGAATAGACCAGGTCTGAAAATTTGGAAGGAAAGCCCAGGAGTAGCACACGGGGAGAACTTTAAGAAATACAAATAACGTATTTTCCTTAGTGTATTCTGGCTTGCTTTCTTCCAGTACCTATTTGGTTGCATGCCTCTGGAGCAGCCTCAGGAGGCAGCACTCATCCTCTGACTGTGCTCTGAACATGGTGCTGTCACCTCCTTGGGCTGGACTGGCTTGCTGTGGTCCATAAGACTCATAAAGGAACCTTTCTTACACGTCTGTGGTTTTCTCAACCAATGTCATGTGTATATTTTAGGCTAAGCTCTGTCTTACAAAAATGGTCCACTAAAATCAGGCTTAGCCCGCAAGTGTAGCAGTGATTTCTGCAGCTCATACACAAACCAGATACCCTTTAGCACAACATGATAAGACAGCCTCACAGCACTGGAAGTGTCAGTCTGGACAATAAGATCACCTTCCCCATCCACAGGTTATTTCAGCTGCTGTCCTGCAGCACTCAGTATGTATCTCCAGTGGTTTCAGAGTGGATGCCATTGTGGAGCCTCTTCAGTGCTAGGGCAATGTAGCAGGCTTCAGTCAAAAGCCCATTTGAGACAATAGCAAGACTCAATTTATGGGTTCCAGTGGACTAGATGTACATCTGTGCTATTCCCTTTATAGCCAGTGACAAGAATATGTACAGCTAAGCTATGACTTATTTTCTTCTTAAAGGAGTGTGCTGGTTTGAATGTAAACCAGTAGGAAAAATGAACCCCACACAGTTACCTTAGGAGAGATTTCAGGCTGGAGTTACAATGCAGTAGAAAGATTACAATAAATGACATGATACCCAGAAAACTGGCTTAAACCCAATAAGTCAGAGTACAACCTTGCACCCTGTTGGTCAGGGTGGTAGTTACAGTCCTGTTGAAGTGATGGTTGCAGTCAAAAGCGGTGGTCTTGTCATCCTCTGGATCCACTGAGTGGTGGTAGTGATGTCCCAAGTGCCCAGTTATATATGGTCAGGTTCAGATGGGAATGCTCTGTACCACTCCCACCCAGGGTAGGATTTTTACAATGGAATGATGTCATCCAGTGAGTCGTCTGCCCATCTTGGTGGTGCCATTGAGCCCATGATGCCCACTAGCAGGGTTGACCCCCTCGGGAAGGGTATGACTGTGCTGATGCTTTCCCAGAGGGAGTTATCACAGCTGAGTTGTTTGTGCAGAAAAAGAAACACAGCCCTGCTTGGAAGGGTTGTCTCTTCTCCTTTGTCTCATTTCACACCCAGCTTGTAGCCGGAGGTGTCGGGTGTGCACTGGGCAGCTCCTGCAAAAGACCCTTGATTAACACCTTGTCAGAAATCATATATTTAGGTAGGGGAGTAGAATACAGTTTGGGTTACACCCACATAGTGCAAAACTTTTCCTGTAACCATGACAAGGAGATGTCTAAAATATGTTTCAAAAGTACCGTTTCCACTGCCTATACAGAGAGAGCTGAAGACACGTGTCCATATCTGGCTGACCACTGAAGTTAGGTGAGATGAGTCACTTTCATATAGAGTTGCCATACAGAAGAGCACCCTCAAGCTTCAGTACCTGGGTGAAGGCACTGTAAAACACAGGAGAGGTGTTAATACAGTTAAGGGGCATGCATAACCCCAGGCTAGGCATTTAAGAAGCTCATGCAGCAGGGAAGAGAACATGATGTCAGGGCAGGCAGAAAACCCAGTTGGTAACAGAGATCAGCCATCACAAAATCTGTCCAGTGCCATTAGATGAAAAAGCTGGAAGAGTCCTTTCTCACAGGGGTACCTGACAGAGGGAGGTAATGTACCCAGATACCAATGTGTAGTTTATTTACCTGTTGTGAGGAGTCCAAATCATCCAGGGTCGCGGAGCACTTGGCAGAGGGAACTTCTCAGACTGAAAGGGTTTGGTAACATAATAACATCATTCAGTGCTGACTGGAGCAGTGATTGGAGGGCAGGTCTTTTCTCAAAGCTACATGCTGATCAGCATCCAACTCAGCCATGCCCAGCATCCCTGAAGATCTCAAGGGATCTGTGTGGTTTCACAACCCCCACAAGTGGTTCCTCTGAGGCTGACTTGAGCTCTTCTCCCAACAAAGGAAAGTTCCAGAGAAAGCTCAGTGGGAGATGACTGCATCACAGCTTCTTCCAGCTTATTCTTCCCCTGCGGAGTTTTGGGTAATAGATCTTCACTTCCAGGGAAGATGATGTTTGTGATTTGGCATCAATTGACAATGGCCCATTGTGGAGCCTTGCAAGGCAGGCATTTATTCCTTAACTTTCCTTTTCTGCATGAATTGTGTGCTCTTTCCATCCAATTTGCCATGCTCTTCTTGGCCCTTACTCAAGAAACCATTTTTTAATTTTTTTTTTTTTTTTTTTAAGAAGAAGTTGTCTTGAACAATTCAAGCTGTATTAACAGTTATGACCTGGATACATGTTGTCAATAAATAATAGCATAGAAAAATATAAAACAAAGCCACATTTGAATGTAAGGATACTTGAGAAAGAAAGCAGGTGTCAATTGATGACTTACAAACAAGTAATCTCATCTTTAGGCCATCTCATTTCACTGTTATTTTCCATCCTTAAAGACAGACCAGCAGCAAGATTAAAGCTGGCCTTGAAAAACATGGGAGTCACCATCCTGGATCCCAGCCTCCTGTTTCACTTTGCTTTGACAAGTATCCCTGCTAAATACTTCAGAAGAAAGCACACAATATTCTTCGGCTAGAAGCAGGGTAATCTGACCTAACAAAAGAATTTATCTTCTCTTGTGCCTAGAAACCATTTTCAGTCTTGAAACTTGAGTAATTGCATCGCTTCCAGAAATTTATTAGGGGTGGTTGTCATAGTGAGATCTATGAAGGGTCTTTATGACAAAACCCACCAGCATGCTGTTTGGTTTTTTACCTGTTGAAACAATAATGGGGTAGTATCACAGGTGCTGAACAAGACAAGACAACACCGTGGTTGTAGCCAAGGGATGGAAAGGAAATAATTAACACCTTAGCAGGTGTTTTGGTTTTTTGCCTTTTCCTCAGGCTTTAATTACTTTGCTTGGTTCATTCACGTTATCCTTATTAATTATGATTAACTGACTGATCAAGAGTCTGTTTTCCTTTTGCAAACTTGTACACGTAGGACCAACTTGAGCAAGGTAAATATTCAGCCAGAACAGCAGACTTCTGGTAGAGTAGAGAATGGATCCTGTAATTAACTTTTCCTGCAGCATCTCCTCAGGAAGCTTGTTGGCTCTTACCTTTTCTGCTGATGGGAAGCAGGATATGCTTATAGTACCTACCTGCTTTTTAGTACCTTGTTCTCCTCTGAGACCTTCCATCTCTCCTGTGGTGGCAGCAGCACGCTGTGGTCCTTAAACACCACCCAGATATTTCACAATCACAGAATTGTTGGAATGGATCTCTGAAGATCATTCAGTTCCATACTCTGCCAAGGCAGGGTCACCTACAGCAGGTGACACAAGACCGTGTCCAGAAAGTTTTTGAATGTCTTCAGAGAGGGAGACTCCATGACCTCAATGGGCAGCCTGTTCCAGTGCTCTGTCACCCTCAAGGTAAAGTTCTTCCTCATGTTGAGGTGGTAATTCTTGTGTTTTAGTTTGTAGCCATTGCTCGTCATCCTGTCTCTGGGCACCACCAAAAACAGCCTGGCAGCATCCTTTTAGCACCTGCCTTTGAGATATTTGCATGTATTGGTGAGATCCCCACTCAGTCTTCTCCAGACTAAACAGGCCCAGCTCCCACAGTTTCTCCTTACAGGAGAGATGCTGCATCCCCTCATCATCTCTGGGGCCTCTGCTGGACCCTCTGCAGTAGCTCCTTGTGTGCTTCAGACCAAAACTTCCAATTTTGCTCACAGTGGCCAGGAGCCTGGCCATCTTACAATAGCTTTTAATTTAAAAATTCTTGTTGATTTCAGCCTTTCTGCCTTAACAGACTTGCATTTATTTACAGATTTGTTTAAGACCACATAGAGTGAAAGAACAGGCTTCAAATCTGGCAAAAGAAGTGCTGTGTTCCCAGTTTGAAAAGGGATTTGATTTACCCTTTGCTCATCCATTTGGACTGCCATCTGGCTCTGCCTCCCCACATGCAAAGGCGGCCAGGCTGCATCTGTAAGCAGGGACAGGCCATGTCCTACAGCCCTGGCTTGTGCCACACTCACTGAGCCATCACTGGCATGGCCCCTGCCATGGTTTTAACCCACAGGAGACTGCACTCTCCCAGGAAATCCTTTATGATGGCTTTGGCGAGCCCTTGCTCCCAGAAATCTGGGAGAGGAAAACTTATTTGGGGTAGGGAAGGAACAAGAGGAAAGGAAGAGAATTCAGGTGTATGGATGGAAAGCACCCCATTCTGCTGGGTCTCCAGGCCTGCAAAATGGAGCTGGCATGCTTCAGTGAGCAGTGCAGATGTGACCTAACTGAACGAGGGCCAGAGGCTGAAGGGAGACAGGGACGCCAGGACAAAGCTGTTGTAGGGCTCCAGCAGCCAGCTGACACTTTGCTGTCTGAAAATGGAATTCAAGTAGCAGGAATGTGACCAAACCTCATGCTGTGACCTCTCACTGAGGTCAGCCATGGTGTTAGTCTGAAGGGCTGAGGTTTGCATGAGAGGATGGAGGAACTTCAGTGGGTCCATTTTTTGTCTCCCCCAAACTTTTGTTTTCACAATGTTCAATTTCATTGTAGTTTGGTTCTCAGGAGGGAGATTTTCTCAGGTGTTTTCTGGGAGCAAAAAGTACTGAAGAGAATTAGCACCTGATATTCTTCTATGCCTTATCCATAGTGGTATCCTCATTTTAGGAGCTTTTTGCGTTACTCACCCTGGAAGCTGAACTGTCTTAGACCTCATATGCAGCTGATAGTGATGTGTTCAAAATGGCTTCCCAGAAGATCCAAAATTAGAGTTATCATGGAGGTTATCCTGTCCCCTTTCATTAAGTGCAATTAAATAGACTATTAATTTTGGCCCTCTGAATTTCAGCTAAATTAGATGTCTGAACACAGCCTGAGTATCCATCTTGGACTGTAACTGTGGCTTGATGTTGACACCCAGCTGTCACAACTAAGTTTGTAACTCAACACTGGTTAGGAAAGCAAAGCTGCTGAGCGTGTAAGAAAACTGTATTCTGAATCTCTTGCCTGAGGCACCTGCTCATATTTTAAGTATCAGATATGCATGAATGTGGAAAAGTCACAAGGAAGCATCTTGGTTCTGGATCCTTCTTAAAGAAAACAAGGAAATAAAAACTGTGCCTAAACAGGTAAAGAAAACAATATAAAAATACGTTCTTAGTTAAACATGTATAACTAAAGAAACTAGTCCTACAGCTGCACAGATACTGTGTTTTTTACTGATACCATGCTAATTGAAAACAGGAAATCCTGGGTTAGAAACGAGAAGAATTCACAGCAATCCAAAATGAGGATTATGTTCATTTGCCTTAGTTTTTCGCTTAATGAAACTTTCAGAGCTCAACTGTGACAACTTTGTTTTGCTTTGTTTTGTTTTGTTTTAAGGTGCTGACAGGAATATGTCACCTCTGTATGAATGGGGATTCAACGTTTCTTTGTCTATCACGTGACTCGTGTTTAGGGGACAACTTAGAAATGCGGTTGCATTTTAAGTGATTTAAGTGGACTTTTTCCCTTCATGTTACCCAAATGCTTTTTGGCTCACTCTGAGATCCACCCTTCTTAGCTCTCACTTTATTTTAATGGCCAAAGTGCATCAGGATATATAAAAAATGTCAATTCTCCAAGTTGTAATTTTGCTAGTGAAGAATAAATTGACTGTTGGTGAAGTGCCATCCTACCCCAGGGCTGTTCCTAGAGAGCCAGAGCTGCTGGCTTCCAGACTGTTGAGCCAAAACAGTGTTTGTACAGCCAAAACACAGTGAAGGACAGGACTCATTTGTTTGTGCATGAGGTTGTGTAACTGTGTGCACTGACACCTCAGGCATGTGGCAGATGGTAACTAAGGCGTCTGGAAGGCCAGGTTAGCAGATCTGAGTGTAAGCAGTTCTTGAGAACAGATTCCAAAACACCAAATCACAGCTCAGAATTTGGTACGGAATCAGAATATGGGCTGAGAAACTGTTAGATAAAGAAAATCTTTGTGTCATTTCTGGTGTGTGGGAGACTGTAAGAAGAAACTTCAAAAGTCCTCAAGCTTCTTAACTGAGTTTCTTCCCAAGTAGCAGAACTCACAGTGTGCTGGTACCTGAGAGATGGTGCCTGATATAAATGACTCTTCCTCATCTTCAGGGATCTGTCTTGCCAGTATTCAGGAATGTTGCAGCAAAAATACTAATAAAAGAGAAACAAAAGAAGTGG